>NC_042615.1:84381135-84683710 GCF_901001135.1 Rhinatrema bivittatum | reverse complement strand
TACCTCTGGTCGAGCCAAAGACCTATCCAAATGATAACTGGATAAACTTATCAGCTATCTTTAAGATAGCCAGGTATTTTCAGTGGTGTAACAGCACCACTGAACATACCCTGCTAGTTAGCCGGATAAAGTTATCTAGCTAACTAGTCAGCCAGATGAAGTTATCTAGTAAACCAGTTAGCCAAATAAAGTTATCTGACTAACTAGCCGAGCTGTACAGTGGCTGAAAATTGACCCCATGGTTCTCATCATACCTAAAAGATCAAAACTATCAAGTTATATTACAATATTTCTTTAAGATATTGTGTGCTTTTTCTTGGGGGGGGGGGTAGGGGGTGAAGGGATATTTTGTCACTTCTTCTGTTCAACATTTATTTAAAACCTTTAACTGATGTTAAATGATTTATTGTTAATTTTCATTGATGTGCTCATTATGTCCTATTGGACATCTCTTTCAAGTTTGAAGTTTCTCTTATTAACAGCATCATGCACTGGTTGGCCATTAATACATTCCTAGGAAACCCCTCTAAGATCAGCATATTTTAGGTGAATAAAATGTCCATATGACATTTTGATTCTCCCTTTAAATGGTGCCATTATTCCAATCAAAGTACTAGTTAGATCTCTAGCGGTAGTTCTAGATTTCAGAATAAGTTTGGATGCTTTGATATCACAGGTCTATGCCTTTTTAAAATGTAATTCTATGCAACTGCATACAGTTTTTAGTAATTCTCATTTGCTGAGATTGATGTTGGTTTTGGTTATTATGAGATCGGGCTACTATAATGCTTTTTATTTGGGCTTTTCTATCAAGTCTTTCAGGAAACTTCAAATTATTCAAAATTCAGGTGATTGTGATGTATCTGGGATTAGAACTAGGGACAATATTTTGTTTGTACTTAAAAACTGCATTGAATCCCTACTGCTTTTAGAAGTACATTTAAGTGCTGATTTTAAAAGTGTTGCTTGCAAAATGCCCACATAAGTGAATATCCGTGCCTCACACACATGTATTTTCAAAGCCGGAAATTACCCACATATGTATATGTGTACGAGTAAAAGAAAAGGGGCAGAAAAGAGGCAGAGTTGGGGGCAGGGCATGGGTATTCGGGAGCAGGACCGAACACATATAACTCCGTATTTTAAAACCAGAGCCCACAGCATGCGGTGACTTATTAGCCGTGTAACTGTAATGCTGCTCCTGATATGGAGCAAGTCTGCAGATCTCATGTTTTTGGGCTTACATGACAGGGTAAGGGGTTTGTGTCAAGCAGCCTGCAACTGTGGTGAAACACCCAAAGATGAAGAGCCTGGGGTAAAGTAAGAAGCTGGAATGACAGCAAGACACTCAAGGTTTAATGTTTTGGTATGGCAGCTATGCTGAGTGGAAGAAAGTCCCCTAAGGTACAGGATAAGGGGTATAGCAGCAAGGAAGAGTGGCATGGGCGACGTCTGTCTTATTTATTTATTTATTTATTTATTTCGAATTTTTCTATACCGACATTCTTGAACAAAGATATCAAATCATATCGGTTTACAATTGAACATAACTGTCGCGGCTATGGCGTTACATCGAACATAGAACATTGAGCAATAAACAATAAACATAGAACAGGTCAACAGTTCAACAATAATATATAGTGAAATGCTTCAACAGTCTTGCTGTTGATGCCCTTGCCACTTGTCAGCTTTAGTACAAGAAAATGATCTGCCATCAGTATCACTTTTGTGACTTATGTTTTATGGCATTCCTTATATCTCCAGTAGAACACTTCATGATAGTGACTCTCCCGCTTCGTTGGCTGTGGTGAAAATTGTAACTAATAGGGTAGAGAGTAACTGTCAGATGTTACCAAAGTACCAACTGTTATACTTTCTAAATCAATAATTTAGTAACTAATGCCACTATAAAGAAAGTGAGCTTTTGTGTCCCAGTTCTCTTACAGGTGTAACAAGATAAAATCACCACCCTCAAATTGCAGATAAAAGGAGATAAGGTGTTTTGTTCTGTTTTGTCTGTATCTGTATGTCTGTTTAATCTTTTCTTTTTATTTCTCTGTCCTTCAGTAAACTTTCTAGTTCTGCAAACCTTGATTTTTTTTGTACTGTGTGTTTTTCCTCCTTTATGACTCTGACACAATTACTTATGACATCTCCTGTAGTGTTTCTGTACTCTCTTTCTATATGGTGCTGAAAAGTTTCAGTCTAGCTAGAATTTTTGACCAGTGTACACTTAGCTGAATTATTTAGGACAAATCTTGGTACCTTCTGCTGATGGTAGGGGACATGGCTTGCTGAAACGCTGCTTGTGGCCTAGATTGCTTGCCAGAGGGTCTCTGGTGTCATTGTGATCCTTGAACTGTATTGAATGTGCTATGTCCGGTGCAGTCAGGAACCTCTATGTTTGCCAAATAAAATAATAGAGTGTTCCTAATCTATTCTCACCCCACTTATATTTCAAAAGTGTTCTAGATCATGTTCCCTTCCTGTATGTCCTTGAAGACTTATTGTTACTTGGCTAGCTGTTAAAAATTAAAAAAATAATTTGATTTTCTTACTCTAGCTAGCACAGAGGGGTTACATTCAGGTGCGTTTTAATGTGGTGCAGACTAGCTTCACACTTTCTTTCTCTCACTTCAAACACACACATACTAATATGTACTTTTCTCAGGTTCAGGTGCTTATAAAGCCTCAACTTAAAGACAGTGGCTATATATTTATCCAAGCTGGGAATATGCAGCTAAGTATTTCTCTCCTGGGATTTCATAAGTATCAAAGCACTACTATATTTGTCCCTGAATACTTTGCATTCACTCTCACAGTCTGAAGCAAAGTGATGATATTCAGTGCTTGATCTGTTTCAGCTTAGGCAATGTAATGATTCCTTCTCACATAATGAGCAGCTCCGCTCTGTTTGGCACCCCTTTCTCTGTTTCAGATTCAGCAGTGGGGTTCTGTTAGGTTAAATTTAGGAAAGCTTACATTTTCCTGATATTGGTGCTAATTTAGGGATACTTCCAAACGAAAAAAAAACTTCACTTAACTGATTGCAACTCCAACTTAAAGTGTGAATCTACTCAGATATTTGCAAAAATGGAGGAAAAGACCTCAGAGCCTCTTGTTTGTTCTATCCAGAACATATAGGGGCGGATTTTAAGAGCCCTGCTCGTGTAAATCCTCCCGGATTTACGCGAGCAGGGCCTTGCGCGCCGGCGCGCCTATTTTCCATAGGCCTGCCGGCGCGCGCAGAGCCCCGGGACTCGCGTAAGTCCTGGGGTTTTTTGACGGGGGCGTGTCGGGGGCGGGACCGATCGACGCAGCGTTTTGGGGGCGAGACGCGGCGTTTCGGGGGCGGGCCCGGGGGGCGTGGTTTTGGCCAGGGGCGGTCCGGGGGAGTGGCTGGGTCCTCCGGAACCGCCCCCAGGTCGCGTCTCGGCGCGCCAGCGGCCCGCTGGTGCGCGTGGATTTATGCCTCCCTCTGGAAGGCGTAAATCCGTGGAGAAAGGTAGGGGGGTTTAGATAGGGCCGGGGGGGTGGGTTAGATAGAGGAAGGGAGGGGAAGGTGAGGGGAGGGCGAAAGCGAGTTCCCTCCGAGACCGCTCCGATTTCGGAGCGGCCTCGGAGGAAACGGAGGCAGGCTGTGCGGCTCGGCGCGCGCAGGCTGCCCAAAATTGGCAGCCTTGCGCACGCCGATCCTGGATTTTATCAGATACGCGCGGCTACGCGCGTATCTACTAAAATCCAGCGGACTTTTGTTTGCGACTGGTGCGCCAACAAAAGTACGTGAATGCGTATTTTTTGAAAATCTACCCCATAACATATAGGAGGTAAATGTAATCATCGGTCTAAAAAACTTCCAACCTCCACACTTTTTATTACAAAAATTACCCCAAAAGTTTTTATTATCTAATTTCTTCTGTTTTCTTAAATTTTTCTTCAATTTTTTTTTTTAAAAGGTGCACCATGCATTCCAATACTCTGGTATACAACATCCTGAATATGTTGCTCAAATTGATGAAGTATATTTATGAAAGCACAGTTCTATTAAACATCTGTGTTAATCCATTGTAGTTGCCCAATGATATATGCCGACAATAGCCAATGTTTCGCCGAAAAGGCTGTCTCAAGGCAGTCACTGTTGAACACAAAATTAAGAACATTAACAACATTATTTTAAAATTGCAAGTTTCATTCAACTGAGGTCTTTGAAATACCTTTAATCCAGCACATCCAACATCTGATCTTTTTCTTCATGCGGTTACTCACCGCTAATGGCGATTTAAAGAGCAAAAACGCTAGCGCATGCGCCCAACCTTTATGTCAGTACTGACCAATCAGTTCTATTTAGAATCAAGTGCGAGATTTGTCAAAATTCTTCTTGTATTAATGTATCCACAGCAGATGATATCCACTCAACACCATATACATATCAAACGAATCACATTATGATAACTTTATACACCTAATAGAACGGGGACCAGTCAATTTCCAAATTTAAACCCATAGGTGCAGAGCTATTTAATTGAAAATCCACCGCATTTCTTGTTGCAGTAATCTTTTTGCTTTGTCACCACCTCTAGCATTAGTTTTGATCTGTTCAAGAATAATACACCTCAATTCACTAAATTTGTGTTGCTTATCAATACAATGGTTGACCAACGGAGCCTCAATTTTCATGGTTTTCAAGCAGCTTTTGTGTTCAGACAATCTGATCCGTAGAGATCTATTGGTTTTGCCAACATATACCAATTTACATGGACAGAAAAAAAGCATAAACCGATCCGATATGGTTATTTACTATGAAGGTCGGTATAAAAAACTGTTAAATAAATAAATAAATACATTCAGAATTACAATTAGTAAAGTTTCTTAGTGTGAATTTTTTTCAAATCTGTTGGATTGGTAAACACTTTTCCTTGCATCATGATTGAATAAAAGGAGCATTTTCCTAGCGTGTAGCAGATGGACTCAGAACAAATGGGTATAGCTTGCTCATGCTAGCAGTTGGAGACGGATCTGACGTCAGCACGGGTACATATACCCCCGCAGGAAGTGCAGCAACTCAGTAATTTCCATCTCCAAAGCAGTTTGGAGCTACCTCATGCTCGCTGAGCGTGTTTCCAAATTCTATCATCTAAATTCATAGAGATATCCTACCTGAAGACGAGCCCCGCACTCCTGCGGTGATACCCTTGGGTCCCTCCCCCAGTTGAGTTTCCCGAGGTGATTTCCGTGGTCCCTCGGAGGTAAAAGCCTCAGTCCGGTGGCCGAATCGCGGCAGGGATCTAGCCCCCGAGTGAGAAGGGCTCGGGCGTGGCTGAGAGGCGCCTCGGTCCCGATCAGTTCGCGGTGAGGACTTGGCCCCCGAGCGAGACGAGTTTGGGCGCGGTCTAGAGGCGGCGGGTGCACTTCCTCGAGCGCGGCGGTGACGGTACTCACCCTCTCCCCCCACAGCCGGAGACCGCCCGGGTTGCAGCCGGGAAGCGCCGAAGATCAGGTAAGGCGTACATCTTTTACTTTTGCTGGTCTCCGAAGAGCGAGGATTAGCGGGGTCTGCCTACGTGGAGACCCGCTGTGGAGGTCGACATTTTGCCTGCCTGCTCGCTGTCGCCATCTGCCCTTGTTCACAGGTATTGGGCGCGTGTGGTATTGGATATGGGACGCACACTGATAGGCACACATTGATAGGCGCACAGTGATAGATGCACCCTGATAGGCGCACACTGTTAAGCGCATATTGTTAAGCGCACACTGATATGCGCACATTGATAGGCGCACAGTGTTAGACGCACATTGTTAGGCGCATTAATTAGCGCACATCTCCACGCATAAGCCTCACGCATACTGCAAAGCGTAGGTTGGGAGCGCAACAGCGAATAGAGATAATAGACGCGATGGAGCGTATGAGAGCCCATGCGTCCTCAGAGGCGGCGCCTCCAGAATCAGGCATAAAAGCTCTAGGCCTCTGCTCAGCATGCCACCTCAGAGCTACACGGAGTGAGGAAGCAGACTCCCTATGTGCTCATTGTGAAGAGGCCCTGGGAGTTCCAGGCCAGGGCTGGTCTCAGCCCAGATTAATTGCCAGTTCCTCAGGGAACACCCCGGATCTAGCAGGCCGAGCTGAGCAGCCGGGGAACCCGAGAGACCTGGTACCCCTAAGGCTAGATCCTGCTTCGCTCTCCTGGGTGGAACTATTCAAGGGGATTCACGCCTTTGTCAAGATGCAGTCTGATCCTCGAATGGACCCATATGTTCCGGATGACCCTGTCCCGGGACCCTCAAGATCTAGGCACGGACACCCGCCACCTGAGAGCCCCACTTATGGGAATTCAGATTACTCTGAGGAAGAAGGCGAGCTCCCTGAGGAGGGAGAACTTCCCTCGGGGATAGAGCCGTATCGAACCATGAGACACTGCTTTCCTAAGGAGGATCTCCCGGACCTGGTCTCTCAATGCCTGTCTGAGCTGGCTATCCCAGGCCCAGGCACCCCAGGAGAACCTAGAATGAACCCCCTGCTAGAGGGCCTTCATCAAATGGCCCACCATTTTCCCCTCCTACAAGCAGCGCAACAACTAATCGATCTGGAGTGGAATGCGCCGGAGGCCTCATTCAAAGCGGGTCGGGCCTTGTCTGGCATGTACCCCCTGGACCCGGCAACCAAGGAGCTGCTGGTGTGCCCTAAGGTAGACGCCATAGTCTGCGCAATTGTGAAGCACACCACCATTCCTGTGGAGGGAGGGGCGGCCCTCAAGGATGCACATGACTGGTGCCTGGACGCCATTCTGAAACAAGCCTTTGAGGTGGCAGCCATGTCCCTACGAATTGTGGCCTGCTGCACCATGGTGATGCATTCCTGTTTATCACAAGCCAGGAGCAACACCCCGGGAGAAGACATGGAATCAGCGCTGTCGTTCCTCACTCCTCACTGACGCTGCCTCCGACCTAGTCCGTACAGCAGCCAAGGGGGTCTCATCCTCAGTGGCAGCCAGGAGACAGCTCTCGCTACGAAATTGGTCGTCTGACTCCTCCTCCAAGACACGCCTTACAAGAATGCCCTTTAATGGATCCCTCCTCTTCGGCAGCGACCTCGAGAAACTGGCAAACAGTTGGGGCGCATCTCCATCACCCCGTCTACCGGAAGACAAGTCAAGGAGAAACCAGCGCCCCTTGCCTAGGCAATCTAGAGGTAGAAGCTCTCAACGCTTCAATCCCTACAGGAATAGCTACCAAGCACCTCGTTCTCAGGCCAGGAACCAGTCCTTTCGGGCCAGGCACCGCAAGAGGGGAACCGGCTCGGGTTCGGGTCCCGGCCGCACTCCACAATGAGAATCAGCCGACCCATCTGAGGGAGGAAGCCATAGGGGGCAGGCTAACCCTATTCTACCGCAGATGGGTCGAAATTACATCGGACCAGTGGGTCCTTGCCATCATCCGAGAAGGATATTACCTGGACTTCCTGCGCCTCCCTCCGGACAAGTTTGTGGAATCTCCTTGTCCTCCCCTCAAGAGGGTGGCACTGGAAGCTACCTTGTTGAGGCTCCTGTCCCTAAAAGCCATAATCCCAGTGCCTGCATGGGAGATAAATTCTGGGCATTATTCCATTTATTTCATAGTACCCAAGAAAGAGGGCACTTTCAGGCCCATCCTGGACCTCAAGTCAGTCAACCGACACTTACGGTTCCCCAGCTTTCGCATGGAAACTCTGCAGTCAGTCAGAAGTGCAATACAGCCAGGGGAGTTTCTCACATCCCTGGATCTGTCAGAAGCCTACTTGCATATCCCAATCCATCGGGATCACCAGCGCTACTTACGCTTCAAAGTCCTGAGCCAACACTTCCAGTTCCGAGCTTTACCCTTCGGGTTAGCCACCGCGCCGCGGACCTTTACCAAGGTCATAGTAGTAGTGGTGGCGTCACTCAGGAAGGAAGGAATTCTCGTCCATCCCTACCTGGACGATTGGCTGATCCAGGGCAAAGTCACCGGAGGAGAGCCACCAGGCAACCAACAGAGTTATATCTCTTCTGGAAAGCCTAGGATGGGTAGTCAACACAAACAAGAGTTCCCTACAGCCTTCCCAGTTGCTGGAATACCTAGGAGTCCGATTCAACACCCAGGAAGACAAGGTCAGCCTGACCTCCAAGAGGAGATCAAAACTCCGGAATCGTCTGCAGGCCCTGCTGAGCACCACCCGGCCCACAGCCTGGGATTACCTACAGGTCCTTGGCCTCATGGCATCCACTCTGGAGGTGGTACCATGGGCGTGGGCTCATATGAGACCATTGTTAGTTTTAAAGCATTTCCCAGATATTATATCTGGGACATGACAGAAAGGCATATGGCAGCAAGAGCCTTAAGATGGTATTTAAGAGGCATTGCAGATAGCATGTAGTAACAAGATCCCTAAGGTTGTACATTTGGTTATAGCATATAGGCAGAATGGTAGCAATAAGACCATAAGGTGGTATATCTGGGGTATCACAAGTAAGCATAGTAGTGGCAAGACCACTAAGAAGGTATATCTGATGCGTGGCAAATAGGCAAACTAGAAGCAAGGCTTTCAAGATATGTTCAGTCATTTTGCTACTTGCAAGGAAATTCTGGAAACCAAAGCAAAGTTAGATTAATTTTTAAAGAAACCAGCTTTTCCATCAACTTTATTTATTTATTTGTTTTTTTATGTATTTATTTGATCAGTTTATATTACACTGATCTACAATCCTCAGTGGATTACATCAGCAGATACACAGTTAAACCATGGCAAAGCAAAACAATTTCAGCAATATAAAACAAATAAATGCAATAAAATATTCATACAAGCACAACATTAGCAAAAGAAAATCAATTGAGAGTTCACAACAAGCTTTAGATATTATCTGGTATATACCATAGAAAACAAGTGTGTTTTCAGCAAATTCCTAAAACAAAGTAAGTCTGACTGTAAAATGAGAAAAATAGAAACAAAAAAAAAAAAGAAAGGTGCAGCTTCAAAGGTTAAAAGTGTACAACAGGCTTGGACATTGTTTAAAAATACAATCCAAGAAGCACAGTCCAGATGATTTCCATGCATTAAGAGAGATAGAAGGAAGGCAAAATACATATCAGCATGGTTAAAAGGTGAGGTGAAAGAGGCTATTTTAGCCAAATAAATCCTTCAAAAATTGGAAGAATTATCCATCTGAAGAAAATAGGAAAATCATAAGCAATGTCAAGTTAATTGTAAAACATTGATAAGGCAGGCTAAGGGAGAATTTGAAATGAAGTTGGCAATAGAGGCAAAAACTCATAATAAAAATCTTTTGAAATATATCAGAAGCAAGAAACCTGTGAGGGAGTTGGTTGGACCATTAGATGACTGCAGGGTTAAAGGGAAAGATAAGGCCATTGCAGAAAGACTAAATTAATTATTTGCTCCTGTGTTTAATAATGAGGATGTTGGGGAGATACAGGTTCTGGAGATGGTTTTCAAGGATGAGGAGTTAGATGAATGAAATCACTTTGAACATAGAAATTGTAGTAGGCCAGATTGACAAAATAAAGAGTAGCAAAAAACCTGGACCAGATGGAACGCATCCCAGGGTTCTGAAGGAACTCAAAATGAAATTTCAGATCTATTAGTTAAAATTTGTAAACTATCATTCAAATCATCCATTGTACTTGAAGACTGAAGGTTGGCTAATGTAACCTCAATATTTAGAAAGGGCTCCAAGGGATGATCCAAGAAACTATAGACCAGTGAACCTGATTTCAGTGCCGGGAAAAATAGAGGAAACTATTCTAAAGATCAAAATCACAAAACATAAAGAAAGACATGGTTTAATGGAACAAAGTCAGCATGGCTTTACTCAAGGGAAGTCCTGCCTCACAAATCTGCTTCATTTTTTTTGAAAGGGTTAATAAACATGTGGATAAAGGTAAACTAGTAGATATAGTGTATGTGGATTTTCAGAAGGTGTTTGACAAAGTCCCTCATGAGAGGCTTCTAAGAAAATAAAGACATGAGATAGGAAGCAATGTTCTTTCGTGGATTACAAACTGGTTAAAAGACAGGAAACAGAGAGCAGGATTAAATGGTCAATTTTCTCAGTGGAAAAGGGTAAACAGTGGAGTGCCTCAGGGATCTGTACTTGGACCAGTGCTTTTCAATACATTTATAAATGATCTAGAAAGGAACATGATGAGTGAAGTAATCAAATTTGCAGATGATACAAAATTATTCTGAGTAATTAAATCACAAGTGGATTGTGAATAATTGCAGGAAGACCTTGTTACATGATGTTAGGATGCACATAGGCGGCCAGATTTTCAAAGGGGTATGCGTGTAAGATATGCGCGCCCCCCCCCACCCCGAAAACCTGGCCCAAACACCCCCTGCACGCGCCGAGCCTATGTTGCATAGGCTTCCGGCGCACGCAAAGCCCCAGGACATGCGTAAATCTCGGGGCTTTCCTGGGGGGGGCGTTTCGAGGGGCGGGTCGCAATCCGCGCGTCATGGGGCGGCATGTCAAGGGGGCATGATGCGTTCAGCGCATCATCCGGAGGTGGCGCCGTGGGCGTGGTTTCGGCCGTGGACGTGGCCACGGCCTCCGGACCAGCCCCCGGACCGGAACATGGAGCGCGGCAGCCGGCCCGGCGCATGCAAAGTTACGCCTACTTCGAGCAGGCGTAACTTTCGTGATAGAGGTAGGGAGAGGGTTTAGATAGGGCCGAGGGGGTGGGTTAGGGAGGGGAAGGTGGGGGGAGGGCGAAGGAAAGTTCCCTCTGAGGCCACTCCGATTTCGGAACGGCCTCGGAGGGAACGGAGGCAGGCTGCGCGGCTCGGCATGCGCAGGCTGTCGATTTTGGGCAGCCTTGCACGCGCCGACCCCAGATTTTAATGGATATATGCGGCTACGCGTGTATCTATTGAAATCCCGCGTACTCTTGTTTGCGCCTGGTAAGCGAACAAAAGTACGCGTGTGCGCAGATTTATAAAATCTGCCCCTAGGAGCAACCACCCAGGAAAAAGATATAGGCATCTTAGTGGATAATACATTGAAATTGTCAGCTCAGTGTGCTGTGGAAGTCAAAAAAGCAAACAGAATGTTAGGAATTATTAGGAAAGGAATTATAAATAAAACAGAAAATGTCATAATGCCTTTGTATAACTCCATGATGAAACCGCACCTTGAATACTGTGTACAATTCTGGTCATCACATCTCAGAAAATATATAGTTGTAGTGGAAATACAGAGCTTCTTGGACATGCTCAGACTAACAGTGGGAGAATGTCAGTGTTACCTGATCAGATAGCATCTATAGGCTAGTTAAAATGTTGCACCATGATTTGACTTCTGGCTAGTTTTCTTTCCAACTTGTCCTGCTTTGGCTCTGCAATCTCTGACAAGGCAGTGAGGTCATACAGGAAAGAGCTGGTTGCTACATCTAACAGTTGTTGTTTTTTTCAAGTAGTACACAGCAATAGATTGGAATGGGGCATAGAAATGACTGGGAAACATTATCAAATGTAACTAAGATTTGTTTCATTCATAAGACCCCCTTCATTCATTTTGTGGGCCATGAATGAAACAATATGGTCTCATTTGTTATATTTTATCCATTCTTTTCAAATAAAGTACATTTCTAATGATTTATCAATAAAACTCACTGCCATAGGATATTGTAAAGAAGACAGCATAAACAGGTTCATAAAGAAAGTAGACAAAGTTATACAGGATAGATTGATCATAGTCTGTTAAACCTATCAGTAAGATGCCTTGTTTTAAAATTCATGTCCTTAACACCTGCAGTTTGCCACTGTTAAAGAGAGGTTGCTGAGATTAGATGGACCTTTGGCCATACCCAGTATGGCAGTTCTTATGAATAAATCACTGAATAATAATGTATATAGATCTCATTAGAAAAGTTCATTTTACTTCACAGTTACCCTTCTAGCTTTATATTTTATCTATGCATTTTGTTATATGACTGTGTTGGGTTTATATTTGCAATATGATAAACTAATGTTTTCTTTGATTTCACAGTTACAGAAGTCTAGATTGTGCCTAATAAAATAGGTATTTATGCCTCTCTTGCATAGAAAGTGCATCAGTGATTTCTCTTAAAAGCTGCTGTCTTGGCAGTTTTTCTGTTGTTTTCATTGCTTTCAACAGACGTAGTTCATGTAATGAAGTGTTTTCATTAATACTGCCGGGCTCATTTACTTCTGCATCTTCGGCTTCAAATAAGACAAAAAAGAAATTACTGGGTTAATATTGGTACATTCCGGTATATTCTATTTGCTTTCACTGTATATTTCCTAGTACTATAGTGGGCAAGATGTCACAGCTCCTTCTCTTATTTTAATCTATTTTTAATACCCGCAATACAGTTTCCTTACCTCTTTTCCACTCAGCACTGTATTTTTTAACCAATCAGAAACAAACTGAAAAATTGTTAATCGTATTTTGATTGCAATGGAAAAAAAATATAGAAGGGGAGGAGGCACTTTGATTTAACTCTCTTCTCAAAACACCAGCTGTAAAAAATGAGAAGTGAGTACTCAAGCTAACAAGGTTCCAAAGCTAACTATGTGACTGCAAGTTTTCTATACACTAAATGCAGCAATGTCTGCTACACAACATTCTCTATTGGGTGCAATTTAGCAAGATACAGTAATATGCTCAGAAACAATAAAGGCACATATGAAACATTTCTGAATTTTACTGCACAACTAAATTTTAGGTTGCTTAAATATAAACCGAAAGTAAATTTCAACAATGTCATTAAGTTAGCACCTATGTGCATAAGTCAATGTGTCTAATGTTACATTAGTACTTAATAATGAGTGTCAGGAGCTGCATGTTGAGCTGGAGGTGGACCCTTTGCCTAGTGCAGGATTGGTACAGCCTTCTGGTCGGACCCAGAGAGCACCTGCCACCAGGAGGCGGAGCACACAAGGAGACAGAGGCTAACTGGAGCTTCACCAATTACAGTCCGGGGTTTCCGCAGGTTGAGCCCTTGGGTACCTGGACCGCCTGAACTTAGGTGGGTCTCCGGTGGTCTCCCAGAGAGGTGTGCCCACCACGAGCAAGGGTGAGCGGCTGATGCAGAGTGGATGCGGTAGACCTGAACCAGAAGCTCCGGAGACCTCAGGAAGGCAACAGTTCAGGGAGGTCTTCCAATGAGGCAGGCAGCACCTGCAGGTCTGGCTACATGGAAGCTGCGGTTGTTATTCAAGAATGTTGGCCCAATGGTCACCGGTGGCCAGAAGAGAGTGTCCGAGTGAAGCGCAAGGGTCAGAGCCAGAATATCAGTCCATGCGTAGTCGAGGCAAGTAAGGGGTCAGTACCAGAATCAGTCCATGCATAGTTGAGGCAAGCGAGGGTCGATTCCAGGCGGCAGACAGAAAAATGGTCAGGTAGGCAGTGGTCAGTACCAGGCGGCAGGCAAGAGAATAGTCAGGCAGGCACTAGAACACGAAGACAAACTCACTACATCAATGGTGTCAACCCGATTGCCAAGGCGAAGAGCAGGAGTCTGAGCCCAGCTTATATGCAAGTCTCAGGTGATGTCATCAGGGTGCGCCGGGGATGGGTTTCCACGCTTGGCCCTTTAAATGTCCCGGAGTTCCGCTCGCGCGCGCTAGGGGATGGGGCCAACGCCATGGAGGATGCCGAACCCCGACGCGAGGAGCGCTGTGAGGAAGAAGGCCCGATGGGCCTGGGGACGCCCGGGGGTGAGCAGCGCTAGTGGAGACTGTGAGTGAGGAACTGGTGGAGGGGCACGCCAGGTGAGCAGGCCCCATCGTGGCACGAACGCGGCTGTGAAGCATAACACTGCACAGTTTAAAAATACTGCATATTTCTACTCTGAAAGTAAGTAAATATGCATAAATGTCAATAATTTATTTTTGTAATTTAGGGAGCCACATATTTTCTCTACCTATTTTATTAAAGTATGCATATACTTTTATGCATATAATAATTGTAAAATATGCATGTAATAATGTATATGCAGAGGAAGATATTTTATAAAGTTTGTGCATATCCAATATATGAAATTACATGTACTTGTACTTGAATAGCCAGTTTGCCAACACCTCCACCAGCTCACTTTGAATTTTCAGCATTTTTTCCTGACCTTCCCAACACATAACCCTGACCTCTTAACCAAAAGCTGCCAACAAAACATAAGAACACAAGAACATAAGAAATTGCCATGTTGGGTCAGACCTGGGGTCCATCAAGCCCAGCATCCTGTTTCCAACAGAGGCCAAACCAGGCCACAAGAACCTGGCAATTACCCAAAAACTAAGTATAGCCCATGCTACTGATGCTAGTAATGGCAGTTCTTGTAAATAGCATTCACAACACCCATAAGAACAGAGAAACCCCATTGAATTAATTCTGGCACAACATAGGGACACATCAATATGTATCACAGTGTAGTACAACATAAGCTTAATCAGAACTCACCAATAAAACTACTCCCTACTAGCTGAGGTCTGTAAGGGTGATGGCAATGTTATGCAGAGCAAAGATGGTTGCAACAAATCACTTACTATTATTAACATTAGCTGAAATATTTCCAAGAAGAACCCAACCCCAAACAAAGGTATATCTCAATATTTAAACAATCCCTTGACCCGGGTGCACCCCAACAAGTAATTCAAGAGAAAAAAAAATATTGTTCCATAATAATAGGAAAGAAAAATATGTCTTGTTGAGGCCCTTGTAGAAATTGATGAAGTGGTTGGGGTGGCTCTGGGGTTGAGTAAGGTCCAAAGGAAGAGGATTGTTTCTTATCTCTGGATAGCTGCAACCTTCCACAAGGTCAAACTCCCTCCAAATAAGGCAGTGGGAAGCAAAATCATATTATCTTGTTCCTTGTGCACCAACTATTGTCTAAAGTAGACAGACACACTCTAAAATGGTAAGCCAGCCCTCAGAAAGCCTCTTCTTTAAGGTTGGTTAGACAGTTATAAAGTACTTAGCTCACAGCATTGCAGCAGACCATACATCAGAGGATCCAGGCAGTGGGAGTTCTGGCGGAACACTGCAGGAATGTCTTCTGCAGAAGGCTTCTGTCTCTCACTTGTGATTTTTCTCCAAACTCTTGATTTCTGAGGCTGTTACAGGAAACAATCTAGCTCCTAGGATCTCCAAAGAATACTGGTCCTCACTCTTGTTCTACTTTTCTGCTAAAACAGAGTACACACACCACAAAAGCCCCATAAACTGTTTTCTCTCTAGGTGGGAAAAGGAAGTGAGTACTGCAACCAAAAATCTCTCTTTTGTTAACACAACTCTCATAAGTGGAAACCTCTGATGTTCCCCCTTCTCAGTAAAGGGTTCTCATTGGATGCACAGGCCAAGCACTCTCTAGAAATTCGTACGGCAACTTAGTCTTTGCAAAATATTTTAAGGGAAGACGCTGCTGCATTGAAAAAAAAACAACTTTCCAGTGAATGACAATGGTTATACATCTTGTGGATGGCTGCTTTAGAAACATGTCCATCATTAAACAGAGAACCCTTGATGGAAATGGGCTTGTACAGCTGTGTTTGCTGCTATTGTTGAGAGAAAAAAAAAAGTGGAAGGGGATAGGGGAAACCATGACCTTGGCAATGGGAGTTAGGAGGAACTAGCACTTCCCCAAGGTGCATCCCAAGATTCATGGAACTAGGGCAGGAATGCTTCAATCTTCCCATACAGACCCATCAGGCCCACCATACTCCCCCAAACAAATGCTTGGTATGTAAGAAAAAAACAAACAAACAAAAAAGGGGTAGGGAGCTAAATGTGCAAAATAAATTCTAACTTGGGGGGGGAGGGAAGTGGAGTAAAATATATTAGGGGCAATCCACGTCTTGAAAAATGAGTTAATACTCTTTGTACTGACTGCCCAATGATGTTCAAATTTTATTCTTGCCCTTATTTTGGAGGCAAAGTAGATTTTACATTTGCCTGGGTTCCTTCTGGCTCTTGCAGGAGTGGCCAGAAGACAAATTGCTGTATGCCTTTCCTCCATGGCCTACATTGGGCAAACTGATTTGAAGGATCAAATGCCAAAAAGAGATAGTGCTCTTGGTCACTCAGCCTGGCCCAGGAGACTTGGTGGGTCCAAGAGCCTTTGCAGATCTGCATACCACAGTCTCCTGGGCCAGGCTGAGTGACCAGGAGCACTATCCCTTTTTGACATTTGATCCTTCGAATCAGTCTGCCCAATGTAGGCCTTGGAGGAAAGGCATATAACAACTTGTCTTCTGGCCAGTCCTGCACTAGGGCATCAATCCCTAATGACGTCCTCCTGCAGCTGAAGAAACATGGAACTTTTACATTGCACAAAATCATCAACAGGTCTAGGAATGGGAGACCCCAGTGATGCTGAATCAGCTGAAATGCTTCATCTGACAATGTTCACTCTCCTGGGTCCAGACTCTCCCTGCTGAGAAAGTCTACTCATGTTGTTTTTGTCTGCAATGTGCAAGGTTGAGATCATCTGGAGATGTACCTCTACCCATTCAATAAGCTGATCTATTTCCTGTGACACTTGTTGACACTTCCCTGCTGATTGATGTAAGCCATCATTGTTGCATTGTCCAACATTATCCGGATCCATCGACCATGCAGCCTGTCACTGAACTGTAAACATGCCAACTGGACTGCCCTGGCTTCCAGCTGATTGAAGTTCCAGAGAGATTCTTCTGCATTCCAGCACCTTTGCACTGTCAGCTCCTGACAGTGAGCTCCCCAACCAAGGAGACTCACATCCATTGTCAGTACTAGCCAGTACGGAGGTGTTAGGGAAACTCCCTTCCATAGATAATTCACCTGCAGCCACCACTGCAGGTGGGAGGAGACCTTCATCGACAGGTGGAGCCAAATTGAATAGTCCTGAGACTGTGGGCTCTACCAAGACAGCAGGGAAAGCTGAAGAGGATGCATATATGCCCCCACCCACTGTACCACTTCCAGGGTCACTACCATGAAGCCAAGTACTTGCAGGTAAGAACATATGGTCGGGCACAGAATGTTCAACAAAAGATGGAGTTGAGCTAGCAACTTCTGAATTCGAGTTTCTGGCAGGGACACCTTGCCCTGCTTCATGTCAAATTGAACCCTGAGGTATTCCAGCAACTAAGTAGGCTGAAGACTGCTCTTGGCCAGGTTCACTATTCAGCCGAGCTCCTGCAACAGGGAAATCACCTTGTGAGTCACCAGGCAGCTCTCTTCTGGTGACTTGGCACAAATCAGCCAGTCAGCCAATTACGGGTGTACTAGGATTCCATCCTTTCTCAACTCTGCTGCAACTACTACAATTACCTTGGAAAAGATTCTGGGAGCAGTGGCCAGACCAAAGGGCAGCACCTGAAACTGAAAGTGGCACCTCAGAACTGTGAACCGCAGAAAGCATTAATGTTCTAGTTAGATGGGAATGTGACGATATGGTTTGGACAGGGAGGTCAGAAATTCCACTGACTGCATGGCTTTATAAACGGGCACAAGATTTTCATGAAAAATGTTTCACCCATAGATGACGATTGACATCTTTGAGATCCAGGATGTGACAAACGAGCCCTCCTTCTTTGGCATGATGAAATAAATAGAATATCTCTACATATTTTCTTCAGACATGGGCACTGGGACCACAGCCTTCGGACTGAGGAGCCTTGCCAATGTACTCTCTACTGCCCACTTCTTCTGTAGGGAGTGGCAGGGAGACTCCATGAACATGTCCCGAGGAATACTGTGAAACTCCATCGCATATCCTTTTCGTATCACTTCCAAGACCCACGGATCCAATGTAACTTTGTCCCACCTCTGATAAAAGAGAGAGAGAGGCATCGCCCTGTCTCCTGTTCCCAGTAGTGAGTTGGCAAAACTTCATTGAGAGGCTCAGGCAGGTGCCACTGCCCACTGCTTGAGCATGCAGCCCTTCTGGGTTGTCTAGGTTGAAAGGACTGAGACCTACAGAAAGGTTGAGTCCTATGAAACGTCACTCCTCTATAGAGTCAAAAACACCTGGATCCTCAAGCACGACCTCTCATGTTAAAGGAGCACTGCATCTGCTTCTTATCCTCCAGCAAATGAGGAACCATAGATTTGCCCCAGTTACTGGCCAGTTCCTCCAATTCACTCCCAAATAAAAGTGAGCTATTAAAGTGCAATTTGTTGAGGTTAGCCTTGGAGGTCGCATCGGATTACCAATTTCTCAACCATAACTGACTCTTGACCACTACTATAGAAGCCACCCCTCGGACTGAAGTGCGTACCAAATTATAGCCGGCATCTGCCAGGAAGGCAGCAGCTGGTTCCATTACCTTCCTGGAGCTTACTCCAGAGTCATTAACCTCCTGGGAGAGAAGCAAACAAAAGCAAACCTCCAAGCAACAACAAGAAGTGATCTACAAGGTCATTGCCACTGCTTCAAATGCTTGTTTAAGGATAGACTCAATCTTTGTATTATGAGCATTCTTCAAGGCCACTCCTTCTACCATGGGGATAGTGGTCTGCTTGGAGACTGCACACACAAGTGCATCTACCTTCAGAAAACATAAGTGTTCTCTTACCAATTGATCCAGAGGGTACAGGCCTTCCAAAATCTGAACCCTTTTGATATTAGCCTCTGGAGTGCCCCACTCAAAATCAATCAGTTCTTGAATGGCCTCCATTATGATGAAAGAACAAGAGGCTTTATGCAAGAAAACCAAACTGGGATTTTTCTTTGGCCAAGAGCCAGAATCTGCCGCAGGAATCCCGAGCGTGTCCAAGGTCTGGGAGATCAAAGCTGGTAGTTCATCTCTATGAAAGAAACATAGCATAGTTCTATATGGTTCTAATCCTGGAGGAATTTCAACATCCTCAAGAAAGTCAGGCTCAGCACCATTACCCATGCCATCCGAATCTCTTATCAGAAAGTCCTTCTGCCACTCTAGGAGTACTCCGGTGTTTAACAGATGGTCCAGGCAAGGCTCCTACCTGTGCCTCTGCTCTGGGAGCACTGGGCAGGGTTGAAGACTGCACCTGAAGAAAATATTGCAACCCCTGAAAAAATTCTACTCATGAAAAAGTAGAAGTATCCAAACCAGGAGGCACCTGAGGTGTACTCACTGAGGAACCAGTGCGGGGAAGTCCAAATGCAGGCACCCCATCTAAGTCATTTTTACCCAGACCTACATCCACCTGGGATGAACCAGGTTTAGTGAAATCAGAGGAAGATAATTCTCCCTGAGCCTCAAAATAGCGCTGGTACAAGTTAGTGGGCACTCCTGGCTGAAATGCCCTAATATGACAGGCAGTGCAAAGAGAAAGGCGCTTATACTTCTTGGGTATAGGTGCCATTATGGCCAACAGTGCGCTGAGCAATGACTGGAGGTTTGCATCTAGCTGGGGTTTTTTTCAATATATACTTCCAACTTAGGCATCCAAAAATTAGGTGTCCAACACTTAGGCGACCCACAACTAGATGTTTAACTAGATGTCCAAGAAATAGGCATCCCAAAGATAAGTGCCCCAAAAAACAAGCGTAAATTGTGCTCATAGGTAATCATGGCACCACATAACTTGGACTATAAGGTCTGACTGTGCATCCAAAAATTGGGCACATAACCTGGATGCACAGCTAGATGCACATGCCAAACTGACAATCCTGTAGAGGGCAGCTTGAGAAAGCGTGCAATATGCTGTTGTGGCCTACCATGTGGCGCACAGTGAAAAGGCCTCAGAGCAGGGCCTAGTGTCAGGAGGCTGCTCAACCTTCCAGGATGCCCATGTCCCTTGACATCCCATGGAGCGGGGTAAATTTGGAACAGCATGTCAAGCATGGAGACCGGTAGAAGCCCTATGCAACAAAAGCCTCCAAGTCTCTGTATATTATTTATTTATTTATTTTGTTATGAAAGCTCAGCCTTACCTGGCTGAGAACAGAGATGATCTTGGCTACTGGGGGAGAAGGCATGTGCCATCACCGCTGTGCTCGGCATCCTCACCCACTGCTTTTCAGCTGCTTAAGCAGCTAAGTACACACTGGCTGAAAACCAGCTACAGGACCAAGGCATTCATCTGAGGGACCATGGAAATCTCCTCAAGAATTCTCAATTGGGGAAGGGACCATTTGGTTCACCACAGGAGAGTGTGGCAAATTTAGTTCCTTAATTCTTCTTTCTTAAAATGAAGCAACCCTCAGTAGGGAGATGCACGTACACCATCTGCTGGAGACGGAGAATACTGGCAGGTTGATTTCACTGCAGGGGTATATATACTATGACATCAGTTTGCTCTGTCTCCAACTACATAACCCACTTGTTTTGGATTCATCTGACTGGACGCTAAGAAAGGACTAGTTTCTGATGACTTATCTACTCATTGCTTTTCAGCAACCCTACTACTACTACTACTGTTAATAATTTATATCATGCTACTAGATTGGTACAGACACTAGTAAGAGACAGTTCATGCTCCATAGAACATACCATTTAGTGAAAACACACAGACAAGTTAAATAAAAACTTTCAGGAACTATTTATTCTGAAAAATGGTTTAGATCAAGAAGCAATCATAGTTCACTGTTTGTAAAATGCTATAATTTTAAGGTAGCCGGATATATTCAGCGGCACAGCTGTGTCACAGAATATATAGGCAAAGTTGGCCAGATAACTTTATCCAGCTTACTAGCCAAGTCACAGCAACTGAATATGGACCTTTCACTGACTTTAGCTACTCTATCAAAGGATATGATAATATAGTGTCCAAATAATATATATTGTGAAAAAAAAAAACTTTCCTGCTGACATCATAAACATTGTTAAAAAAAAGTTGTAATTACATTTCTCAAATTTGATCTTAAAAGAAATATTGATACAAAATAATTCTAAAAAATTTTTTAAAAAGCAAAGACAGGTTGATACTGTATATGTATATACATTTTTCATAAGATATGTTGTTTGTACACATATTATCACATCCACAGATATTAATTTTTTATAGTACTTGATTAAGCATCTTCTGCCTTTGAATTTGAGCCTGATAGAGTGGATATATGATAACATCTTTTCACCATTTATTCAGTTTTTGAGCTATGTTCATTCTTGTACTTATTGAATCAAGAAGGCCATGATAAGGGAAAATTTTGTCTAAGGGGAATTTTTTTATCAGACAATTATTGAGATACAGAGAGTTTTTTTGAAGTGAGATAACAGCTTATTGGTGTAATAATATCAACTTATTTTTAAAAAGTGTTTTTAATTGATGTGTGAGGCTGAGCTAAAGGGCACTTTATGGGGCGGATTTTAAGAGCCCAGCTCGCCTAAATCTGCCCAAATCCGGGCGGATTTAGGCGAGCAGGGCCCTGCGCGCCAGTGAGCCTATTTTACATAGGCCTACCGGCGCGCGCAGAGCCCCGGGACTCGCGTAAGTCCCGGGGTTCTCCGAGGTGGGCATGTCATGGGCATGTCGGGGGGAGGGCCCGGTCGTCGTGGCGTTTAGGGGGCGTGTCGGCAGCGTTTTGGGGGCGGGTCCGGGGGCGTGGTTACGGCCCGGGGCGGTCCGGGGGCGTGGCCGCGCCCTCCGTACCCGCCCCCAGGTCGCGTCCCGCCGCGCAACCGGCCCGCTGGTGCGCGGGGGTTTACGTCTCCCTCCGGGAGGCGTAAATCCCCCGACAAAGGTAAGGAGGGGGTTTAGACAGGGCCGGGCGGGTGGGTTAGGTAGGGGAAGGGAGGGGAAGGTGAGGGGAGGGCAAAAGGAAGTTCCCTCCGAGGCCGCTCCGATATCGGAGCGGCCTCGGAGGGAACGGGGGTAGGCTGCGCGGCTCGGCGCGCGCCGGCTATACGGAATTGATAGCCTTGCGCGCGCCGATCCAGGATTTTAGCGGATAGGCGCGGCTCCGCGCCTATCTACTAAAATCCGGCATACTTTTGTTGGCGCCTGGAGCGCCAACAAAAGTACGCCAATGCGCCTTGTTTGAAAATCTACCCCTATATATCAAAGTGTTTCCATTCTGCAGCATTTAGTTTGAATGTATCAATTTTTTCACTCTTCCATGATTACTATTTATTAATACTATAGTCCTAAGCCAGTTTTTTGCTGTTTGAAAGAAAGTCATGCCAACTCCAACATGTACTCCAATGGAAAAGATAGCTAAATAAGGTAAGGAACCAGTGGGTTCTTTGCAACAATATAGACCAGCGGTAGGTACCTCTAGTACTGAAATGCCACAAACAGATCTGGTTTTTAGGATATCCACAATGAATATGCATGAGATATATTTTCATACAATGGAGGCAGTGCATGCAAATATACTTCATGCATATTCATTATAGATATACTGAAAACAAGACCTCTTTGTTGCACTCCAGGACCCGAGTTGCCTACTCCTGGTATAGACTTATATTTCTAACTTCATAGAAACATAAAAGCATATAATATGACCACAGTGAAATGGTAAGGCGCAACTAGTTTGCCCAAAATTTTCAATTTCTCTTATAATGATACAGACTGCCACATCTTCTCTTGCTTTTAGAGATATGAATCGGAACCGGAATCGGTTCCGATTCACATCGTGAAATTTTTTTCGTGCAGTCCGATCGTTTTTTTTTTATCGGCTGCGTCCAAGCCGATAAACAAAAAACCCACCCTGACCCTTTAAAACAGATCCCTTAGCTTCCCCCACCCTCCCGACCCCCCCCCAAAAAAAAACTTTTTAAAAGTACCTGATGGTCCAGTGGGGGTCCCGGGAGCTATCTCCCACTCTCAGGCCCTCGGCTACCACTAATAAAAATGGTGCAGATGGCCCTTTGCCCTTACCATGTGACAGGGTATCCATGCCATTGTCCGGCCCCGTCACATGGTAGGAGCACTGGATGACCCACACCATTTTTAAAGATGGCGCTGGCCGTCCATTACTCCTACCATGTGACAGAGGCCGGCCAATGGCACGGATACCCTGTCACATGGTAAGGGCAAAGGCCATCGGCGCCATTTTTATTAGTGGCAGCCGATGGCCCGAGAGCGGGAAATCGCTTCCAGGACCCCCAAGGGACCACCAGGTACTTTTAAAAAGTTTTTTGGGGGGGTCGGGAGGGTGGGGGAAGCTAAGGGATCTGTTTTAAAGGTTCAGGGTGAGTTTAGGGGTTGTTTTTATGTGCTGATTTTCCCGCCCTCCCCCAAAACAATAAGAGAACCCTACAAACAATTTTGTGGGGTTTTCCTATCGGTTTCGGGGAGCCCCCGATTTATGACGACTTTGAAAATATTGTACAATATTTTCAATCGTCAGAAAAACGATTCACATCCCTACTTGCTTTACCTTAAATTCCTTGGAACTAAGGATTCTCTGTATCTGACCTAAGACTTCTTGAATTGTTATTCTTTTTGCTTCCGTTATGCCCACTATATCCATCACCCTTTCTGTGAAGACATATTTTCTAATGTCACTCCTGAGTTTATCCCTTAGAGCCTCATACTGTGATCTCTTGTTGTAGATTATTCTTTCCTCTGAAAAAAGTTTGCTTCCTGTGCATTATTTATAGCTTTGACATATTTGAATGTACCTATCATATTCAACTTATCTCTCCTCTCCAGAAAAATAAATCATACATTATAACTTGTAATTAAAAAGAACAATAATGTTCAGGATGTAAAGTGCAAGAGTAGAAAGTGAAATCCTTATGAGGACTGACTGCATGCTGCCCCTTGTCTAATGCATCATTTCATTTGGATGAAATAAATTATTCTATTCTTTAATTATTTCTCCTTCCAAGTATCTGAGATCAGTGTCTACTTCGACTTTGGAACTTGTGTGAAACAGCTGGCTCTTGAGGACTTGCAGTGTAGATTGAGAGTCTATATTTTTTTTACAAAGGGCTAGAAGTATTTAAAAAATTGGAAAAGTGTACTCCATGAAGTATACAGATCTTCAAGACCCAGTCTTTACCACTCACAATTAATTTTTAAGGGATAGAAGATGTATGTGGTGATGGATGTGTGTTGGGGATTTGTGTTTAGGGAATGTGTGTGTGTTGTGGAAATGGGAGAAGTATAGATATTTGTGTGCAGAGAGCAAGTGTTTGTGTGTTCCAGGTACTGAGTGTGATATTTGTGTGATTTGGAGGCTGTGGGATATATGTGTTTACGTGTGTGTTTGTGTGTGCTGTGTTGGTTTTTGAAAATATGTGCTGAGCGGTCGCCCAGGGATCCATCAGTGGAAGGGTACCCTGGATACCACCAGCATTACCTGTTGGACTGACAAGTTGATAGGGAGCTGATTTCCGTCCAGGGCACCAATAATGCTAAGGTGGTCCTGTGTGCATATTAGGAGAATAGGAACCAACTTTTGAAAAAGATTGGGGGTGCTGAATTCAACATAAATTAAAGTACCCCCAAACAAAATTATAAAAACATAACACTGTAGGTGAAAACAAAGCTAGAAAACACTTTACTATTTATTTATTTATAACTTTTATATACTGACATTCTTGTATAGAATACAAATCACACTGGTTTACAATGAAACATAACATCGCAAGAGAGGCGTTGCATAGAACAAATAATGAGGCATGAACTTTGAACAGATAACATTATACTTAGTCCTTCCAATCATTGTTCTCCCCAATGCCAGCTCATCCCCACCAGGCACCTCCCCCACAACAGCCCATCACACCACAGTCTCTTCCCCATCCTCATCTGTCACCACTACTCTCTCTCATACCCCCTTTCCTCTCATTCTCCAAATTTGTTCTTCCTCCTCTCCCCATCTTTTCCTCCTTCTATCTTTACTCTCTCTCTGCATGCTTTATTTTTCCCTTCAAAAATGATGCACAAATATATAATTACCATAAACGAATACACAAGATATCACCTCAAATAGATCATGTATTATTTTCTATTATTATTTTCTATTATTACTTTCTATTTTCAAAAAAGAGAATCTCTCTGAACAATTAATTGGTTCTAAATCTCTCAAAAAATTGGGGAGCTAAGTTTTGACCACAAAAAATTATTAGGAAAGAAAAGGAAGGTTTCATACAATTTCATTATATCACTGCATCCAGCAGTGTATAGCAATTTTAAACATAAACCGACCTCCTCCAACCCGTAAATTATTTTTTTGTTTTTAGTGTGAATAAATTTATAGTGAATGATGTGAAATAAAAATTCTTTTTAGAACTCTATCTACCCGGTTTGGGTTTATATAGAGAGAATATTCTTCATCAGACGCCAAACTGTTCCCAAAAACGCCGACACGGAATTTTCTCACATGTTAACAAAACGCCATTATACAAAATGACTTTCCTGCCACTTATCTATTAGAGATGTGAATCGTGTGCCCGATCGTCTTAACAATTGGGTTCAGCTAGAGGGAGAAAAAAATCTGATCGCTGGAGATGTGAATCGGAATCGGTTCCGATTCACATCGTTAATCGAACCCCCCCAAAACTTTTTACGAATACCTGGTGGTCCAGTGGGGGCGCGGGGACCAATCTCCCGCTCTCGGGCCATTGGCGCCATTTTGACTGCCACTCAAAAATGGCACCGATGGCCCGATTAAAAAAAACAACCCACCTGACCCTTTAAAGATGACCCCTTAGCTTCTCCCACCCTCCCGATCCAGATTTTTCATGATAAATCGTGAAAATTTCTATTGTATCACACACTGTACCGATTTTTGATGATTTAAAAAATATCGGACGATTTTTTTAAATCATCAAAAAACGATTCACATCCCTATTATCTATATGTGTGTTCATTTATCAAGTCCATATAGATGTCCCAACAGGGTCTTGTTTTGAATCATTGATTCTTCATCAGGAACGGATGTTTTAATTCGGTGGTTGGTAATGCTCGGCGTTTCCTCAATCTTTAAATCGCCAATATGGTGACCATTTTGGTTTAAATGTCCAGGTGGGCGTGAATCTTTTATCTGTACCCACTACTCCAAATTTAACCAATCCTGAAATGCATAATAAGACGTCATCACGTAATATACATGAAATTGTCCTCAAGATGTATACTTTGTTTCATTATCTCTAGCACAAACATAACATATAGAAAAACCATTGATGGAAGAATACTATCAGAAATCTAGTTTTATATTTCAGTACTAGATAAGCGTATTCCATTCTAATTCCTCATTTAATCCCCTAGGAGACTGCGTACCCAAAGTGAAAATCCAGTAGGCTTCCCTTAAGTCCAATAAGTGTTTACGATCACCACCACTTGAGGTAGTCAACACTTGATCTATAATGGTCCACTTTATTTGTGTAAATGAATGCTCATACTGGATGCAGTGAGATACTATAGGAGCTGTTAAAGTCTGGGTATGTAACCGGGATTTATGCTCATTTAATCTTGTTTTCATATTTCGAGTTGTTCTTCCAATATATACTTTAGGACAATTACAAAATAAAGCATATATCACGTAGCTGGAATTACAAGTAGTGTAGGTTTTCCTTGTGACCCTATAGCCAGATACTGGATCTTGCCATGTATGACCCTCTATGCAATTGTTGCAATTGCTACTTTGGCCGCATTTAAAATGTCCAGTGGTATCCTGATTTACTTGCTTACGTGCTTGAACATGCACTAAATAATCTCTAATGTTGCTTCCCCTCGATGCCACTATTAATGGCAGTTCTTGAAAAATATTATGAATGCTCAGTGTATGCCAATGTGTTCTGATCGCTTTGGAAATGGCTGAAAATGCTGTTGTTTGCTTTAGGACACAAACCAATTTGGGTTCCTGTTTTTTTGGGTTTATATGTCAACAAAGCCTGCCTGTCAGAATATTTGGCCCTTTTATAAGCACGTTTTACAATTTTTTGCGGATACCCGCATTGTAAAAATCTTTCTTTGAGTTTTTCTGCTTGGATTTCATATTCCAAAGCTGTAGAGCAGATCCTTCGTATCTGGAAAAACTGACTTGTGGGCAACCCACATTTGAATGAATAGGCATGATGGCTATGGAACCTTAATAAATTGTTCCAGTTTGTTGGTTTCCTGAATACTGTAGTGATCAGTGTCTCTTCTTGACGTGTCACTGAAACGTCCAGAAATGTCATCATGTTATTGCACCATTGAGCAGTAAACTGTAAATAATGATTCAACCTGTTGATCCAAGTGTAAAATATTTTCAACCAGTCCTCGGGCCCCTTCCAAATAAAAAAGATGTCATCATTATATTGATATACCAAAAAGAAAACATTTTTTTGAGGGAAAACTGCACAATACAGAATTATCTTTATCTATACACTCTTAAAAACCCCCGGGAATCGGTATCAGAAAGCTCAGTGCTTCAGTCTCAAGGGCTCTTGCCCACATAGGGCTGCAACCCCTCTCCTTTGTTGGCACTTTTTGTCACATCATCTACCTCTTTCCATGCTATATTTTTTCTTTTCTATGTGAAAACCACTTCATTCCCAACACCCTTCTAAAATACCCCACGGTAATTTTCTTATTCGCCACAAACAACTTTAACTCTATTCACCATTAACACATTGTACCTCTTCCTCAAAGTCTCAAATTATTTTACAACTTATCTTTTTCTTTTCTGCTGTCACCACCTTCTTTGCTGTTACTCGTTTATTGCCTGCCCAATCGTTATATTGATGACATCGTTATATTGAGTGAAAGGCTGTTTGAAAATGTTGTATTGATAAAAGAATATTCACACTGAAGCTAGGGAATTGATATATATTGAATCCCTATGAGCAATAAACATTTTAAGCAAATTAATGTTCTGTCCTGTAGATAAAGGTCAAGAGAACTATACATGAACCTGGACAAGTGGTATTAATGTGTAATATTTGTTAAGTTGTTGCATAGAACCCAAGCAAATCAAAGTGAAACTAAATAGACAAAGCCTGATATCAAAATAAAAGTGAAAAGTTGAACAGAAGACTACAGAAGGAAAAGTTTCTTTGTAGCTTGGTTCATTACAAAGCCAAGGGTTGGAAAAATAATGTTCAACTTAATTGATGAATAATTTTACAAAGTCATTATTTCACAAAAAGAGAAGTGGAATTTGAAAGGGTGTGTGAATGAGTGCTTGATGATCACCTAAGTTTGGCTCTCACCCTACTAAGCATTTGAAGACATTCTACTTCTAAGGACACAGAGATATTAACTCTTAGACTACAGTATCTTAGTTGAGCATTTTTAATTATCTTTTGTTTTACATAGCTAGCAGTATCAGCAAACTTTGGCCTGGATTCATCATTCATCACAGTCTCGCAAGATCTATCCACTTTCCTTCTTCTAGGCAATTAAATAATAATAATAATAATAATAATAATAATAAATCTCCCCTGAGCTCTGATCACCTTTCTCCTTATCCCTATTCACCTCCCCAGGAGAGGGTGGGCTATACAACAATTCAGTTAGTTTTGCATAATTAAATTATATGCATGGTTTCCAATTGAAAAACTACTGTGATTTAGTTTTTGGGAAAGTGGTATAACAAAATATTTCAAATAAACTAAAAATTACCCACAGAAAAAGCAAGAACAAATCTGTGTGTAGTTCTTCTGGAGGCAATAATAAAATCAAAATGTAGTATAGCTTTGAATATTGGTACAAATCCCATAGCAAAATGTATCCATGAGGTTTGCACCAATATGGTCAGTTTGATTATTGGCCCCTTTTTGTGTAATAAGGATGCACAGGGATATTTTTTTATTTCAATTTCAGGTTTTTTAAAATCTTTTTTTTTTTTCATTTTTCTTTGTTTTGGAAAATAATATACACTATCTGCAATTAGCGTGCATTGTTTATGAAAAGAATGAATCCAATAATTTGGGGGATTTGTTTTGAAGTAAAATGAACACAAACACAAATGGTTGATTTGATTCCAATTACATTTTTTAAATGAATGCATATTAGAGATGTGAATCGGAACCGAAATCGGTTCGGATTCCGGTTCCAATTCACATGTGGGTTTTTTTGCATCCGGCCTGATTACAGTTTTGTTTATCGGCTGCGCCCGAGCCGATAAACAAAAAACCCACCCTGACCCTTTAAAACTAACCCCTTAGCTTCCCCCACCCTCCCGACCCCCCCAAAAAACTTTTTACAGGTACCTGGTGGTCCAGTGGGGGTCCCGGGAGCGATTTCCCGCTCCGGACCGTACTCCTTCTCCTGGGCCGTCGGCTGCCACTAATCAAAATGGCGCTGATGGCCCTTTGCCCTTACCATGTGACAGGATATCCGTGCCATTGGCCGGACCCTGTTACATAGTAGGAGCACTGGATGGCCGGTGCCATCTTGTGCTCCTACCATGTGACAGGGGCTGACCAATGGCACCGGTAGCCCCTGTGACATAGTAAGGGCAAAGGCTATCGGCGCCATTTTGAATACTGGCATCCGACGGTCCAAGTGCAGGAGATCACTCCCGGACCCCTGCTGGACTTTTGGCAAGTCTTGTGGGGGTCAGGAGGGTCCCCTAAGACTTGCCAAAAGCCCCTGGTGGTCAAAATGGCACCGATAGCCTTTGCTCTTACTATGTCACAGGGGCTACCGGTGCCATTGGTCAGCCCCTGTCACATGGTAGGAGCACAAGATGTTGTCAGGAGGGTGGGGGAAGCTAAGGGGTTAGTTTTAAAGGGTCGGGGTGGGTTTAGGGGTTATTTTTGTGTGCTGTTTTTCCTGCCCTCCCCCAAAACGATAAGGGAACCCGCACGATCAATATCTTGGGGTTTTCCTATCGTTTTGGTGGAGCCCCCAATTTCTGACGATTTTGAAAATATCTATGATATTTTCAATCATCCGAAGCCCGATTCACATCCCTAATGCATATCCCTATTGTCCAATGTAAAATAGTAGCTATATTTTACATTAAAGATTAAGCTGTCATATCCATCATAAATATTGTGATTGTGAAATGGGTTCTGGTTTGGTCATTGTTACCCATTCTTTGACAGGAGTTCTAACTGCTACTGAAAGCCAAGGCAAAATGTAATAAGTATTCAAAAGCAAATGTGAGGTAAGTACACAATTTATGCTTATATACATCTGTGCCTTTAAGTTTAGGAAATAAACTTTGCTTCAAATAATTATTTCTATCTGTCTCATTTTCTGTGTATTAGACATTCATCATTTGTTTGGTGATGCGTAATCAGGACATGACAGATTGCTGATGTTATTTGAGAAAGTGTTCCAAAAACTCAGTAACTTACAGGTTTTTGCCAAGTAAATTGTTAAACTTGTGCTGGATTAGCTGAATTTACTCTTTTGCTGTGAGCATAATGCATCTCTTGTGCATCTGTGCAAGCTTTAAGCTAAAAGCAGAGGATCTAGCTCAGTGATTTCTTACGTGTTTAAAGTCAAGTCATCACAAATGGCTGTGTCTGAATAATGCCAAACCAAACAATCATATATATTACTTTAGAAGCAATAACAAGATCAGTGTCAGGTCCTGATGCCCAGATGGATGATTTAGTTCCTTGACAATTTCATTTCAATAAGAAAAGCCAATACATTTATATATGCTTTTTAATATGTTGTTTCTGCAATCTACTTTTCCTCAGCATTTAAAAGGACATTATGTCAATTGGTAAAAGCCAATAAAAGTGTAGACAGACTTCAAAAACTTGAGAGAGAATTTGAGCAACAATTCAGTTTTATCATCTATTTTAAGGCTGGATTCATTATTACTCACGGAATGATGAATCCCGCAAAAAAGGTTGCAGGGGTGAGGGGGGGGGGATGGGCCTGCGAAAGGCCGCAGCCGTTCGCACCATGGCACAGCCGGCTGCAGCCTTTTGTGCAAATAGCACCGCTGTAAAAGGTGGTGCTATTCACCGCACTACTGCCGGCGATAATGTTCCTCACGTTATCACCGGCAGCGGTGCCGTGGCTGACTCCTCCCCTCCCCCTCCCCACCCCATCCCCTCTCCATCCTGACTCCTCCCCTCCAGCTTTTTTGTATCCTATCGCACACGAAAAGTCCCTTTTCGTGTGCGATAGGGGTTTATTGCGTGTGTTAGGCCCTAACGCACACGATAAACATTTAGAAAATAACCCCCTTAGATTGTGCAACATTTATTTGTAGCAAGTATACATTTGAAAGGTAATTTTCAAAACTATTTGCCCATGTTTATACCTGCGGTGTTAATGAGAATAAAAGCTTTTATTGTCAGATATGGATTGGGTAATGGTAATGGGAAATCTTGGGGAGTCCAGGCTGAAGAACTAGGACTCTCTTGATGAGCTCAAGAATGACTGGTCAAACTTGTAAACAAATTGATAAAAATGGTAATTTTCTCAGATTGCTCTGTTTTAAGCACTAAAGGGCATAAAGTTTAGATATTATATTTTGTTTGTTAGCTGTAGAAAAGAAAAAAAAAACTCACTTAACAGAAGTCTGCTTTTTCTTTGTGGGTGGCTGATCCTAATGAATAGTAGCCACAAAGTCTTGTGAATTGCAGAGGCTAGTACTATTGTCTTTGTAGGTATATCCTGTCCATAAGGGCTCCCAAAGTTAAGTATACATTTTGACTGTAAATATCTGCGATATAGCAGAAATGAGTTCTATATTATCATTATTGGGTGCTTTGAGGGAATTGCTCAGATTTAAGCACTGAAGGCATAAAGGGGTAGATTTTAAAAAACGAGCGTGTGGCCTACATGTGCACGCGCTACCCAGCACGCGCACATGTACGCCCAATTTTATAACATGCGCACGCAGGCATGCACATGTTATAAAATCCTGGGTTGGCGCACGCAAGGGGGTGCACAATCATGTACCTTGCGCGCTCCGAGCCGCACTGCCTTACCCCGTTCCCTCCTCCCTAGCCTGACCTTCCCACCCCTTCCCCTAACCTTTCCCTCTCTAGCCCTACTTTAACCCCCCCCCCCCCGACCTTTATTTTACCTTTTGTGCCTGCCTCCAGGCAGGAGCAAGTTGTGCGGCGCCGGCTGACTGCCGGGGCGCGATCCCAAGCACAGCGGCAAATGGCTGCTGTGCCTGGAGCCTCTGATCCCACCCCCTTCCCACCCCTTTAGTAAAGCTCTGGGATTTAGACATGTCCCGGGGCTTTATGCGCATCACCTGGCCTTTTGAAAATAGGACCAGCGCGCGCAGGACCGGTTACATGCGTAAATCCTCTGGATTTACGTACGAAACCCTTTTAAAATCCAGCCCAAAGTGTACATATTTTAATTTGTTTATTATAGTGTAGAGTTTAAACTGCTTTTATATTTTTTCAGAAGTAAAGGAAAACCTAACTTTCAGATGATTAGATAAAATCACAATAAGCTCATGTCAGGGAATATTTGGTTCACCGATAACATTGATTGTTAAGGTTTCCCCTCCCTACCCCTCTTTCCATCCACCCCAGCATTTGCTCTTCTAATATAGACTTGCTGGGGTATATAACTGCAGTAATTGGTAACACAATAATTTGCTACTATTTTATCAGATTCAAGGAGTTTTCTATCAAATCAAATAAACATAAAGACTATTGCTCAATGTAACAACTGTGGTGTTTTTATCTTGAGGCAAACCATCTGGAAGCTTAGGGCATTCCCCACTTGTTAACAACCCTCTTCAATTAAAAAGCAGATGACTCACCTTAAATCTGAATTTGCTACAATACAAAATGAAGTAGCAACCGCCAAGGAAACCTCACCCACCCTACTGACAAAGAAGATTCAGTGGTTTACAGTGAGCTCAGGTGGGATAAGATCTGTGAGTGGAAGAGAGGGGTTGAGTGGCAGAGGGAAGGTAAGAGCATTGAATGGGAGGGTGAGTGACAAAGGGGAGGGAAGGGGTGAGTAATACAGGGAAGGGAAGAGGGTAAGGAGGTTGAGTGACTGAGAGGGAGGGTGAATGATTGAATGTGAGTGAGACGGAAGGAAAAAGGGAGGGAGGGAGGTTGAGAGGAAGAGGGGTAGAAGAGTATTTCTGTGCGTGTGGGTGTGGATGGAATGAACGTGTGTGTATATGAGAGAGAAAGGAGGATGTTTTAAGTGTAGCCTTTTCTCCAAACCCCTTACTAAACCTCTACAATCTCACGGTGACTGGTAATGAAAAGTTTCTCAGTATGGAGGGGGAATTTTTTTTTATCCTTATTAGTTTTAACTATTTGGTGTTTGATATGGCTGTTGTTTAAAAAGATTTGATTGATTTTGTGGAAATGTTTAAAGATTTTTTTTATCCTTATTCTTCTTAATTATTAGGTGGTGTTCTATTTGTCAACTGTTTTGAAATATTCTTTTTATTAATATGGTTTCCTCACTGTTACGATAGATTTTTATTTCTTGATTTTGTTTAATGAAGAATGGTGATAATTCTGCTTTTGCATTATTGCACTGTATGAGTCTGGCTCTTAGTGGTATCTGGTCCCGTCTTTTGTCTGCGCCTTACTATTTATACTTTATGGCCACTTTATTTTTATTTGTTGATAGTCTATCTGTGTTCTGCATTTGTGACTGAGGCTAGCTGGGAAAATGCTTTGATTGAAGGGGGCTCCTCAGTGCTAAAAATGGTGGGCCTTAAGCATGCTGGATACTGAAATGCCTGCAGCAAGTGCTGGGGATATGATTGTTGTGTCGAGGAATTTCAAGAGTGACACCCCCCCTTCCCCTGGCCCGCATTGCGCTCGATAGCTTGTAATGTGGCCACAACACAAAAATGTTTTCTCACCCCTGATTTAGATGGATATGTCATTATCCAGCTATACTTTTGCTGGATAAAAACAAGGCATTCGGGGATTGTTTCTGGGAGGGGTTTAGTTATTCAGCTAACTTACCCAATTTTGATCTATAGCCAGGTAAGTTAACCATACATTTTTAGATCTGCTTCAGAACAGGACTAGAATTATCCAAACTTTTGTGCCTGGATAACTATCAAAGATACCAACAAATAAATAGCACTCTTTAAAAAAAAAAGAAAAAAAGCTGTGGACCTTCCAGCCTGATTCTCACCCCCCCCCCCCCATAACAAAAATCCCAACCCACCTGCTAGCCAGAACTCCCCCCCCCCCCAACTCCTTGAAATATTTAAAATGAAGAATTATCAGGACCATTGGGCCCAACCCTCCAGCCATCCCAACTTGCTAAATAGACCTCAAAATCTCCCTTTCTCCTCCCCTCAGAAATCCCTCCCGTCTACAATTCCACCCTCCTCCAGAATCCCTCCCACCTACCCGGCACCTGAATCAGGGCATCTTGTTTGCTGGGATTTCAGTGCAATGCGATCCCAGCTGCTTCTGTACCAGTCCTTCATCAGCCCAGCAAGGGATTCTGGGATAGGGTTGATCCCCACCCATGGGGTTAAAAGACCAGGGTCAGAGGAATGAGCGAGGACTGGGGGGAGCTACAGAAGCCTCAAGAATAGGAACTGTAAGTTACAATTGTTTTGTTGCTCTAACCAGCTAACTTGTTTTGTTGATTATTGCTTAAAAATAAAGAAGCTTATAAAGATTGTTGCCAGATTCCAGCCTGGAGTCTGTTCTCTGGCAAGTCCTGACCACTTGGCAGTACACGCTTGTAAAAATGCTAAAAGCATAAATGTACACTAGGGGCAAGTACTGGGGCAAAGGCAGGTTAACACCATTTTGGAAAATTGCATTGACCAGCCTGGAGCAAGGGGGTTCTTTGGGACACCATTGTGCTACCAATGAAGCTTCTATGAGATGGAGGATCCTAGTCCCCAGAGTCTGTATTTGAGCGGAAGAGGTAGGAAGAGTTGAGGGCCCACTAGAAACATTTTTTTTGTAAAGGGGATCCAGGGGTGGGTTTGGGAGCCATGGGAGTGGGTCCTGCTACCAGGGGGTGAGGTCTTTGCTTAGGACAGAGGATTGCTTCTGAAAAATTGAGTGATTTAGGAATGGGGTGGGGTGTTGCTTTGTGAGTTTTATTCTGTTTCTGGTCACCTTATAGTGTCAGCACCAACTCTATAAAGGCAGCGGAGATCAGGTGGATTGGGGATTGAGGGACAATATTTTGTCAGTGAAGGGCAAAATATTAAAGGACCAACCCCCCAATATTTTCCCTTCCTGCAATTAAATATCACAGCTTGCTAAATCTCTACCTTAGATTGTGAGCTCTCTAGGGATAGGGAAATATCTACAGTTCCAGACTATAATGCACTTTAATGTAGCTGAAAGGCAGAATATAAATGAGGATGTGGTTACAGTAGTTAGTATAACAGGGTTTTAAAAAGGTTTGGATGAGTTCCTAGAGGAAAAATCTATAAACTGCTATTAATTACTATGCTGTAGTAGCTTAGATTTATTTAATGTTTGGGTACTTGCCAGGTACCTGTGGCTTGGATTGGCCACCTTTGGAAACATGATACTGGGCTGGATGTACCCTTGGCTGACCCATTATGGCATATCTTATGTTCTTTTATTTATATATATATATATATATATATATATATATATATATATATATATATATATATATATATATATATATATATATATCAACCCAATTTTTAGGCAATATTACACTTCCCTTAATGCTTGTTTAATGTTTAACATAAGCCAAAAACACTCCCTTTGGAGTGAAATACAAGCACTATTAATATATTCAGATATATAATAAAAAGATAAATCTGTTTTTTGTTTATATATATATATAATTTCATGTTTAAAAGCATTGGTGAAATTTTCAAAACTGATTGTTTCTCGCCCTGTGAGACCGCTGCCTCTGGAATCACATGTTCCTGAGGAGATCAGACACTCCAGCCAACAAAGCCCTCAGGAGGGGGGCTTAGAGGAGGGGGTACTGTTGCATAGGCCGGCCACGGGTCCCGCGGCTAGCCTTCCTTACCCCCTGCCACCATCCCTGGAGCAAGCGCCGGCCTCTCCGCGATGCACCCCATCTTTGACTGAAGAAAGACATGGATGCAGAAGTGAAGCCAAAATAACAGACCTCCTTGGCCCCTCCCTTCCCCTGGCATATCACTAGTCCTTCATCAAAAAGGTCCTGCCCCTGCTGACAAACTCACCCCACACAATATATCAACAAAGACCCTTCCACACCCCGCAAATTTCCCCTCCTTTACCATCATGAGCACCAGGATCCAAATGGAGCAGCAGCGATTCTTACTCAGTCTTATAGAAACATAGAAACATTGAAGTGACGGGAGAAGAAGAGCAAACGGCCCATCCACTCTGCCCAGCAAGTTTCACACTTTTTTTTTTCTCATACTTATCTGTTACTCTTGGCTCTTAGTAACCTTTTGGTTCTATTTCCCTTCCACCCCCACCATTAATGTAGAGAGCAGTGTTGGAACTGCATCTAAGTGAATTATATAGCTTAATTAGTTAGGGGTAGTAACCGCCGCAATAAGCAAGCTACACCCATGCTTATTTGTTTACCCAGGCTATGTAATTCAGTCCTTGTTGGTTGTTGTCTATATATAGATCCACTTTTCTTCATTCTCCCTGCCATTGAAGCAGAGAGTTATGCTGGATATGCATTGAAAGTGAAGTATCAGACTTTCTCCCCTGCCGTTGAAGCAGAGAGCTATGCTGGATATGCGTGAAGGATCAGTCTTTCTCCCCTGCCGTTGAAGCAGAGAGCTATGCTGGATATGCATGAAGTATCAGTCTTTCTCCCCTGTCGTTGAAGCAGAGAGCTATGCTGGATATGCGTGAAGGATCAGTCTTTCTCCCCTGCCGTTGAAGCAGAGAGCTATGCTGGATATGCATGAAGTATCAGTCTTTCTCCCCTGTCGTTGAAGCAGAGAGCTATGCTGGATATGCATTGAAAGTGAAGTATCAGGCTTATTTGGTTTGGGGTAGTAACCGCCGTAACAAGCAAGCTACTCCCCGCTTTTTTGTGAATGGAAATCCTTTTTTCCACATTTCCTCTTACCGTTGAAGCTTAGAGCAATGTTAGTCACATTAACCATGTGTATGTTTATTGAATAAGGGTATTATCTCCAGGTAGTAGCCATCATTCCTGTGAGCCACCCACTCTTCATTCACGTCCTCTAGACTTTATGGATCCACAGTGTTTATCCCATGCCCCTTTGAAGTCCTTCACAGTTCTGGTCTTCACCACTTCCTCCAGAAGGGCATTCCAGGCATCCACCACCATCTCCATGAATAAATACTTCCTGACATTGGTTCTAAGTCTTCCTCCCTGGAGCTTCAAATCGTGACCCCTGGTTCTGTTGAATTCTTTTCCTTGTATTACTTAGGATAAGTATTTGGAAGAGACAACATGCAAGATTTCTAGCTTGTTCCTGAGACATCAGATCTCTCACATGTCTATCCAGAAGCAAGATCTCTAGCACTCCCCTTCCCCAAGTTTCACACATTTTGAGAGAGCCACTTTTATTGGGAGTCAATATTCTTTGTTGATAGGAGTGGGATATACAGAAAAATGGGGGAATGAAGATACAGGCAGAGCTCATCCCAACAGCCACTAAAGGAGATGCACCTGTGCACAAAATTGTGCAAAATCACTAACAGCCTGTGCCTTAATTTTTTGCCCTTGCAACAAAATTCCTGCAGCACTTTCTTTGCAAGATTCTCTACAATGTTTTTCTATGAATCTTTCTTCTGTTTCAGAAGTAGACAGAAATGAAAGCTTTGGGCAGAAAGATATTATATGGCAAAATTGTGCATTAAGCTGACTGGTAGGGTTTTTGCATGCTCTGTCAGTGTGACTAGATAAAAACTCTTCTGTGGGACACTCTGTAAGGACTTATCATTAACAGCAAAGTTTCCATCTGACTAATGCTGATATATTGAACTTTGTATTATTTTATATGGTAGTAGCATAATGGACAGCAAAACAATTATGTTTGCATTCAGTCCGGCTAAAGTGTACAAGCATATATGAAGAAGGATAAATCAAATCTATGCCTTATTTCTATTTTAGAAATGCAGAATTCAGATAAAATTCTTTTTCTATGAAGAAAAAAGACATATTACAGGAACCATTAGGCAGCTGGATCAGTTAAGGATGCACTCTAAATAAAGATATTATTTTTAATTTTGCTTCTGTACTTTACTACATGGCTCAAAATTACTGAATTTTCTGGTATACTGCCTCTGCATTAGTAAATCTTGCATAACCTATTTTTTTCTGAATTTTCAGTAATTTGGTGCAAAGAAGACAGAGGACCCTATTTACAGGTGGTTTTTCTCTATTTCTATATCTACGAAAATAAAATCCAAATACTGATGACAGACTCAGTATGATTGCTCTGAGCACATATGAATACTGGGAAAAATGAATGATGTGTAGGAATAAGTATTCTTTTTTTTTTTATAAGAAATGTCATTTTTATTATTATTGATGCTGAAGAAGCCCAAGGCATGAGGGGCCCAAGATTCAAAGGGGTAGATTTTCAAACCAGCACACGGGCGACATGTGCATGCGCTACCCGGTGCACATCCTTGTACACTAGTGCACCTTGTGCGCGTCAACACCCGCGGGCTTCCCCCGTTCCCTCTCAGGCCGCTCCGAAATCGGAACAGCCTAGAAGGGAACTTCTCTTCCCCCTAACCTAATCTTCCCACCCCTTCCCTAACCTTTCCCCCCCCAGCCCTACTCTAACCCCCCCAAATTATTGTCAAACCTTTTCCACCTGCCTGGATGCAGGTACAGATTGCGCGTGCCAGCAGCCTGCCGGCACGTGATCCTCTGACACAGTGGCAAATGGCCACTGTGTTGGAGGCCTCTGGCCCTGCCCCCGGACCTCCCCGCCCCCGCCCTGCCCCTGCCTTGCCCCTTTTTGTAAGCCCCGGGACTTACACGCGTCATGGGGCTTTACACGCATCGCCGGGCCTTTTGAAAATAGGCCCGTGCACGTAACCCCCCCTACACGCGTAAATCCTCTGAATTTACTGGCGTAGGGCTTTGAAAATCTGGCCCAAAGTGCATTTAGCACTATTTAGCTGGATAAGTGGGACTTATAAGACTAAGTAGCGGCTGATGCCTATGTTAAATACACAAAACGTTGCATGCACAAAAAATAGGCATGTACTGGGCAGATTGGGGGCAGAATAAATTAGCCAAATAACTTATGTGACTAGCTACTGATATTCAGAGTTAGTTGCATAAGTATATGTGTAAGTTTAGATGTCCATAGAGCAAGTCTAAACTTAGGGGTAGATTGATATGAAATTCTATTTATTTATTTATTTAAAATCTTTTCTATACCATCGTTAAAGTTATACACCATCATAACAGTTTACATACAGGCACATTAATTAAAGTAGTTAAATGTGTACAGTAGTACATTCTAACAAGTGCCAATAAGGTTCGGTTACATCATGTCATAATGTAACGCCTTAACAGCGACTGTCTTGTTCTATGGAAACCGACCTGATTTGATATGTGTATCGAGAATGTCGGTATATAAAAAAATTCTAAATAAATAAATAAATAAATAATAAATCTTATTTGTTGAGTGAGGTAAGTCTTGATCGTGTATACCTTTCAGTAATTTTTTACAGGTATAAGTCTCATGTTCTGTTTAATTCTATTAAGTTAGCCGTGAGGTAAGCTAATAAACTACTCCAACGTACATGTTAAGATAGTGCTTTGTGCTGGTAATCTTCTGCCTGTTCCTGCATACTTTCTATTCCCTGTTCTCTTTGTGAAAGGCTTTTTAAAAAGCCAGGTTTTTAAACTTTTTAAAAAATGTTTTGAGGTCTCTTTGTAATCTGATATCTAGTGGCATTGTGTTCCACAGTGTAGGGCCTGCTAAGGATAAGGCCTTTTCTCTAACTTGGGTGAGTTTCGCTGTCCTGACTGAAGGAATGGTTAGGAGTAGGGATGTGAAACGTTTTTTGACGATTTAAAACAATCGCCAGATATATTTTAAATCGTTAGAGCCGCGATACAATAACAAGTCCCCCGATTTATCGTCAAAAAATCGTAAATTGGGGGAGGGGGAGGGCGGGAAAATCAGCATCCTAAAACCCACCCGACCCTTTAAAATAAATCCCCCACCCTCCCGAAGCCCCCCAAAATGTTTTAAATTACCTGGGGTCCAGTGGGGGGGTCCCGGCGTGATCTCCCGCTCTCGGGCCATGGCTGCGTTAAAAGAAATGGCGCCGGTGGCCCTTTGCCCTTACCATATGACAGGGCAAAGGTAGCGCCAGCGCCATTTTGGTTCCTGTCACCCAACGTCACGAGTGCAAGAGATCGCTCCTGGACCCCCGCTGGACCCCCAGGGACTTTTGGCCAGCTTTTGGGGGGGCCTCCTGACCCCCACAAGACTTGCCAAAAGTCCAGCAGGGGTCCGGGAGCGACCTCCTGCATGCGGGCCGTATTGCCAATATTCAAAATGGCGCCGGCGCTACTTTTGCCCTTGTCAGAGGTATCTTTAAAGGATACAAATGATGCATTAGATTAGGGCATCCCGACAGTGAGGTTCCAATAATAAGAGAAGTAGTCCAAGTGCCTGTAACCAAAAACTCACCTGAGCTAAAAAAAATTCTAACTTATCCCTATCATTTAAAAAGCAGAATGAAAACACAAACAATGTTGAAATGTTTGTATGCTAATGCCAGAAGTCTAAGAAGTAAGATGGGAGAATTAGAATGTACAGTAGTGAATGATGACATAGACTTAATTGGCATCTCAAAGACATGGTGGAAGGAGGACAACCAATGGGACAGTGCTATATTGTGGTACAAATTATATCACAATGGCAGAGAAGAGCACCGGGGAGGCAGTGTGGCGTTTTATGTCTGGGATGGCATAGAGTCCAATAGGATAAACATCCTGCATGAGACTAAATGCACAATTGAATCTTTATGGGTAGAAATCCCTTGTGTGTCGGGGAAAACTATAGTGATTGGAGCATACCACTGTCCACCTGGTCAAGATGGTGAGACTGACAGTGAAATGCTAAGAGAAATTAGGGAAGTTAACCAAATTGGTATTGCGGTAATAATGGGAGACTTCAATTACCCCAATATTGACTGGGTAAATGTATCATCAGTACATGCTAGAGATTTAAAGTTTCTGGATGGAATAAATTGTTTCAGGAACCGACAAGAGAGGGAGCAATTTTAGATCTAATTCTCAGTGGAGCCCAGGATTTGGTGAGAGAGGTAATGGTGGTGGGGCCGTTTGGCAATAGTGATCATAATATGATCAAATTTGAATTAATGACTGGAAGGGGGACAGTAAGCAAATCCACTGCTCTCGTGCTAAACTTTCAAAAGGGAAACTTTGATAAAATGTGAAAAATTGCTAGAAAAAAACTAAAAGGAGCAGCTACAAAGGTAAAAAGTGTGCAAGAGGCATGGTCATTGTTAAAAAATACCATCCTAGAAGCACAGTCCAGATGTATTCCACAAATTAAAAAAGGTGGAAAGAAGGCAAAATGATTACCGGCATGATTAAAAGGGGAGGTAAAAGAAGCTATTTTAGCCAAAAGATCTTCATTCAAAAACTGGAAGAAGGATCCAACAGAAGAAAATAGGATAATGCATAAGCGTTGTCAAGTTAAATGTAAAATATTGATAAGACAGGCTAAGAGAGAATTTGAAAAGAAGTTGGCCGTAGAGGCAAAAACTCACAGAAAAAACCTTTTAAAATATATCTGAAGCAGAAAGCCTGTGAGGGAGTCAGTTGGACCATTAGATGATCAAGGGGTTAAAGGGGCACTTAAAGAAGATAAGGCCATCGCGGAAAGATTAAATGATTTCTTTGCTTTGGTGTTTACTGAAGATGTTGGGGAGGTACCTGCACTGGAGAAGGTTTTCATGGGTAATGATTCAGATGGACTGAACCAAATCATGGAGAAACTAGAAGATGTGGTAGGCCTGATTGACAAACTGAAGAGTAGTAAATCACCTGGACTGGATGGTATATACCCCAGGGTTCTGACGGAAATAAAAAATGAAATTTCAGACCTATTAGTAAAAAGTTGAAACCTAACATTAAAATCATCCATTGTACCTGAAGACTGGAGGATAGCTAATTTAACCCCAATATTTAAAAAGGGCTCCAGGGGCGATCTGGGAAACTATAGACCGGTTAGCCTGACTTCAGTGCCAGGAAAATAGTGGAAAGTGTTCTAAGCATCAAAATCACAGAACATATAGAAAGACATAGTTTAACGGAAAAAGTCAGAATGGCTTTACCCAAGGCAAGTCTTGCCTCACAAATCTGCTTCACTTTTTTGAACGAGTTAATAAACATGTGGATAAATGTGAACCGGTAGATGTAGTGTACTTGGATTTTCAGAAGACATTTGACAAAGTTCCTCATGAGAGGCTTCTAGGAAAAGTAAAAAGTCATGGGATAGGTGGCGATGTCCTTTCGTGGATTACAAACTGGCTAAAAGACAGGAAACAGAGAGTAGGATACAATAGACAATTTTCTCAGTGGAAGGGATTGGGACCCTTACTTTTCAATATATGTATAAATGATCTGGAAAGAAATACGACGAGTGAGGTAATCACATTTGCAGATGATACAAAATTGTTCAGAGTAGTTAAATCACAAGCAGATTGTGATAAATTGCAGGAAGACCTTGTTACACTTTCAGGTCGATACTGTAACGTGCGGTTGAAGATTTCCCGTCTGTAACATGCTGGGAGCGCACAATTCGGACTCGTAAGGCGTTCCAGCGATACAGTCTCCAGTTTCACTCGTCCTTAGCGCTTCTTAAAACAGACGCATAACCCTTTCCGCACGCAGCATGTATATGATATGTAAATGAACAAATTAGCTGTATAATGAAGGAATTAGCTATTCCCCTCCAATACTGTGACTCGCGCTCCGACTCGCTTTTTTTCCCTGCCGATTTGCCGCACGTTTAACCTGTTAGTTTACCGCCTACCCCTACCCCTGCGTTAGAGGCAGGAGTAAGGGTAAGTGGCAAACTTTCCCCCAGCCCCCACTCACCTGCCCTGGTCGCATCCATGGGTGCCGGTCTCCGGGGTAGCCCCAGTCCTCTCCCTCCTCCCGAAGCAAAAAAAAAAGCGAAAAAAAAAATCCAATGCGGCCCCACTTCGGCAGCTCCCCTTCGGCAGCCCCCCTTCGGCGGAGACGGCAGTGTAAAGCGAGATGGACCACGGCGGACCTTCGGCGGAGATGGCACTGTAAAGCGAGACAGACCGCGGCGCGAGGAGAGAGAAGACGCAACTTACTCCAGCCAGCCCTCCTCCGGACAGCGGCTCCTCTGCCTCCCATCTACCGGCGAAGATAGACCCCCGAATGGGTAGGCCCCTAGTGCAATTTGACCTCAAGGCGTGATGTCACGACGATTTGCGTCACGGCATGCGACGTCACGCCTTGAGGTCAAATTGCACGAGGGGCCTACCCATTCGGGCGTCTATCTTTGCCGGCAGCTGGGAGGCAGAGGAGCCGCTGTCCGGAGGAGGGCTGGCTGGAGTAAGTTGCGTCTTCTCTCTCCTCCTCTCCTTGCGCCGCGATCTGTCTCGCTTTACAGTGCTGTCTCCGCTGAAGGTTCGTCTCGCTTTACATTGCCGTCTCCGCCATAGGGGGGCTGCCGAAGGGGAGCTGCCGAAGTGGGGGCTGGCTGGAGTAAGTTGCGTCTTCTCTCCTTGCGCTGCAGCCCCCCCCTCCGGACATCGGCGACGACCGCGGCTCCTGCCTCCAGCTGTCAGACAGACGCATCGCACGTGGGAAAGTGGCCCCTATGCGTGCAATTGGCTGCTCAAGACGTGACGTCACATGCCGTGATGCCAAACGTCGTGATGTCACGTCTTGAGCAGCCAATTGCACGCATAAGGGCCGCTTTCCCACGTGCAATGAGTCTGTCTGACAGCTGGAGGCTGGAGCCGCGGTCGTCGCCGATGTCCGGAGGGGAAGGGGGGGGCTGCAGTGCAAGGAGAGAAGACGCAACTTACTCCAGCCAGCCCCCACTTCGGCAGTTTAAAGGCTTCGTCGCTTTAAACTGCCCCCCCTCCTCCCGGAGCAAGGCTGCTTTTCGCGCCCTGCTTCGGGAGGAGAGGAGAAGGGATTAGCAGGCCCGAGCCTAGGATTGCCCGTCTCTCCCCTCGCTCTCTTGCTACTTTTTCGGGGTTTTTTTTTTGCTTCGGGAGGAGGGGACAGGACTGGGGCTGCACCGGAGACCGGACGCGGCCAGGGCAGGTGAGCGGGGGCTGGGGGAAAGTTTGCCGAGCATCGGAGAACATAACTGTCCACTTCCTGGTACCTGTCATTTCAAATGTCATTTGAAATGACATTTGAAATGACAGATACCAGCGTGGCCATGAAGCGTTAGGCCCGCGCACCCAGGATACTGTATAGGCGCTCTATACAGTAAAATGGGTTGCGCGGGCCTAACGCTTGCCTAACGCTTCGCAGCCGTGGCATGCATCTGCATGCAATTAGAAGAGAGTATCGAGCGGTAGGTGAAGAGAACTGTGCGTGCGGGGAACGAGGGTGCGCCTGGCACTGCCGCACTGTTTCTACCGCGGCCTTAGAGTATCTATCTGTATGTTAGGTTCCATATTAGGTGCTACCACCCAAGAAAGTGATCTAGGTGTCAGTTCAGTGTGCTGCAGCAGTCAAAAAAGCAAACAGAATGTTGGGAATTATTAGAAAGGGAAAGGTGAATAAAACGGAAAATGTCATAATGCCTCTGTATTGCTCCATGGTGAGACCGCACCTTGAATACTGTGTACAATTCTGGTCACCACATCTCAAAAAAGATATCATTGCGATGGAGAAGGTACAGAGAAGGGCGACCAAAATGATAAGGGGAATGGAACAGCTCCCCTATGAGGAAAGGATAAAGAGTTTAGGACTTTTCAGCTTGGAGAAGACATCTGAGGGGGGATTTGATAGAGATGTTTAAAATCATGAGAGGTCTAGAATGGGTAGATGTAAATTGGTTATTTACTCTTTCGGATAATAGAAAGACTAGGGGGCACTCCATGAAGTTAGCATGGGGCTCATTTAAAACTAATCGGAGAAAGTTCTTTCTCACTCAATGCACAATTAAACTCTGGAATGTGTTGCTAGATGATGTGGTTAGTGCAGTTAGTATAGCTGTGTTTAAAAAAGGATTGGATAAGTTCTTGGAGGAGAAGTCCATTACCTGCTATTAATTGAATTAATTGCTATTGATTAGAACATAACATAAGAACATGCCATACTGGGTCAGACCAAGGGTCCATCAAGCCCAGCATCCTGTTTCCAACAGTGGCCAATCTAGGCCATAAGAATCTGGGAAGTACCCAAAAACTAAGTCTATTCCATGTTACCATTGCTAATGGCAGTGGCTATTCTTTAAGTGAACTTAATAGCAGGTAATGGACTTGTCCTCCAAGAACTTATCCACTTAGCCACTGCTATTACTAGCAACGGTAACATGGAATAGAAGATTTTGGGTATTTGCCAGGTTATTATGGCCTGGATTGGCCATTGTTGGAAATAGGATGCTGGGCTTGATGGACCCTTGGTCTGACCCAGTATGGCATGTTCTTATGTTCTTATAATGTTGCAAAGTACTTACACAGCAGCATAGTAACATAGTAATGATGGCAGAATAAAACAAATGGTCCATCAAGTCTGCCCAGCAAGTTTCTTATGGTAGTAACTGCCACTTCATGCAGGTTACTCCCGAGGCTTATATTAAGTGTAGTAATATTAAAAATCAATACCAAACAACTGTCAAACTTTCAACAAAATTACTGTTAGCAACAGTTTTACAGAGTGAGCAGCCTTCCTGATAATTCTTACAATGTTGCTGTTTGAATGTGCTTTACTTTTGGACTTGGCTGTAGAAGCAGTCCTGTGCTGTTTTCCATAATGTCTGCATATCAGTACCCTAGCTGAAAAAGTCAGGGCCCAGAATTGGTTATAGTCTGAATCCAATCCAAGTTGGCTTCAGATGACAACCAGCTCTGGACACTTACTTTTACAACCTGATCATCAACCACTCAGTTGATAATATGAAATGGTATGTTCAAGGTCGGGCCTTAAGGTCTTTGCACGGTTTCTGATTGTCAGCTTCAGTGGGATATGGATTTAGGTTGCAGCATTTTTGTAAAAGATCTTTTACTAGCACATCTCCACAGCTATTGAATATGTTCCCAACTGCAGTGCGGTCGGAACTGAACTATCAAAAGTTCCAGTAAAATGTTACGGCTTTCCTGTTCCCTAGAGCTTGTGTGGGTGGGATTGCAGGGATAAAGGGTTTAGCAATGAAGAAAGTGATTGTTTGTTCTTTGTTTTTATATTTTTTATGTATTTCTTTTATTGTAAACCACTCTGATAGTTTTGATTATGTTGTGGTATATACTTTTTTCAATAAATAAATATACAAAGGAGCTAGAGAAATATTTTTAGAAAATTATGTCATCAAGTTGTCAGAAGGATAGCAACCTGCTTATATCTAATACTTTGTGGCTGTTGTTTAGCAGCAGTGAGTCATCAACTGGTATAATCACTGCAGGTACTATACTATAAACTCAGTACAAAAAGAGCCTACATTCATTCACCACAAGTATATTTTGAATGGAAACAATCAATACATATCCAGCTTGACAGCTCGAAGAATGGTTTATTCATCTCGCCACTGTAAAATGGCTGAAGTGCCATGGATCAATGCCCATCAGTCCCTGAGAAAGGCCATGTTTCTCCGAAAGGCTGTTTCAAGGTGATCAAAGTGATGGAATCCATTCATCAAAGTTGAAACCAGAGTGAAAATATATCAAAAAAAGATTTTTTAAGACATTTTGACTTTTACTGAAAGCATCTTATCTATGACCACCAAAGGACATTACATTGTTGCAGAAAAACCCTAGCCTTATAGCTGCAGACATACAAATGCAATAGTTTAAGAACAAGTGAAATTTGAAAACCCACAAAAAATTCACATTTTCTGTGGGAACAAATGAACAGAGGAGAATGTATGGCAATGTATGTTTGAACACTCAGTTCTCCAATACGAATCAACAGCTGAAATCAATGCTTAATCAAATGCAAAAGAATATAAAAAATAAATGAGATATAAAACCATAACAAACTTGCTAAAAGACAGGAAACAGAGAGTAAGATTAAATCGACAATTTTCTCAGTGGAAGGGAGTGGGCAGTGGAGTGCCTCAGGGATCTGTATTGGGACCCTTACTTTTCAATATATTTATAAATGATCTGGAAAGAAATACGACGAGTGAGGTAATCAGATTTGCAGATGATACAAAATTGTTCAGAGTAGTTAAATCACAAGCAGATTGTGATAAATTGAAGGAAGACCTTGTGAGACTGGAAAATTGGGTATCAAAATGGCAGATGAAATTTAATTTGGATAAGTGCAAGGTGATGCATGTAGGGAAAAATAACCCATGCTATAGTTACACAATGTTAGGTTCCATATTAGGCGCTACAACCCAAGAAAGAGATCTAGGCGTTGTAGTGGATAGCACATTGACATCATCAGTTCAGTGTGCTGCGGCAGTCAAAAAAGCAAACAGAATGTTGGGAATTATTAGAAATGAACTTAATAGCAGGTAATGGACTTCTCCTCCAGGAACTTATCCAATCCTTTTTTAAACACAGCTATACTTACTGCACGAACCACATTCTCTGGCAACAAATTCCAGAGTTTAATTGTGCGTTGAGTAAAAAAGAACTTTCTCCGATTAGTTTTAAATGTGCCCCATGCTAACTTCATGGAGTGTCCCCTAGTCTTTCTACTATACGAAAGAGTAAATAACCGATTCACATCTACCCGTTCTAGACCTCTCATGATTTTAAACACCTCTATCATATCCCCCCTCAGTCGTCTCTTCTCCAAGCTGAAAAGTCCTAACCTCTTTAGTCTTTCCTCATAGGGGAGTTGTTCCATTCCCCTTATCATTTTGGTCGCCCTTCTCTGTACCTTCTCCATCGCAATTATATCTTTTTTGAGATGCGGCGACCAGAATTGTACACAGTATTCAAGGTGCGGTCTCACCATGGAGCGATACAGAGGCATTATGACATTTTCCGTTTTATTCATCATTCCTTTTCTAATAATTCCTAACATTCTGTTTGCTTTTTTGACTGCCGCAGCACACTGAACCGACGATTTCAATGTGTTATCCACTATGACACCTAGATCTCTTTCTTGGGTTGTAGCACCTAATATGGAACCCAACATCATGTAATTATAGCATGGGTTATTTTTCCCTATATGCATCACCTTGCACTTATCCACATTAAATTTCATCTGCCATTTGGATGCCCAATTTTCCAGTCTCACAAGGTCTTCCTGCAATTTATCACAATCTGCTTGTGATTTAACTACTCTGAACAATTTTGTGTCATCTGCAAATTTGATTATCTCACTCGTCGTATTTCTTTCCAGATCATTTATAAATATATTGAACAGTAAGGGTCCCAATACAGATCCCTGAGGCACTCCACTGTCCACTCCCTTCCACTGAGAAAATTGCCCATTTAATCCTACTCTCTGTTTCCTGTCTTTTAGCCAGTTTGCAATCCACGAAAGGACATCGCCACCTATCCCATGACTTTTTACTTTTCCTAGAAGCCTCTCATGAGGAACTTTGTCAAACGCCTTCTGAAAATCCAAGTATACTATATCTACCGGTTCTCCTTTATCCACATGTTTATTAACTCCTTCAAAAAAGTGAAGCAGATTTGTGAGGCAAGACTTGCCCTGGGTAAAGCCATGCTGACTTTGTTCCATTAAACCATGTCTTTCTATATGTTCTGTGATTTTGATGTTTAGAACACTTTCCACTATTTTTCCTGGCACTGAAGTCAGGCTAACTGGTCTGTAGTTTCCCGGATCGCCCCTGGAGCCCTTTTTAAATATTGGGGTTACATTTGCTATCCTCCAGTCTTCAGTTACAATGGATGATTTTAATGATAAGTTACAAATTTTTACTAATAGGTCTGAAATTTCATTTTTTAGTTCCTTCAGAACTCTGGGGTGTATACCATCCGGTCCAGGTGATTTACTACTCTTCAGTTTGTCAATCAGGCCTAGCACATCTTCTAGGTTCACCGTGATTTGATTCAGTCCATCTGAATCATTACCCATGAAAACCTTCTCCATTTCGGGTACCTCCCCATCATCCTCTTCAGTAAACACCGAAGCAAAGAAATCATTTAATCTTTCCGCGATGGCCTTATCTTCTCTAAGTGCCCCTTTAACCCCTCGATCATCTAACGGTCCAACTGACTCCCTCACAGGCTTTCTGCTTCGGATATATTTAAAAAGGTTTTTACTGTGAGTTTTTGCCTCTACAGCCAACTTCTTTTCAAATTCTCTCTTAGCCTGTCTTATCAATGTCTTACATTTAACTTGCCAATGTTTATGCTTTATCCTATTTTCTTCTGTTGGATCCTTCTTCCAATTTTTGAATGAAGATCTTTTGGCTAAAATAGCTTCTTTCACCTCCCCTTTTAACCATGCCGGTAATCGTTTTGCCTTCTTTCCACCTTTCTTAATGTGTGGAATACATCTGGATTGTGCTTCTAGAATGGTATTTTTTAACAATGACCACGCCTCTTGGACATTTTTTACTTTTGTAGCTGCTCCTTTCAGTTTTTTTCTAACAATTTTTCACATTTTATCAAAGTTTCCCTTTTGAAAGTTTAGCACGAGAGCCTTGGATTTGCACACTGTTCCTTTTCCAGTCATTAAATCAAATTTGATCATATTATGATCACTATTGCCAAGCGGCCCCACCACCGTTACCTCTCTCACCAAGTCCTGTGCTCCACTGAGAATTAGATCTAAAATTGCTCCCTCTCTCATCGGTTCCTGAACCAATTGCTCCATAAAGCTATCATTTATTCCATCCAGGAACGTTATCTCTCTAGCGTGACCCGATGATACATTTACCCAGTCTATATTGGGGTAATTGAAGTCTACCATTATTACTGCACTACCAATTTGGTTAGCTTCCCTAATTTCTCTTAGCATTTCACTGTCCATCTCACCATCTTGACCAGGTGGAAGGTAGTATACCCCTATCACTGTAGTCTTCCCTGATACACAAGGGATTTCTACCCATAAAGATTCAATTTTGTATTTAGTTTCATGCAGGATGTTTATCCTGTTGGACTCTATGCCATCCCGGACATAAAGCGCCACACCTCCTCCCGACTGCTCCTCTCTGTCATTGCGATATAATTTGTACCCCGGTATAGCACTGTCCCATTGGTTATCCTCTTTCCACCATGTCTCTGAGATGCCAATTAAGTCTATGTCATCATTTACTGCTATACATTCTAATTCTCCCATCTTACTTCTTAGACTTCTGGCATAGCATACAATAGGGATGTGAATCGTTTTAGGACGATTAAAATTATCGTCCAATAATTTTAATATCGTCTTAAACCGTTATGGAACACAATACAATACAGATTCTAACGATTTATCATTATAAATCGTTAGAATCGTGAGCCGGCACACTAAAACCCCCTAAAACCCACCCCCGACCCTTTAAATTAAATCCCCCACCCTCCCGAACCCCCCCCAAATAACTTAAATAACCTGCGGGTCCAGCGGCGGTCCGGAACGGCAGCGGTCCGGAACGGGCTCCTGCTCTGAATCTTGTCGTCTTCAGCCGGCGCCATTTTCCAAAATGGCGCCGAAAAATGGCGGCGGCCATAGACGAAAAAGATTGGACGGCAGGAGGTCCTTCCGGACCCCCGCTGGACTTTTGGCAAGTCTCGTGGGGGTCAGGAGGCCCCCCACAAGCTGGCCAAAAGTTCCTGGAGGTCCAGCGGGGGTCAGGGAGCGATTTCCCGCCGCGAATCGTTTTCGTACGGAAAATGGTGCCGGCCATACGCGTATGGCCGGCGCCATTTTCTGTATGGAAAATGGCGCCGGCAGGAGATCGACTGCAGGAGGTCGTTCAGCGAGGGTTCCGGCGCCTCGCTGAACGACCTCCTGCAGTCGATCTCCTGCCGGCGCCATTTTCCATACAGAAAATGGCGCCGGCCATACGCGTATGGCCGGCACCATTTTCCGTACGAAAACGATTCGCGGCGGGAAATCGCTCCCTGACCCCCGCTGGACCTCCAGGAACTTTTGGCCAGCTTGTGGGGGGCCTCCTGACCCCCACGAGACTTGCCAAAAGTCCAACGGGGGTCCGGAAGGACCTCCTGCCGTCCAATCTTTTTCGTCTATGGCCGCCGCCATTTTTCAGCGCCATTTTGGAAAATGGCGCCGGCTGAAGACGACAAGATTCAGAGCAGGAGCCCGTTCCGGACCGCTGCCGTTCCGGACCGCCGCTGGACCCGCAGGTTATTTAAGTTATTTGGGGGGGGGTTCGGGAGGGTGGGGGATTTAATTTAAAGGGTCGGGGGTGGGTTTTAGGGGGTTTTAATGTGCCGGTTTTTCGATTTTTCGATTTTTCGATTTTTCACGATTTTTAACGATTTTTCACGATATTTTACCCCCCCAAACGGCAACAATACGATTCCCTCCCCCTCCCAGCCGAAATCGATCGTTAAGACGATCGAGGACACGATTCACATCCCTAGCATACAAACATTTCAAAGTTTGTTTTTTGTTTGTATTTTTATTCTGCTTTTTAATTGATAGGGATAAGTTAGAATTTTTTAGCTCAGGTGAGTTTTTAGTTACAGGCACTTGGACTACTTTTCTAATTATTGGAACCTCACTGTCGGGATGCCCTAATTCTAATGCATCATTAGTATCCTTTAAAGATACATCTCTCCGAACCATGCGCTTCTGAGCGACTGTCGGCTTTCCCCTTTGTTCTAGTTTAAAACAAAATAATAGAGAGCAAAATAATAGAGAGCAAAATAATAGAGAGCAAAGTAAAAGAAAAGGACCCAACGCAACAGCTAATATTTCTACACTGTAATATACATCAGGAGGTACTATGCAACAATGTCCTGGACATGGAGTATTATCAGTACATCTCCCTTCTTGATGATACAGATGCTGAACACCAGGATTTGCTTTACCAAAGCAGCGTCCACTGGCTAAGCCTAGGAAAAATGCTGCTGCACTGCTGGTCCCTCGGGCTTGATGGCTAGGACCGGCAGAGTCCTCAGCAAGAGCAGTGGAAACAAAGAAGAATCCATTCCAATGCCAAGAAGTACACATGTACCATTTGGCATCAGATGCCCACTTTGCATCTCAATCATTGTGAGCATCTTATGACAAATGATGTGGACAACTATAGCAGCCTTGCCATTTACAGGTGAGGTAAACTTACAAGCTCTGGCTCGTGTGGTCACATTTGCCATTTTTCTCCAGGAGAGCATCAAATTTGGAAGATAGCTAGAGACTGCATTGTACAGTTCAACTCCTTTTGTTATAGCGTTCATCAATTCAAATGATAGAAATTCCTCAGCAATTTCAAATTTGTAGTTATTTCCTCTGATTGTGTATTCATACTATGTAACACCACCCCCAAATCCACCCCGAACTGAATGTGCCCATCTACAGTGCTAGATATATAGAATCATAGAGTCATATTCTCCCTATTACAGTTCTCTCTCTCTCTCTCTTCCTGCTCCTCCAATAATAGTTGTGGTTGCATGATAAAAACAGTTTTCCTCTCTACTGCAAAAAACAAACAAAAAAAAAGGTGTAGTTATTTCTAACATTAAATCATATGCTAATCTTCTGTAGAAGACCCCAATGTGATTAACTCCTACCACTTGCATAAGAAATTTAAAAATGTGCATGCAAATATTACGATATTAATTAAAAGTGTTAGCCCCATTTTATGCGCATTCGAGCCATAACACATTTTGATAACACAGTTTGTTATTTCATTTGCCTTTATAATTCATTTTGTTTGTTAAAAACACATTTTGTAGATATTTATTTGTGTTATTTGTTTCCCTTTAAAGTCTATCAGGGAAATAATGCATCCTCTTTTGGGTTACAAAATTGGGGTTTTCTATTCAAGTGTATTACAAATTGCAGGTAAGTAGCAGCAGGGAGAAGAGCATTCCAAGATGTCTATTTGTGTACCAAAAGTAGCAAAACAAGGTAAAGTAGCTCAAACATGGCATAAGTACCCCAAGGAGCCTGTGAGAAGAGCAAAGCAGTATCAAGAGTGTCAAGAACACCCCAAGGCTCTAAAAGAAGAACAAAGGACACCAACAACACTGACATAACAACCTCAAAGCATATACAGAGGAGCAAAGCAATAGCAAACATGACATGAACATCCCAAGTCAAGCCAACAAAATGTGAGGGCAAAGTAGCACAAGCAGAGGCACAAACAGCCCAAAATGGGATAACAAAAGAGGCAACAAACCTCAAGAGAGGTGCAGCAAGTGCATAATGCATTGGATTAGCATGGCAAGACCAATAGTCAATAAGATATTGAAAACATCTGAATCAGGGGCAGAACCACCCAAAGGCACCAAGAGTGGCTCAAAGCAACAGAAGCACTGGCATTTAAAATCACAAAACCTCTACAGAGCAATAAGAAGAGCCAAATTCACAGCACTTAACAGTAAGGGCTAAAATTGCAACCTAGTTTTTTTTAGTCTTAAAATAATATATTGTCTGCTCTTTATGAGTGTGGACATACACATTCATACAGAGCAGACAATCATATCTGATAGAAAATAAAGCACACAATGATATTATCAATACCCTCAAATGTGGAGAAAAGGCAAAAACAGGAAGAACAGTGCTATCAAAACCTCAAGACACCAAAAGAGCAGCAAGACAGCATTAACAGTTGCATGAACACCATTTCAAGGGCCATGAGAGATGCAGCAAGTGTGAAAGTATGGGTTGGGTTTGGCCTGATAAAACAAATAGCTGGAAAGTACTAAGTAGCATAAGGGAATTTGAAAAGAACTTGAAGACACCTGAAGCAGAGGCAGAAACACCCATGACCAAAGGCACCAAGGAAGACTCAGAGTAGTAGGAGTGCTGGTATTTAAAATCAAAACCATAGGTGCAGAACAAACCATCAAGAAGGGTGGTGGCAATGCCCCAAGGCTCTGTGAGGGGAGGAGCAATGTAGCCCAATTAAAAGAATAAAAACCACAAAGTATGAAAAGTGGAGCATTTGACATCACCAATAGTGACATGAATAGTCAAGGCAGAGAAAATTACATGTAGCAAAAGGCATCAACAGGAGTGACATGAACACTCCAAGGCACCTAAAGAGAGTCAAAAGGCTGAAACAATAATGATATGAACACTACACGATATCTACTGAATAGGGATGTGAATCGTTTTAGGACGATTAAAATTATCGTCCAATAATTTTAATATCGTCTTAAACCGTTATGGAACACAATACAATAGAGATTCTAACGATTTATCGTTATAAATCGTTAGAATCGTGAGCCGGCACACTAAAACCCCCTAAAACCCACCCCCGACCCTTTAAATTAAATCCCCCACCCTCCCGAACCCCCCCCAAATGACTTAAATAACCTGGGGGTCCAGCGGCGGTCCGGAACGGCAGCGGTCTGGAACGGGCTCCTGCTACTGAATCTTGTTGTCTTCAGCCGGCGCCATTTTCCAAAATGGCGCCGAAAAATGGCGGCGGCCATAGACGAACACGATTGGACGGCAGGAGGTCCTTCCGGACCCCCGCTGGACTTTTGGCAAGTCTTGTGGGGGTCAGGAGGCCCCCCCCAAGCTGGCCAAAAGTTCCTGGAGGTCCAGCGGGGGTCAGGGAGTGATTTCCCGCCGCGAATTGTTTTCCGTACGGAAAATGGCGCCGGCAGGAGATCGACTGCAGGAGGTCGTTCAGCGAGGGTTCCGGCGCCTCGCTGAACGACCTCCTGCAGTCGATCTCCTGCCGGCGTCATTTTCCGTACGGAAAACGATTCGCGGCGGGAAATCGCTCCCTGACCCCCGCTGGACCTCCAGGAACTTTTGGCCAGCTTGGGGGGGGCCTCCTGACCCCCACAAGACTTGCCAAAAGTCCAGCGGGGGTCCGGAAGGACCTCCTGCCGTCCAATCGTGTTCGTCTATGGCCGCCGCCATTTTTCGGCGCCATTTTGGAAAATGGCGCCGGCTGAAGACAACAAGATTCAGTAGCAGGAGCCCGTTCCGGACCGCTGCCGTTCCGGACCGCCGCTGGACCCCCAGGTTATTTAAGTCATTGGGGGTGGGGGATTTAATTTAAAGGGTCGGGGGTGGGTTTTAGGGGGTTTTAATGTGCCGTTTTTGCGATTTTACGATTTTTCGATTTTTCACGATTTTTCACGATTTTTCACGATATTTTACCCCCCCAAACGGCAACAATACGATTCCCTCCCCCTCCCAGCCGAAATCGATCGTTAAGACGATCGAGGACACGATTCACATCTCTACTACTGAAGAGCAAAGGGTACCCACAACAATGGCATGATCACCACATGGCACCAAAAGAGGAGCAAATCAGTACCAACAGTGTTTTGAACACCCCAAATCACATTGAGAGGGGTGAAGCAGCCACAGTGGCATGAACTTATATAAAATTAAAGTCTGATCCTGGGGTTCCACAGACAGTTCTGATTTCCCAAATATCTACAATGAATATTCATGAGATATGTTTGCATTAAATGGAGGCAGTGAATACAAATAAACCTCATACATATTCATTATGGATATCCTGAAAACCAGACATGTTTATGGCATTCCAGCACTGGAGTTGCCTAACCCTTGGTGTAGAGTGATGGTCAAGGCAGTGAACACAGTGACATCAAAACTCCAAGACATGAACAGGTCGATTTTATGTTTAAATCTTTTTTATTGATTGAACATTCATAGCACAGTACAAAAAGGCTGAAGGTGGATTGACTCTGCACCTCTGACGAGTAAGAAATAAAATAAACCTTTTTCTTAATAACAGTTATCTTCCCCTACAACAATCTCTCCTCCCCACCCCCCCCCCCTCCCCCAGGCCATCTATGATTAGCAACAGGGCATGACTGACAACAATACAGCTTCCTTTCCATAGACTGTAGGTAAACATCCCAAATTATCAAAAAGAGTTTGTTTCCCCATCAAGTCCACTTGCTCTAAATATTTTTCCATCACACATGTAGTAAGTACTATATTATGAAGTTGTCCCATCTCAGGTGCAGCCCTGGACAACAATTATGCAAAATACAATTTTTTTCCAAAAGTAAGACCATTCGTACCCAAAGTTTAACATAACTGTACTTAAAGTTATATCTTTTCACAACATCAAATAAGAGAGGTTGCACATTAAGGGGCAGATTTTCAAAAGGGTACGCGCGTAAGATACGCGCTTACCCCCCTGAAAACCTGCCCCAAGCCTGCGCGTGCTGAGCCTATGTTGAATAGGCTCGGCGGCGTGCGCAAGCCCCGGGACGCGCTTTGGGGTCGTGGCCGAGGCCTCCTAAACTGCTCCGGGCCGGGGAATTGCGCTCAGGCAGCCGGCCGGCGCGCGCGAGTTACGCCTGCCTTGGGTAAAAAAAAAATAATCATGTCAGTGATAGGGAAAAGCAGAGCAGATAAAGTAAATGTAAATGTGTCCAAAATTGGCCAGGTTGGCATTGGCAGGGCCAGAAAGAACCCAAAATGTAGATCCCTGTATACCAAACCAAGAAGAGAATTAGTGTGGGAAGAATACCTTTAAAAGGCTTTAAAAAAGGTTACCACCTACCAGCAACAGTGCCATGGACCCTTGATGACATCTCAAGTGGCAAACTGGCATTGAAAGTAGCATCCTAAGACAATATGAAGGGAGATGGCCATAAAACTTCCAAGGCAGGCACTGATAAAGGGACCAAGCAGTACAAAGCGTTATTTCAAAGTGTAAGATCTGATTATTATCGTACTTAGCATATCACAAAAGATGATCAAGGGAAACCATTTTGATGTACGCATGTGAAAAAACCTAGAGTAGTGTCAGAGATTTCAAGAAAACCAGAAACATCAGTAAATGGAACAGGCCGAGAGCAGCTTGTTGATTTGGGAAATAGTCTCTAGATAAAGCAGCTTTCACTACTTTCCTGGTAAACCATCTTAACAATCATTAGAGAAAACTTTGTGATGAAATAATTGTAATACTAACCTTTAAAGCTGGCAACTTGGCAAACCCATTCTACAATAAAATCTAAATTCTACCCTGAATCTTGGGGGTGTTTGAACCACAAAGGCTTGCTTCCATGCCCAGACCTTTTTACAGTTTCCTTTGCCACGGTGCCTTGCTTCTATATCCCAGAGCAAACACCTTGCCAGTCTGGGGGGGGGGGGCAAGCATCACAAAGAGCCTCAAAGCCATTCTTTGTGATGTTGTGATGCTTGGCCCCTTTTTCAGTGCCTGTTTTGGAGGTTTTCCTGCTAGCTTTTCTGCTTTGTTCCCTCTTCATGCTTCCTTAGGATTCTAATGCCTCTTTCTGTGCCAGTTTGCCACTTGAGATGCCCTTAAGGGTTCATGACACTGTTGCTGGTGCCCTATTTTGGAGCTTTGGGGTACGACACTTTTTCTGTTTCTCTGCTCCTCTTAGTGTGACTTAGTGGAATCCTGCCACTTTATGGAGTTGCCACTTTTGGTGCCACTTTCCAGTCTCCTCAGTCTTTCAAGTTATCTTGGAGTTCTTTCCTCCTTCTGTTGATGTCTTCCAACAAGTTTTAAGACCATTGATTAAAAGAAAACCCTATTCTGGAGCCCAATATAGGTTGAAAATTACTGTAATACTTCCCCCTTTGACTTGAATGGCAAACAAAAATGAATCAAATGAAAACATGATTTTTTTTTAAACTAGGAAATGAATTAGAACTCCCAGAAAATGAATTATAATATGAAACACATTTTTTCCTGCTGCATATCTCTATCTCTCACAGCTGTTTGTGACAGAACTAAGGAGATGGCAGCTTTTCTGCCCTCTATAATCAAGAGAACCATAAAAGAGATGTGATTCGGCCTAACCTTTCGGTTCAGCCTTTGTTATTGGCCCGCCATGGGAAATTTCGTTTTCCCGCAGTTCGGGATGATTTTATTTCGGATGCCCATGAACTGAAGCCTGAAACCTGCCCCAACCCTTTGAATTTAATTATTATAACAGGGGATTGTAAAAAAAAAAACAAAACCAATCCCCAAACCCACCCCAACCCTTCAAATTTAATTAATTGCAATCTCCCACCCTCCCGATTCCCCGAAAAATTGCCAAACTTCCTGGTGGCCCAGCGGGAGTCCTGGGAGCGATCTGCCCCTCTCGGGCCATCGGTTGCCACTAATCAAAATGGCGCCGATGGCCCTTTGCACTTACCGTGTGACAGGGACTTTCGATGCCATTGGCCGGCCTCTATCACATGGTAGGAGCAATGGACGGCTGGCGCATCTTAAAAAATGGCGTGGGTCATCCATTGCTCCTACCATGTGACAGGTGCCGACCAATGGCACCGATAGCCCTTGTCACACAGTAAGGGCAAAGGGCCATCGGCACCATTTTGATTAGTGCCTCAGTGGCAGCCAACGGCTAGAGAGGGGGAGATCCCTCCCAGGACCCGGCTGGACCACCCGGGACTTTTGGTAAGTCTTGGGGGGGGGGGAGGGTGGGCAAGTCTTTGGGGGTCGGGAGGGTGGGGCTTGCAATTAATTAAATTTGAAGGGTTGAGGTGGGTTTGGGGTTTTTTTTAATGTGCCCTTTCTCCCTCCCCCCTAAAAATGATAAGAAAACCACATGAAATTTTGTGGGTTTTCTTATTGTTTCATCGCCCCCCCCCCCCAACACACAACGAAATAGGAAATATCGTCTCTATTTCCTATTTCGTCGCAAACGAATGTACATCTCTAATTAGCATATGACTAAGAAGCTCCTTTTATCTTTTTTTGCAGCTGACTAGGGACAGTTTGTCATTGTGTAAAAAGCATAGACTTTGCTTGCAATTCTGATCTTGTAGGAGTGAAAAGAGAGGGAAAGGGAGAGAAAGGAGGGGGAAAGGTAAAGAAAGAGAAGGTACTGGTATGAGTTGAGTGAGGGGGAAGGGAAAGGAGTGAATAAGGTGAAGCACGTACTTGAACTCATTTATGCATCTCAGAAGAAAGATGCAGGAGAAGGATAAGCCAGGGAGCAGGGTTCCCACAGCTGTGGCAGGGCAAGCCCATGAGTCGTGCCAATCACCCCTGACGCTACATAGCACAAGCAGGTCCCAGCTCAGATGAGCCTTCCAACACTGCTCCTCCTTGCCATGCTCCTGCCCCTCTTAGCAGTCTCCATAGGTGAACATCACATCTTAAATGGGCCAAAGGCAGGAAAATGAGCTTCAGCGCCTGCTGATGACATCACCCGTTCTGAGTGTAAAAAACCACCACAGACTCCCAGCAGATGCCTCAGCAACAGGTAGCCTATGTGAAGTGTGAGTTGTTGCTTCCTAACTCCTGCAGACTTGATCCTGTGCCTCCGTCTCTCCAGCCCAGCCTGCCTTGTATCGCCAGTCCAGCTTGCCTCGTCTTATCCAGCCCTTGCTTCCCTGCCTGCCCTGCCTTGTCAGTCCTTCTCCCTGTCTCTTAAGCCTGCCCTTGGACTGATTTCTGGATCTGACCCTAGCCCAGACCTTGACCATTCTTGTTTGATGCCTGCTTTTGACTCTTGCCTGGATACTGATCATTCTTGTTTTCTGCTTTCCATTGACCCTAGTCTGGCCCTGGACATGCACTTATGCCACTTCCATAGAGACTCGCACCTAACACCTGCCAGTACAGAACTCAAGGGCTCATCCCAAGAGGAAAGTGGTTGGTATAGGTGAAGCTCCTGTCTAATTTCTTTTCTGCATAGCTGTCAGCTGTTGGTGATGGCCTACGAGGCCTCCCCCATAGGATGACTCAAACTCCCTACAGCAACAAGAGTCCATGAAACTTTCAGATTGCTGAGGCCGTGGACTAGCGGTCTTCACCTCGGACTAGCTTATACTGGGCCTGGCTCAATGTGTCCAAGAACAGCAAAGGGTCCTAAACCATGTACCACAATCCTGGAGAAGCTCACATACTGCATGGACACCTTGACCTTGACTCCAGCTATGTCTCCAGTGGCTCTGTCTCCCAGTAGCTCCACACCTTCTCCAAGACTGGTTCAACTCCTTGCACCTTCTCGATACCTGGGTGAGTCTAAGGAATGCCGCAACTTTATTTACCAATGCAGCATGCATTTTGAGCTATAGTGTATTCTCATTCCATATGGATCTGGCTAAACAGAAGGACCAAACTAAACAGCCCTAACTTCTTTAGCCTCTCAGGGAGGGTGATGAATGGAAAACCACATTCAATATGCATGACAGGCATTATGAATACCTCAGCATGCCATTTGGTCATTGCAATGCTCCTAATGTATTTCAGAATATGGTAAATGAGATTTTCCAGGATCCCTTGTACTTCCATGTGGTCGTATATCTCAACGATATGCTAATCAATTTCCAGTCTCAGGTCTCCCATCAGGAGCATGTTAGACAGGTTCTACAAAGCCTACAATATCATCATCTGGACTCGAAACTCAAGAAATGCCTCTTTTGAGGTAGAACAGCTTTCCTTTCTGGGCTATATCATTTCTCGAACTTGCTTCCATATGGATCTGGCTAAACAGAAGGAGCAGTCAGTAGGAATGAGAATGACTGGTCTAAGGTGATCTACATCTTGTCATTGCTGGATGGTACCACATTGGCCTGGGCATCTCCTTTATGGGAGCATGATGACCCTCCACTCTAGAGCCTTCAAGATTTCCTCCAGCAAAGAGCTTCCTCTATGGAAGCAGACATGCTCTGGATTTGGCATGGTCCTGATTCCTTGGGAAGTATACCACTGAGTTTTGCACACTTGCCTGTGAACTGCACTGGGGGGAAGATTTATTTATTTATTTTAATTTTTTCTATACCGGCATTCGTGATAATATCACATCAAGCCGGTTTACAATAAACAATGGGTGATAACCGGAACAGAGAATGAAATAATATGAACTATACATAATATAGATGCAGTTACAATAAACAAGGAGTCGTACAACTAGGAGCAAGAAGAAGACAAGATAGAAACTTTAACATAGTGTAGAAACCTGTAGAATGGTGGAATTTCCAAAAATGGATGTTTGAGATTTACAATGAATTGTTCAGTACAAGTATGTAGTTTTTTTAACAATAAAGAAGAAATCATAAGTAATGAAGATTCTGGATGATTATAATGCTTAGGGATAGGATACCAGGATGGTTATAATAATAAAAGATGTTGATTGGAGGTTGAATATCGGATAGAATTGTTTTTAATCTGAGTCTGGGAAGGCTTGTTTGAAAAGCCATGTTTTGTCTTTTTCTGAATGTCAGTAAGCAGGGTTCCTGTCTATAGTCTCACTGCCATTTTTTGGCAAGACCTCTTTAGCAGAATCAAAGTCAAACTGGTCGAGAGCGAAGTCCCTTCTTCATTAGATGCATTGATCTCCTTGTCTGGCCATATTGATCAGCACTTTCAAGATAACATTATGGAGAGTAAGGGCACTTGGCAACTGGTAGCATTAGTTCTGCATTTTCAGCACCAACTTGTCTTTACTTCTTCCCCTGAATCCAAAACTCCAGAAAAATCCATGTATCTGGGCAGTGTCAAACTTTCTCCATAGGAGAAGCTTCAACAAAGTTGATCCTATGATTACATTGTGTCAGTCATGGACACATAAAATCTCAATGCCAGAGATGTCGGGGAAAATCCCATGCCTAGGGTTGACCAGGGAGTCAATCCTAGGTTGGATACCCCCCCCCCCCCCCACACACACACATACACATACACACAATTTCTGGCTCCTGTTGCAATCTCCAATGAACATGGTCAGTTCCGCACGGAACCATTCCTAGATTCTGGAGTAGGCGGGAACTTTATTGACCAAGCCCTGATCTGCCAGTACTGGATTCTAACCATCTTGCTGCACCATCCAGTAACTATTTGCTCTGTCTATGGGGAGCCCCTACTAAGCTAGCTCACCAAAGAAACCGTTCCACTCTTTCTTTGCATCAGCCTTCTATACCAGGAGATTATTTATTTATTTATTAACTTTATTATCTCTTTACATATGCATGACAGGCATTATGAATACCTCAGCATGTTATTTGGTCATTTCAATGCTCCTAATGAATTTCAAAATATGGTAAATGAAATTTTCCAGACTCCCTTGTACTTTCATGTGGTTGTATATCTCAATGATATGCTTATCTACTTCCAGTCTCAGGTCTCCCATCAGGAGCATATTAGACAGGTTCTATAAAGCCTACGATATTTTATTATTATTATTATTATTTATTTATTATTTTTTTTTATATACTGACATTGGATCTCAATTGAGATATCACACCGGTTTACATTCAGGTACTGTAGGTATTTCTCTATCCCCAGAGGGCTTACAATCTAAGTCCAGATATTATCATCTGGACTTGAAACTCAAGAAATGCCTCTTTTGAGCAAGAACAGCTTTCCTTTCTGGGGTATATCATTTCTCGAACTTGCTTCCATATGGATCTGGCTAAACAGAAGGCCATCTTGGACTGGCCTCAACTGGTCAATGTTCAGGCAATACAACATTTCTTAAGATTTGCCAACTGTTACAGCTAATTCATTGCTGGGTACTGCACATGGGCAGTGCCACTCACCGCCTTAACCAAAAAGGATGCTGATACCCAATGTTGAACTACGGAAGCTATTGACACCTTCCAGGTTCTCAAACAAGCCTTTTCTCAAGGACCTTGTCTGCGACATCCGAACTCTGCTCAGCCCTTCATCCCAGAGGTAGATGCTTCTACCCTAGGGGTAGGGGTGGTCCTCAATCAACTCAGTGACCAAGAGAGCTGACAGTAATGCTTTTTCTTCTCTCTGGCAGAAAGGAATTACATGATTGGGGACTGTGAACTCCTCATAGTGAAATTGGCATTGGAAGTGTGGCAGCACCTCTTAGAGGCAGCCAAGCATTGGATTACAATCTACACTGACCATAAAATCTTAAGAGTACCTGTAACAGGCACAACAGCTCAATCCTAGATAGGCTCATTAGTCCCTCTTCTTTAAACAGTTCAAGATTGAGCTCTAAAACTGACCAGCAGCTAAAAATCAGAAAGTGGATGTCCTTTCCTGCTCCTTTCAAATGGAGGACATAGCAGAACTGCCTCAACACATCATTGACCTTGCAAGGATCATAGTCCCTACACAAAACACCAGTTCCACATGGAAAGACGTTAGTACTCAAATGTCTGCAAGACAAAGTGTTAAAATGGGCCCACAATTCTCACCTGACAAGATATCCTAAAGTAGCCCGTACTAATACTATTGGTGAACTTATTTGAAGATAGATGTAAAAAGCTATGTAGAGCCCTGCCTTGTTTATGCACAGCATAAACCTACTCGTGCCTGACCCTGCAGGCTGTTACCACGATATGTGTCGTGGTAGATAGATTATCCATGATTCCACATTTCGTACCTCTGTCTGGCTTGCCTTCTGCTCCTGAATTAGCATGCTTCTTCATTCAGCATGTCTTCATATTGCATGGATTACCCTCTCATATCCTGCCTGATAGAGGCATACAATTCACAGACAAATATTAGAAGGGACTTTCTAAAAAATTCAGCATTACTCTGGACTTTTCCACAGTTTACCATCCTCAAAGCAAAAGTCAGACAGAGAAAATAAATTAGATTCTCAAAACCTTCTTTTGCCTATATTTCAATAAAAGACAAGATAACTGGGATATACTGCAATCCTGGGCTGAGTTCTGACACAACAACCACATTAGTAGTGCCTCCGGTTCTTCCCCATTTCAGGCACAAGATGGTGCTGACCATCCATTGCTCCTACCATGTGACAGGGGCTGGCCAATGGCATCGATAGCCCCTGTGACATAGAAAGTCAAAGGCTATCGGCGTCATTTTGAATACTGGCAGCCGAGGGTGTGAGTGGAGATGGCTCCCAGCACTATTAAGTTTTGCTGCTTGCAGGCATGTCCTAAGAGCCATGGCACTCACACCCACTGCTGCAAAGCACAAGCAGGCCCCAGCTCAGATGCTCCTTTCAACGCTGCTCCTCCTGGCCATGCTCTGGACCCTCCCGGCAGTCTCTATAGGTGGGTAGGTGCAGCGCAAGACATCTTAAAGGGCTAAAGGCAGGAAACTGGTTTTCAGCACCTGCTGAATATATTACCCACTCTGGGTATGAAAGGCCACAACAAAATCTCAGCAGACGTCTCAGCAACGGGTTGCCTCAATCTTGTGTGTAGTGTGAGCTTCATGACGCCTGCATTCCTGATCAGGTGCCTCATCTCTCCAGCTCAGCCTGCCTCATCTTATCCAGCTCTTGCTTTCCTGCCTGCCCTGCTATGTCAGTCCTTCTCATTATCTCCTGCTTGTCCTTGGACCTGTTTCTGAATCTGACCCTAGCCTAAGCTTTGACCATTCTGGTTCGCTGCCTGCCTTTGACTCTTGCCTGGATACTGACCATTCATTTTGCTGCCTTCCATTGACCCCTGCCTGGACATTGACCCTTCTAGCTTGCCGCCTGCATCTGACCCTAGCCTGGTCTTAGATCTGCCCTTACACCTCTTCCATAGAGACTCTCATGCTGCTTTCCAGAACCCAAGGTCTCAAACCAAAGGAAAAGGGGTTGGTATAGGTGAAGTTCCTGTCCCATCTCTTCTTTGTGTAGCTCCTCCAGCTATCAGTGAGAGCTTACAGGGCCTCCCCACAGGCTGAGCCAAACTGCACAGCAACAAGGGTCCACAAATCTTACAGGAACCCTGTACCCTCCATTTCCATGCTCAACAAACTCTGAGGGGTCCCTTCCCTGGCCCTCTTTGGGTGGTGATTTAAAATTTTCTATCTGGCCCTTACCTTGAAAGGTTTGGGGACCCCTGCTTTAAATGATTGTAAAATCAAATATGGTTCCTGCCAGAATCCAAGGACAGGAAGTTGCCTGTGTATATGCACATATGTATTTTTTTGGGTGGTGTGTTTAATTAAAATATCTGCAGGTTTAAAACGTTGATGCAATGTTGTTACTTCCTTATGTCGCTGATTCAAACTATCAATGACTGGTCTACTTGCCACATCACAATACTTGAAAGGCGTACTCTCTTCTGCAGTACAAAGAAGTGCCAAATGCTTTTGTTGTGAGAGCAGAACAGTTTTTGTACACTGCTCTACTCTTTACTCGAAAGGAGGGGTCAATGGTAGGACTAAGGTAATCTCCCTTTAATGCATTCTATTGCACAAAGACTGCGTAATAATAAAAAATTTCCAGAATTCTGCTTACTAAAATATTTGTCAAAGATACTTACTAAAATATTTTTAAAAAGTCAAGGTCTTTGGAAGCTGAAATAATCCTGAAGCAAAAAGTTAATTATTTATATTTGTGACCTGTGGGACATAACAAATTACAAGCTTTATCTTAAAGCTGTTTTTCTTTTTCTTTTAATGGTGGAAGAGTGTTACATTTATTTTGAATGGATGCTGCCTAAGCAATTCAGTTTTTCCTTTAACTTTATTTGGTTATTTTTAAAGAGTTGTTTTTTTTACCTCCAAGGTCTCCTATCTGTCAGTGGCATTGTATTAAAACCCACGAAGTACCTTCTTAAAGCTAGCCAATGTTGATAGGCACATTGCAAAATATTTTGCTTTATCTGTGAGCAAAACTGGAAACTTTGGAAACTGCAATAAGCCTAAGGCTAAGAGTTTATTATTTATATTTGTATCCTACTGACTTGACTTTTCACACACTCTCTCTCCAACAAAGATGAAAAAATTACATTTATATTTAGAAATGATATAGAGACAAAATCTTTGTCATATGGAGCAATAATGTTTCTGAACTATACACCTTCCATAGTAGGCTCAATCCCTGTGATAATAATTTGCAGTTTATTATTCATTTTGATTCTACTGTTTAGGTTTAGCATCGTACTTATTTAGTTCTTTAAAAATTTGTATAAACACAATAAACAAAACTATCAGAGTGATTTCAGTAAAAACATCACTAAAATATATAAAAACAAACAAGCAAAAAACAATCACACTCTTCACTGCTAAACCCTTTACCCTAATAACCCCACCCACTCATGTACTAGGGAACAGGAAATCCTTAATATATTTCTGGAATTTTTGATATTTCAGTTCAGTTCTGCATTATTCTTGTTTCCACTCAAGACATTCAAGATGGAATCTGTCAGAAGATTATGTTCCCTTCTTTATGAATTTATATAGCAAGCTATACTTTTGAGTGAAAAATTGCTGGAACAAGGATATCTAATAAAATGTGTGAGTTGAGTATAGTTTCCAAACAGGAACTTTACAGTAGTCATGAGTTACATCTATGAACAACACTTCAAAAGGACAACAAAGATGACAGGCTAATTTGCATTTTACAGCTTACTACATTGTCATAAGTGATAAAATTATATTCAGAGACATTGGGAAATATTAAGACTCCATTGTGTGGTTCATCTGTGCTTCATCCACTGAGGTAATTGTTATATAAGAAATATAAGAAATGCCATATTGGGTCAAACCATCGAGTCCGGCATCCTATCTCTGACAGTGGCCATCCAGATCACAAGTACCTGGCAGGATCACAAAGAGCAGACCTAATTATCCTTGCTCATAATTAGGCATAAACAGTACATTTCACAATTCTGCATGGATAATAATGGTTTATGGACTTTTTGTCCAGGAATCCTTTTAAAACACAGTTAAACTACATTTGACATATCCTGATATACCACCTTAGGGCTCTTGCTTCTATTATGCCTATATGCTATCCCTCAGATGTAGCACTTTAGGAGCTTGCATCTATAACTCTGTCTAAGTGCCATGCCCTTGATATACCATTTTTAGGGGTCTTGCTGCTACTGCTGTGCCTATGTGCCATGTCTAAGATGTACCAACTTAAAGGTCTTGTCTCTACTGCTCTACCACGATATGGATCATGGTGTTAATAATATGTCTATTCTCCATATCATGCCTCCGTGTAATTTGCTGTTTGGATATCAGCCTAGTTATCCCACCTTCTTTGTTTGTTTGTTGGTTATACTGTGGTGTTTTATCCCCGAAAAAAAAATAATTGAAAAAAGAAAAGAAAATACTGTTTCTCCTCCCACCCATCTCTTTTCTGGTAATCTCTACCTTACCTCATCATTCTTCAAAATGTGTTAAGGTGTTAATGCACCAGGTAAGGTGTTTTTGCATGCTTAAAATGCCTTAACGCATGCAATAACTACCATAACTGTTGCGCTGTGATGGGACGGAGCGCAACTGGGAGCTATCCAGTAGGGATGTGCATTCGGATTGACCGCATATGGAAAACGCAACTCAAATTTTTTTTTTAACTTAAAAAAAAGATGGGGCGTATACGAGCAGATTTCCGACATAAATGAACATAGATATGTCGGATACGGCGAATCGCCATGCGCGCGCTTTCTCGCCGCCATTACCTGCGACTCGAGCTCGGAGCCCCGGATTACCTGAAAATGGCGGCGCCCCTGCGGTAACCATGCCAACCTGTCTGACCCTGTCCTGTGAGTCTCAGTGACTCACAGGAAAGGGTGGGACAGGTCGGCATGGATACCGGAACGCAGCGAATCTGCGTTCACCTTTTCAGAGAAGCACTGAATGCAGCGAATCGCGCTGTCATTCCGTGCTTCTCTGAGGATTTCCTGACGAGCCAGCAGCACTATAAAAGCAGCAGCAGCACGAGGACTGACGGACATTTTCAGCGATTCAGTGGGGAGGTGGGATTGGGATCGTGCTGGGTGGGCTTAGGCAGGCTGAGGCAGAGAAGATAGCAGAACCCGATTTGATAGACAACACAGAACAGAACCAGATTTGATAGACAACACAGAACAGATTCTTTGTTAGGGAAAAAAAAAAGAACATTCTTATTGAGTGAGTCTGTACATTTTATCCTGGGCAGTGCCAGGCAGGGCTGGCAGTACTCTGCCTCATATTTGCTATTTTTAAACAGACTTAAAAGCATTCTCCTTGAGTGGTTCAGTGCTGGCTGGGCAGCAGTTCCAGGGCTGGGAGTACTCTGCCTCATATCTACTTTAGTTCTATGTGCACTGCAGTGCACACAGACAGACACATTCCGTGCATTGCCAGGCAGACAGTGAGGCAGTGGGCATTGTAAACAGAGTGAACATTGCCCTTCAGCGAGTCTGTTACATTTGCTATTTTTAAACAGACTTAAAAGCATTCTCCTTGAGTGGTTCAGTGCTGGGTGGGCACTGGGCAGCATTTCCAGGGCTGGGAGTACTCTGCCTCATATCTACTTTAGTTCTATGTGCACTGCAGTGCACACAGACAGACACATTCCGTGCATTGCCAGGCAGACAGTGAGGCAGTGGGCATTGTAAACAGAGTGAACATTGCCCTTCAGCGAGTCTGTTACATTTGCTATTTTTAAACAGACTTAAAAGCATTCTCCTTGAGTGGTTCAGTGCTGGGTGGGCACTGGGCAGCAGTTCCAGGGCTGGGAGTACCCTGCCTCATATCTACTTTAGTTCTATGTGCACTGCAGTGCACACAGACAGACACATTCCGTGCATTGCCAGGCAGACAGTGAGGCAGTGGGCATTGTAAACAGAGTGAACATTGCCCTTCAGCGAGTCTGTTACATTTGCTATTTTTAAACAGACTTAAAAGCATTCTCCTTGAGTGGTTCAGTGCTGGGTGGGCAGCAGTTCCAGGGCTGGGAGTACCCTGCCTCATATCTACTGAAAAGGAAGCTTGTTCTCTGTGCACTCACTGCACACACACAGACACATTCCGTGCATTGCCAGGCAGGCAGTGAGGCAGTGGGCATTGTAAACAGAGTGAACACATTCTCCTTCAGTGGTTCAGTGCTGGGTGGGCAGCAGTTCCAGTGCTGGGAGTACCCTGCCTCATATCTACTTTAGTTCTATGTGCACTGCAGTGCACACAGACAGACACATTCCGTGCATTGCCAGGCAGGCAGTGAGGCAGTGGGCATTGTAAACAGAGTGAACATTGCCCTTCAGCGAGTCTGTTACATTTGCTATTTTTAAACAGACTTAACCGCATTGTCCTTGAGTGGTTCAGTGCTGGGTGGGCAGCAGTTCCAGGGCTGGGAGTACCCTGCCTCATATCTACTGAAAAGGAAGCTTGTTCTCTGTGCACTCACTGCACACACACAGACACATTCCGTGCATTGCCAGGCAGGCAGTGAGGCAGTGGGCATTGTAAACAGAGTGAACACATTCTCCTTCAGTGGTTCAGTGCTGGGTGGGCAGCAGTTCCAGTGCTGGGAGTACCCTGCCTCATATCTACTTTAGTTCTATGTGCACTGCAGTGCACACAGACAGACACATTCCGTGCATTGCCAGGCAGGCAGTGAGGCAGTGGGCATTGTAAACAGAGTGAACATTGCCCTTCAGCGAGTCTGTTACATTTGCTATTTTTAAACAGACTTAAAAGCATTCTCCTTGAGTGGTTCAGTGCTGGGTGGGCACTGGGCAGCAGTTCCAGGGCTGGGAGTACCCTGCCTCATATCTACTGAAAAGGAAGCTTGTTCTCTGTGCACTCACTGCACACACACAGACACATTCCGTGCATTGCCAGGCAGGCAGTGAGGCAGTGGGCATTGTAAACAGAGTGAACACATTCTCCTTCAGTGGTTCAGTGCTGGGTGGGCAGCAGTTCCAGTGCTGGGAGTACCCTGCCTCATATCTACTTTAGTTCTATGTGCACTGCAGTGCACACAGACAGACACATTCCGTGCATTGCCAGGCAGGCAGTGAGGCAGTGGGCATTGTAAACAGAGTGAACATTGCCCTTCAGCGAGTCTGTTACATTTGCTATTTTTAAACAGACTTAACCGCATTGTCCTTGAGTGGTTCAGTGCTGGGTGGGCAGCAGTTCCAGGGCTGGGAGTACCCTGCCTCATATCTACTGAAAAGGAAGCTTGTTCTCTGTGCACTCACTGCACACACACAGACACATTCCGTGCATTGCCAGGCAGGCAGTGAGGCAGTGGGCATTGTAAACAGAGTGAACACATTCTCCTTCAGTGGTTCAGTGCTGGGTGGGCAGCAGTTCCAGTGCTGGGAGTACCCTGCCTCATATCTACTTTAGTTCTATGTGCACTGCAGTGCACACAGACAGACACATTCCGTGCATTGCCAGGCAGGCAGTGAGGCAGTGGGCATTGTAAACAGAGTGAACATTGCCCTTCAGCGAGTCTGTTACATTTGCTATTTTTAAACAGACTTAACCGCATTGTCCTTGAGTGGTTCAGTGCTGGGTGGGCAGCAGTTCCAGGGCTGGGAGTACCCTGCCTCATATCTACTGAAAAGGAAGCTTGTTCTCTGTGCACTCACTGCACACACACAGACACATTCCGTGCATTGCCAGGCAGGCAGTGAGGCAGTGGGCATTGTAAACAGAGTGAACACATTCTCCTTCAGTGGTTCAGTGCTGGGTGGGCAGCAGTTCCAGTGCTGGGAGTACCCTGCCTCATATCTACTTTAGTTCTATGTGCACTGCAGTGCACACAGACAGACACATTCCGTGCATTGCGAGGCAGGCAGTGAGGCAGTGGGCATTGTAAACAGAGTGAACATTGCCCTTCAGCGAGTCTGTTACATTTGCTATTTTTTAAACAGACTTAAAAGCATTCTCCTTGAGTGGTTCAGTGCTGGGTGGGCACTGGGCAGCAGTTCCAGGGCTGGGAGTACCCTGCCTCATATCTACTTTAGTTCTATGTGCACTGCAGTGCACACAGACAGACACATTCCGTGCATTGCCAGGCAGACAGTGAGGCAGTGGGCATTGTAAACAGAGTGAACATTGCCCTTCAGCGAGTCTGTTACATTTGCTATTTTTAAACAGACTTAACCGCATTGTCCTTGAGTGGTTCAGTGCTGGGTGGGCAGCAGTTCCAGGGCTGGGAGTACCCTGCCTCATATCTACTGAAAAGGAAGCTTGTTCTCTGTGCACTCACTGCACACACACAGACAGACACATTCCGTGCATTGCCAGGCAGGCAGTGGGCATAAACAGAGTGAAGATTGGCCTTCAGCGAGTCTGTTCAATCTGCTATTTTTAAACAGACTTAACCGCATTGTCCTTGACTTGGTCCGTTCATTTTGTTATTTTAAACAGACTGAGCATTCTTCTTGAGTGGGTCTGTTAATTTAGTTATTTTAAACTGACCGAACATTATTATTGTGGGACAGTGGGCAGTGTTACCACTAGTACTCATTGACATTAAATCCATAATGTCAGGGAAAGGGAGATGCAAGCGACTTAGTGGGAATGGCAGCGGAGGCACCGCAAAAGACACCAGCGCAACACCACCAGTACAGGTAAAAAGGCAACTGTCGCAATCAAACGTCTTTGTAGGGGATGGCAGTTCCATGGCAAAAAAAAAGAAATCAGACCATGAAACTTTGCAATCGCCAGCACCTGTTTCTGGCACTGTAGTTTTGGAGGAGAGTGAAGAGGAGGCAGAGTCTAGCCAGACAAAAGTTACACACCCAAGAGCATCCAGGGGACAGAAGTGTCCTGCAAAACTTTGCGGTGACAAGGTAGCGCTGGCACTGTTAGCTTCTGATTCAGAAGAAGAATCTTCTTGGATGGGATTCTCATCAGAAACGGAAGATGTTATACCTGAGCAATCTTCGGTAGAATTGTCAGTTAGTCCTGTTTTAGCCTCCACCTCCAGAAATCTGCGGCAGGGGAGACATTCCACTGATATCGAGGAGGAGGAAGAGCTGTCAGAAGGGAGACAGAGGGTGACTGTTGCCCCCGCTGGCATTGCTTCGCCGGGTGCAGTGGGTGCACCACCCACACCCAGTAGTACCTCAACTCCAGTGCCACCATCCACCCCCAGGGCGGGAAAGAGAGGAGGATCACAAAAGAAATCTGCGATCTGGGCACATTTTAAAGTGACAGAAGACCCGCGTTATGCTCGGTGTAATTACTGTGCCAGGGATATTAGCAGAGGCAAGCAACTGGGACATCTGTCAAATTTTGGCATGGAGTATCATGTTAAGAGGCAACACCCAACAAGATTACTGCCATCTGGGGATGGTAGCATTTTCCGTCAGGGGACCCCTTCCCCTTCCAACCAGGGTGCAGTGGTAGGAAAGCAGCAGAGTCAGCCCACGCCCTCATACCCTTCTAGCAGTCAGGCGGCAGGCCAGAAACCCACTGACATGTGGGAGAAGCGACAATGCACCATGGAGGAAATGGGGTGGAGTGCGGTAACGCTATCCCGGGGTAGGAGGCAGGCAGCCGCAAAAGTAGTAACCAGGAGCATTGGGGAAATGATTGCCCTTGATGACCAGCCCCTGCAGTTAGTTGAGAATGTGGGTTTCAAACGTTTCTTGAAGGTCGTACTTCCAAATTACAAAGTCCCCTCCAGAACCACATTTAGTAGAAAGGTCATCCCCAGCCTGTACAAGCACTGTGTCAGTCGCGTGCAAGCACTGCTAGGTAAGGCAGACGGAAGAGTGCATTTCACCTGCGATATCTGGACCGCCATGAATGCTGCACACTCTTACCTCTCTCTGACAGCACACTGGTGGGACATGGCAGAGGCAGGGGCAGCCAGCAGCTCTATTACTGAACAAGCATCAGGGTGGAGGTGGGCTTTACTGAACACCCACCTGACGGACCATGCCCATACCGCTGGCAATATTCTAGCATGCATCAGAAAGATGCTGGCGAGCTGGAAAGTACACCAGCGAGACAGTAAAACGCGGGCAGGCTTTTTTGTCACAGACAACGGTGCAAACATGGTTAAGGCAATAAGCGATGGGCGGTTTAAGAACATCCGATGTTTTGCACACACTCTGCATCTGGTAGTGAAGTCAGGTTTGGGCTTGGAGTCCAAGGACAAGGAGACTGAATACCTGCGTAGGTTAATACAGAAGTGCAGGAACATAGCAGCACACTTCCACAGAAGTGTCAGGGCGGGGCAGGTTCTCCGAGAAAATCAGACTGCTTTGGATATGCCCCAGAAGCGTCTCATTCAAGACGTTCCCACCCGGTGGAATTCCACCTTTATGATGCTGGAGAGGTTATTGGAGCTGCAGACACCCCTTCATGAACTTTCTGGTACAATAGACATAGGTGTACAGAATCCCCTAGGGCATCACGATTGGTTAGTCATGAGTCAGCTGGTAAAAATCCTGCAGCCCTTCAAGGACGTCACGGAGGAGCTGAGTTCCAGAAGTTCCACCTTGGCTGACATCATCCCTATAGTGAAATTCCTGGATGACCATTTGGAAGGCATTAAACGGCAAGAGGGAATGACTGCTGAGGTGCTGCAGTGTGTGGACGTTTTGCAGCAGCAGGTGAAAGACAGATTAAGGCCTTTAACAGAGGACAGCACATACATGCTCGCCTCTGTCTGTGATCCCCGTGTGAAAGGTAAAATCGCCCTACAGACCAATTGTCTGTCATTTGTGAAGGAGCTGTTGTTAGCACAGGTCCGTGAACAGGAGCACCATAGGCGGAGACAGATTAGGCTTGAAGCACAGGTGCAAACAGCAGGCACGTCACAGAGTTGTGCTGCTGCTAGCCCTGGCAGGAGAAGGACTGTGTCAGTGACAGATACTATTACTAGTGCCTCCACCTCAACGTCAGAACGCCCAAGGCATGTTGGCCATAAAGATACATCAGTAGTGCAACAGGCGAGAGAGAAAGTAACTGGATTGAGTGACTCTCAGCCCTCCCAAGCACAGGAGGAGACAGCAGCAGAGCTGTCAGTGAAACGGTATCTCTCAGAGCCGATAGAGAATACGCAGACAGATCCGCTGGCATATTGGGCACACAAGTCCACTGTCTGGCCACACCTAGCCAAAGTGGCTGAAGGATATCTGTCATGTCCACCAACAAGTGTGCCCAGTGAACGTGTTTTTTCAATGACAGGGGATATCATGAGCCCTCACCGCTCAAGGCTTTCACCGGTCTTGATGGAAATGCTAGTGTTTTTGAAAGTAAACCTGCCAGTGCTTGGCTTTCCCGATTTTCCTTGTGAATGGCAAAATGAATAAAAGCTATTGAAAGGAGCCTTGCAGCAGTTCCAATTGCCTCCTATGCTCAAGATAATGTAAGCAGTAAGCACTGCAGCACATGTTCTTGACATGAATCGCTGTGTCTGACCGGCATCTACTGTGCAGCCCTAGTGTTCCCACAAGTGTTTTAACTCCGTTGCTGTTCCTGCCTGTACCTCCAGGCCTTGTGTCCCTAGCTGGGCAGTTCCATTTTGTTATTTTAAACAGACTGAGCATTGTCCTTCAGAGTGGGTCTGTTGATATTGCTATTTTAAACAGACTGAGCATTGACCTTCAGAGTGGGTCCGTTAATTTTCTTATTTTAAACAGACTGAGCTTTCTTCTTCAAGGCCGAAGTGGAGAAGGGTTCCATGTGAACAGCAGTTCAACATGGGTCAGCCGGTCCTAACAGATAGGCGAGCGCCGTTCGGAAGGGACGGGCGATGGCCTCCGTCGTCCTCGGCCGATCGAAAGGGAGTCGGGTTCAGATCCACGAACCCGGAGTGGTGGAGAATCGGCGCTGGGCTCTTCCCTCTTCACTCGCCGTTACTGAGGGAATCCTGGTCAGTTTCTTTTCCTATGCGACTTGTGTCCCTAGCTGGGATTGACCTCTGTCCTCCAATGATGTGCCTGTTCCTCCAGGCCTTGTGTTCCCACAAGTGTTTTAACTCCGTTGCTGTTCCTGCCTGTACCTCCAGCCATTGTGTTTCTACTGGTGTTTTAACTCCATTGCTGTGCCTGCCTGTCCCTCCAGGCCTTGTGTCCCTAGCCGGGATTGACCTCTGTCCACCAATGATGTGCCTGTTCCTCCAGGCCTTGTGTCCCTAGCTGGGCAGTTCCATTTTGTTATTTTAAACAGACTGAGCATTGTCCTTCAGAGTGGGTCTGTTGATATTGCTATTTTAAACAGACTGAGCATTGACCTTCAGAGTGGGTCCGTTAATTGTGTTCTTTTAAACAGACTGAGCATAGTCCTTGAGTGGGTCCGTTAATTTTGTTCTTTTAAACAGACTGAGCATTGACCTTCAGAGTGGGTCCGTTAATTTTCTTATTTTAAACAGACTGAGCATATTCCTTGAGTGGGTCCGTTAATTTTGTTCTTTTAAACAGACTGAGCATTCTTCTTCAAGGTCGAAGTGGAGAAGGGTTCCATGTGAACAGCAGTTCAACATGGGTCAGCCGGTCCTAACAGATAGGCGAGCGCCGTTCGGAAGGGACGGGCGATGGCCTCCGTCGTCCTCGGCCGATCGAAAGGGAGTCGGGTTCAGATCCCCGAACCCGGAGTGGCGGAGATTCGGCGCTGGGCTCTTCCCTCTTCACTCGCCGTTACTGAGGGAATCCTGGTTAGTTTCTTTTCCTACGCTGCTTGTGTCCCTAGCTGGGATTGACATCTGTCCTCAAATGATGTGCCTGTTCATCCAGACCTTGTGTTCCCACGCGTATTCTTATTTCTGAGAGATTTTCCGATTCCTTTGTCATCAGCTAAAGTGCATAAGATGCGTTGATGAATAGTTTTGAAGATGACACATATGGCTTTATAGATGATACGGAAGTGGACGGGTAGCCAATGTAACTCTTTCAGAATGGGAGATATGTGGTCTCTCTTTCTTGCGCCTGTTAGTAATCGGGCTGCTGAATTTTGAACCATCTGTAGTGGTTTGGAATAGGATGAGGGCAGACCTAGCAATAGGGAACTGCAGTAGTCTAATTTCGCAAAAATGACTGCTTGGATGATCGTTCTGAAGTCTTGAGCATGGAAAAGAGGTCTTATCCTCTTCCGAACCTGGAGTTTATAGAAGCAGTCTTTGGTTGTTTTGTTGATATGTGCCTTGAAGTTTAGCCGGTTGTCTATTATCACTCCTAAGTCTGTAACTTGTGTGGTAGGTAGGTTGGTGGGAAGAGTAGTGTTGGAGATATTGTTTTCAGGAGAGATGAGTAGGATTTCTGTCTTGGATGAGTTTAAGATGAGGTGTAGGTTGTTTACTACTTGTTTGATTTTCTGGTGGCATGTTTCCCAGTAGTCAAGAGTTTTAGAGTATGTGTCTTTGATATGGATGATGATTTCAATATCATCTGCGTAAAGGAAGTACTTTAGATTGAGGTCGGTAAGAAGTTGGCAGAGAGGAAGAAGATAGATATTAAATAGGGTCGGAGATAATCAAGAACCTTGAGGGACTCCTATGACAGAGTCAAATCTTGAGGATTCCTTGTTTTGGAGTTTAACTTTGTAACCTCTGTTATCGAGAAACGTTTTGAACCAGGATCGGACGGTGCCGCTGATTCCTATGGACGAAAGCTGGTTTAGGAGGATGGCGTGGTTGACCGTGTCGAACGCTGCGGAAAGGTCTAACAAGATCAATAGGAAAGAGTTTCCTTTGTCGAGGCCCATTAAGATATAATATTATATCTTACAGTTGTGGTTTGGATCATATTCTTTAGGTCAAGACGGTTGTCTATAATTACTCCCAGGTCTCTCACATGGTTGTGGGTGAGAAGGTGTTTGTGATGGATCTGAGATGGGAGGTTTTCTTGCTTGTAGGAAATGAAGAGGAGTTTAGTTTTAGAGGCATTGAGGACCAGGTTTAGACTGTTGAGGAGATTAGTGGTGGCTTCGGCTTGTAAGCTGTTGTTCCAAAGTGCGATGGCTTTCTTAATAGATTCTGTTATGGGAATAAGAATCTGAACATCGTCTGCATAGATGTAGTGAATGAGGTTAAGACTACTTAACAGTTGGCAAAGGGGAAGGAGGAAACGGCGGGGGTAACGGCAAAGCTGCTGCCAGGGGGGGCTATAACACGCGCCGCCGGAGCGGCGGGCCACCTGCCCCCCCTGGGCCTTCCCAGCCGACACGGAGCCGGTTGCGGCGCTCCGCCGCGGAGGAAATGCGCCCTGCGGCCGTCCGGGAGGCGTTCCCCGCCCCCCCCGCGAAAGGGGTGGGGGATGCGCCGAAAGCCCCCCCGGTCCCACCGAACCCGCCGCCGGGTTGAATCCTCCAGGCGGACTGCACGCACCCCACCCGTTTACCTCTTAACGGTTTCCCGCCCTTTTGAACTCGCTCTTGAAAGTTGTTTTCAACTTTCCCTTACGTACTTATTGATTTTACTGCTTTACTTTATTTTTTTTATTCCTGGACGGGGCCGGGGCCGTCCGGGAGGCGTTCCCCGCCCCCCCGCGAAAGGGGTGGGGGATGCGCCGAAACCACCCCCGGTCCCACCGAACCCGCCGGGTTCAATCCTCCAGGTGGACTGCACGCACCTCACCCGTTTAACTCTTAACGGTTTCCCGCCCTTTTGAACTCGCTCTTGAAAGTTGTTTTCAACTTTCCCTTACGTACTTATTGATTTTATATATTTACTTTATTTTTTTATTCCTGGACGGGGCCGGGGCCGTCCGGGAGGCGTTCCCCGCCCCCCCGCGAAAGGGGTGGGGGATGCGCCGAAACCACCCCCGGTCCCACCGAACCCGCCGCCGGTTTGAATCCTCCAGGCGGACTGCACGCACCTCACCCGTTTACCTCTTAACGGTTTCCCGCCCTTTTGAACTCGCTCTTGAAAGTTGTTTTCAACTTTCCCTTACGTACTTATTGATTTTATATATTTACTTTATTTTTTTATTCCTGGACGGGGCCGGGGCCGTCCGGGAGGCGTTCCCCGCCCCCCCCGCGAAAGGGGTGGGGGATGCGCCGAAACCACCCCCGGTCCCACCGAACCCGCCGGGTTCAATCCTCCAGGCGGACTGCACGCACCTCACCCGTTTAACTCTTAACGGTTTCCCGCCCTTTTGAACTCGCTCTTGAAAGTTGTTTTCAACTTTCCCTTACGTACTTATTGATTTTATTGCTTTACTTTATTTTTTTTATTCCTGGACGGGGCCGGGGCCGTCCGGGAGGCGTTCCCCGCCCCCCCGCGAAAGGGGTGGGGGATGCGCCGAAACCACCCCCGGTCCCACCGAACCCGCCGGGTTCAATCCTCCAGGCGGACTGCACGCACCCCACCCGTTTACCTCTTAACGGTTTCCCGCCCTTTTGAACTCGCTCTTGAAAGTTATTTTCAACTTTCCCTTACGTACTTATTGATTTTATTTATTTATTTTATTTATTTATACCGGCATTGCATCCGCTGTAGGCTTCCCTGGTCGGTCTTGTGCATTTGAATAAACGGAGAGGAATTTGTAGGTCGATAATGGTGTGTTGGTGAATGATTTTTTATATCAAGGTGATGGATTTGTAAATGACTCTGAACTGAATTGGTAACCAGTGGAGGTCTTTTAGGACTGGGGAAATGTGGCCTCCTTTCCTAGTGTTTGTTAGTAGACGGGCTGCTGCGTTTTCAACCATTTGGAGTGGTTTCGTGTATGAGGAAGGGAGTCCAAGTAATGTAGAGTTGCAGTAGTAGAAAATGAGGGCTTGGAGGATGGTTCTGAAGTGTTTGGCGTGGAAGAGTGGTCTTATCCTTTTTTAAACTTGCAGTTTATAGAAGCAGTCTTTGGTGGTTTTATTGGGGGGCCACTACCGGCCTAACACCGTCCGCCGGCTGATCCTCCATCAGAAGGACTTGGGCCCCCGAGCGGCGCTGGGGAGCCGGTCTTCCGTATGCCACATTTCTCGCGCCCGCCGGACAGGCGGGGATTCGGCGCTGGGCTCTTCCCTCTTCACTCACCGTTACTGAGGGAATCCTGGTTAGTTTATTTTCCTCCACAGCTTGTGTCCCTAGGTGGTCCCTGCGGGTCGGTACGGCAAGAGCGGTATTCAAACAGCAAGCACTGGGGTATGAAAATACAGACCCCTGTGTACTTACTTGGTAGAGGTTTTGCTAGGAGTAAGAATTTGTTGAGGATAATGTCAGTTTCTTAATAAGATCTCATGCTTTGACTGTTGAGGAGATTAGTGATGGCTTGTAAGCTGTTGTTCCAAAGTGCGATGGCTTTGTTAATAGATTCTGTTATGGGAATAAGAATCTGAACATCGTCTGCATAGATGTAGTGAATGAGGTTAAGACTAGTTAACAGTTGGCAAAGGGGAAGGAGGAAACGGCGGGGGAAACGGCGAAGCTGCTGCCGGGGGGGGGGGGGGGGGCAATAACACGCGCCGGAGCCGGTATTTACCCTTAGATGGAGTTTACCACCCACTTTGGCCTGCATTCCCAAACAAACAGACTACGAGAAAACCCGGTCCCGGCGCGCCGGGGGCCGCTACTGGCCTAACACCGTCCGCGGGCTGAGGCTTGATGAGAAGGACTTGGGCCCCCGAGCGGCGCCAGAGAGGCGATCTTCCGTACGCCACATTTCCCGCGCCCGCCGGACGAGCGGGGATTCGGCGCTGGGCTCTTCCCTCTTCACTCGCCGTTACGGAGGGAATCCTGGTTAGTTTCTTTTCCTCTGCGGCTTGTGTCCATAGGTGGGATTGACCTCTGTCCTAGAATGATGTGCCTCTTCATCCAGGCCTAGTGTTCCTACTGGTGTTTTAAGTCCATTGCTGTGCCTGCCAGTTCATCCAGACCTTGTGTTCCCACACGTATTATTATTTCTGAGAGATCTTCCAATTCCTTTGTCATTTTCTGAAGTGCATAAGTAGGGTAGCTAAATGAGGAGAATATTGGAGGGGCGAAGTTCCATATTCAAAGCTGAGTAGCTGTACTTATCTAGTGAAAGTTTGAAGGATCAGGGAAGGCTTGTAAGAATAGCCAAGTTTGTTAATAGATTCTGTTATGGGAATAAGAATCTGAACATCGTCTGCATAGATGTAGTGAATGAGGTTAAGACAAGTTAACAGTTGCCAAAGGGGAAGGAGGAAACGCCGGGAGGGGGGGCTATAACACGCGCCGCCAGAGCAGCGGGCCACCTGCCCCCCCTGGGCCTTCCCAGCCGACCCGTTGCCGGTCGCGGCGCACCGCCGCGGAGGAAATGCGCCCTGCGGGGGCCGGGGCCGTCCCCCGCCCCTCCCCCACCCCCCGCGAAAGGGGTGGGGGTGGGGGATCCGCAGAAACCCCGGTCCGACCGAACCCGCCGGGTTGAATCCTGCGGGCGGACTGCACGGACCCCACCCATTTACCTCTTTACAATTTCACGCCCTCTTGAACTCCCTCTTCAAAGTTGTTTTCAACTTTCCCTTGCGGTACTTACTTATTTATTTTATTTATTTAAGGTTTTTTTATACCGGCATTCATGAAATCGTTCACATGATGTCGCTTTACAGAAAACAGGGGTGCAAAGAAAACAACCTATAACATAAATACACGTGGTGAAGAGATGCAGTTACAATTAACTGGGGCTATGAACTGGGAGTGTAAGAAATAAAGAGGGATAGAGGAGGTTAATTATATACATGTGTAGAATATAAAAATATACAAGAGTACATTACAAATATGGCGTCCAATATATACAGCTTCTGAGCTGAGAATTTATTGATGGTGTGTGTTAGGTGCAGTTCGGGAAGGCTTGCCTGAAAAGCCATGTCTTGAGTCTTTTCCGAAAGGTTAGGAGGCAAGGTTCATTTCTGAGATCTGGGGGGATGGAGTTCCATAACGGTGGACCTGCTGTGGAAAGGGCTCAATCTCTAAAGGTGCTGTGATAAGTGGTTTTGGAGGGTGGAACAAGGAGGCATCCTCTGTAGGCTTCCCTGGTCGGTCTTGTGCATTTGTATAAACGGAGAGGAATTTGTAGGTCGATTATGGTGTGTTGGTGAAAGATTTTGTATATCACGGTGATGGATTTGTAAATGACTCTGAACTGAATTGGTAACCAGTGGAGGTCTTTTAGGACTGGGGAAATGTGGTCTCTTTTCCTAGTGTTTGTTAGTAGACGGGCTGCTGCGTTTTGAACCATTTGGAGTGGTTTTGTGTATGAGGAAGGGAGTCCAAGAAATGTAGAGTTGCAGTAGTCTAATTTGGAGAAAATGAGGGCTTGGAGGATCCTGGTTAGTGTCTTTTCCTCCGCGGCTTGTGTCCCTAGCTGTGATTGAACTCTGTCCTCGAATGATGTGCCTCTTCATCCAGGCCTTGTGTCCCTAGCTGGGATCGACCTCTGTGCTCGACTGCTGCGCCTCTTCATCCCGGCCTTGTGTTCCCACAAGTGTTTTAACTCCGTTGCTGTGCCCGTTCCTGCAGGCCTTGTGTTCCTCTGGGGATAGGGAAATACATACAGTAACTGAGTGTAAGCAAGTATGATTTGCATTGAATACAAGAATGTCAGTATATAAAAATGACAAATAAATATAAAAATAAATGAAGTGCTATAAACTTTTAAAAAAAAAAATATAAATCCATAAAAAAAAAATTGTACTATCCGAGTATCAGTGTTCATCCATGTTCCTACTGGTGTTTTAACTCCATTGCTGTGCCTGCCTGTTCATCCAGGCCTTGTGTTCCCATAGGTGTTTTAACTCAGTGGCGGTGCCTGTTCATCCAGGCCTTGTGTTCCTCTGGGGATAGGGAAATACCTACAGTACCTGAGTGTAATCAAGCATGACGTGCTAGAAACGTTTTCGAATAAGAATATAAATACATTAAAAAAACACATAATTACTATCCGAGTATCCGTGTTCATCCAGGCCTTGTGTTCCCACAGGTGTTTTAACTCAGTGGCTGTGCCTGTTCATCCAGGCCTTGTGTTCCCACAAGTGTTTTAACCTGGTTGCTGTGCCTGTTCATGCAGGCCTTGTGTCCCTAGCTGGAATTGACCTCTGTCCTCGAATGATGTACCTGTTCATCCAGGCCTTGTGTTCCCACACGTATTCTTATTTGTGAGAGATCCTAGGCTCCAATTCGTTTGTCAGCAGCTGAAGTGCGTAAGTACAGTCTGAATTCACTAGACGCCAACGGAATTCACTAGACGCCAACGATATTCACTGGACGCCAATGTAAACACCGGGTACACACAACTCTAGGGGTGGACCCGTTCCAGGGAGTCCTTCCCTGAACAAGCATGAGGGTGGAGGTGGGCTTTACTGCACACCCACCTGACGGACCATGCCCACACCGCTGCCAATATTCTAGCATGCATCAGAAAGATGCTGGCGAGCTACCAGTGTTTTAACCTAGTTCCTGTGCCTGTTCATGCAGGCCTTGTGTCCCTAGCTGGGATTGACCTCTGTCCTCGAAGGAAGTGCCTGTTCATCCAGGCCTTGTGTTCCTACTGCTGTTTTAACTCCATTGCTGTGCCTGCCTGTTCATCCAGACCTTGTGTTCCCACACGTATTCTTATTTCTGAGAGATCCTCCAATTCCTTTGTCATCTGCTGAAGTGCGTAAGTACCGTCTGAATTCACTAGACGCCAACGGAATTCACTAGACGCCAACGATATTCACTGGACGCCAATGTAAACACCGGGTACACACAACTCTAGGGGTGGACCCTTTCCAGGGAGTACTTCCCTGCACAAAGGAAAGGGAACTCTCTCCTGGGCCAATTGATAAGAAAACCACAATTCTGCAGCCAAAAATAGGCTGGAAATCCTTCCCCCATTGACTTTAATGGGCGACATATGTACATATACCCAACTCATTAGATTTTTTTTATGTCCATATTGGCCGCAAGTGGGACCCCCTTTCGGACATAAGAAATATGAACATAAAATTTTGCTCTGCACATCCCTACTATCCAGCATGGGACAAGGAGAGTGTGTGCCCTTGCGGTGAAACCAGTCCAAATCTGGGAGGCTAGCACAGACAAAGAAAGTCCTTGAAGACTTGGAGCAGGCAACTGGGGACAAGGTGCAGGTCATTGGAAAAAACAGAAGAACAAAGGACACAGGAACGATGAGGAAGGAACAATGGAAAGTACAGAGGAACAAACGAGAAAAACAAAGGAGCAGACAAAAGGACAAGGAAACAAACAAGAGAGCTGGCAATGGAGTAAGGGACAAGGCAGCAGAACACAACACAGAACAAGAAAAAGCAGCACAAAAAACAGAACAAGAAACAATGGAGCACAAAACAGAACAACAGAGCAAAGAACAAGACAGCAGAATACAGAACAAGACAGCGGAGCAAAGAACAGCAGAACAAGAAATAACAGCGAACAATGGAAGGAACAAGGAACAAAGAACAAACAAAGAACAAACAACAAAGGAACAAATGAAACAAGGAAAAAATGGAACAAGGAAGGAACAAATGAAGAGCGAGGAACAACACAAGGAACAAAGGAACAACACAAAGAACAAAAGAAGGGACAAGGAACAACACAATGAAGACCTGGGAGGAAATACAGGGAGGGATCAGGCTGAAGCAGCAATCATCAGGTGGCGTGCAGGTGCTTCCTGCAGGTTGTGGGACCCCAACCTGGAATTGTTGTGGGAATGACAAAGTCTGGATGCAGTTGCCTCCTGCATGTCATGAAATCCAGACAGCTGGCGCCTCCAGCAGGTCATATGAGAGAAGTCCCAAAATAAAATTCTGGGGTCCAGAACAGAACCTGGGACAAGGATAGTCCCACCGGGCACAAGGCTTCGGCAATTCTGTTGCACTGTGATGGGATGGGGTGCAACTGGGAGCTCTCCAGCGTGGGACGAGAAGAGTGTGTGCCCTTGCAGTGAAACCAGTCTGTCTATGAGGCTGGCACAGACAAGAAAAGTCCTTGAAGACTTGGAGCAGGCGTGAAGACTTGGAGTAGATGAGGAAAGTCCTTAAGACTTGGCATAGATGTGAAGACTTGGAAACAGATGAGGAAAGTCCTTGAAGACTTGGAGCAGGCGTGAAGACTTGGAACAAACGAGGAAAGTTCCTGAAGACTTGGAGTAGACGAGGAAAGTCTGAGAAGACTGGGAGTGGATGAGGAAAGTCCGAGAAGACTTGGGCAAAGACACAGTGTTACGACTGTCACTGCCCGATGTCTCCACTCCGCCCTCCTTACCTCTTTGGCGACTTCTCCCGTGGTTGATGGACGTCTGGCTGCCACTGCATCTGCCTGCCATCCTCTCCAGTGTCCCCGGTCCGCCTTGGGCACTGCATCCCACCATGTTGTTCAGCTATCATAGGGCACGTGCGCCACGTGGCCCTGCTTCTTATTCCTTCTTTGGCGCGAACCTCAGGGGTGTCCCCCTATGTTAACGTCACACATCCCGGATACAAAAGCCTACTCTTTTTGCTAGCTATTCGAGTTAGCAAGGTGGGGAAGGAACTCCTTATGGTGAAGGGACTCCTTATGGATGGGATTCGCTCTCCGTACCTAGCTACTCTGCCTCTCCTTAATTGTACTTACTCTATTGGGGTACCCGCTCCTCGGGGGGCCTCTCCCTTTTCTTTCAGGTCGCTGTCTGGAACTGGTACTCGCTCCTCGAGGGCCCATGTTCCAGACTCATTGCCTGAGCTCACTTCTGCTTGGAAGAACCCGCTGCCTACACCATCAGTGAGTTACCATCTATATTCTCTCAGAGCTGTTCCCTGGAACCTGGTACTCACTCCTTGAGGGCCTGCTTCTATTCCAGCTTCTGTGTTACCTTCCGGGAGAAACCGCTGTGTGAGTAGGGATGTGCAGAGGGACGCCATATGTTGCATTCATGATTCGGATTCGTCGGGGAGCAGATACGTTGCATTCAGCCGTATGGTGCCCCAATGCGTTAATACAGCGATTTCTATTCGTGTCCCAGCTAAAATTAAAATTAACTACAACCCCCCACCCTCCTGACCCCCCCAAGGCTTACCAAAACTCCCTGGTGGTCCAGCGGGGAGTCTGGGACCATCCCCTGCACTCTCACACCCTCGGTACTGGTTTCATCATGGCGCCGATAGCCTTTGTCACAGGGGCTACCGGTGCCATCGGTCAGCCCCTGTCACATGGTCATCGGCGCCATCTTGTGCTCCTACCATGTGACAGGGGCTGACCAATGGCACCGGTAGCCCCTGTGACATAGTATGGGCAAAGGCTATAGGCGCCATTTTGAGTACTGGCATCGGATGGCCGGCGTGCAGGAAGTCGCTCCGGGGCCCCCGTTGGACCCCCAGGGACTTTTGGCCAGCTTGGGGTGGGGCCCCTGACCCCCGCAAGACTTGCCAAAAGTCCAGTGGGCGTGTGGGAGCGACCTCCTGCACGCCGGCCGGCTGATGCCTATACTCAAAATGGCGCCGATCGCCTATGCCCTCACTATGTCACAGGTAACGATGGACGGCCCCTATGACATGCTGAGGGCAAAGGTGATCTGCTGCCAGTATTCAAAATGGTGCCCCCACCCTCCTGAACCCCCCCAATGGAACCTTGGGGGGGTTCAGGAGGGTGGGGGGTATGTTTAAATTTTTATTTAGGTGGCCGTATAATTCAGGGAAGTTTTGTGTATTCGTGAGGAATCGCGATACGTTTCGCTTCCCCACGAATACTACGAAGAGTGTAATATACGTTGTGGATCGTCAATATAGCAAAAACGAATGCACACCCCTATGTGTGAGTAATCAACCAACAAGGCTCTATATGAGAACCCTGTGTATGCTCCACTGTACTCACTATCTCAGTTTCTTTGCACTACAGCACAGCTATTGAGGGATTGCTATTCCAGTGTCCTGAGGGACTACAAGCCCAGCTGGGCTTCATCTCTACTCACTACTGCCACCTCTGGTGGCTTCTCAACTCTGCTTAATAAAAGATAATTCTGTGTTGTGTGTCCGAAAGCTGAGCCTGACCTCATGGGACTTCCCCCCGTGGGCATGGTCATCTGCCACAGGGTCCAAGGGTCCACCGAAACCCTTACAAACAATAATACAGAGAGAGGGGCAAGCAATGTCCTCAGGTGCCCTACACAGCCCAGAGGCTTTTCATGGACCACACTGTCTCCAACGCACCCTACACAGCCCGATGGCTGGTCGCGGATCACATGAGGAGCGGGACAGGCTCAGGAGGTCTCATGGCAGAGGATTGAAGCAACCCCTTGGATCCTCCAGAGTCAGGACTGGATTCAGGAGCAGATAAAACATGGAACTTGGAATTTGGATTAAAAGCAAGGAATCTCCATAGGCATGGGTAGTTCAGGACCTGGAGCATCAGGACCAGGATGAGACAGCGGAACATCAGGACTGGAACGAAACATCAGGAAGATCCATGGATGAAGATCAGAGATTCCAGGCAGGAACTGGAGATGAGGAGTCCTTGGGAGGAATAAGTCCCTTGCCGAAGCAAAGACTGAATGAGTGAGGAACCCTTTTGTAGGGCTTGAAGAACAATGCCCAGGGAGGAGTCTCCAGGGGGCCACACCTGGCTGGCCCTATAAGTAGGGAAGAGAGCCGCAGGCCTGCCCCTTAGGAGGAGCAGGAAGAGGAAGTATGCAGGGCCCTGGACAGTGGCTCTGCAGATACTGAAGCAAGGGATGAGCCGGAGCTGGGCCGTGCAGGCCCCAATGTGGGAGGCGGAGCAAGGCAGCATTCCTGCTGCTATGGAGATGGCTCCAGGCATGTCGAGGGACTTGGGAGGTGGCCCGAGCCATAAAGAAGAGTCCGGGGATGCGGCCTCCAGGCCGCGGGACAAGATGGCATCGGAAGTCGGGCCAGCTGGAGCAACACTCGGGCGGCTCCTGACACTTAGGAAAGTCCAGGGATGCGAGCAGCCTCCGGCCGCAGAGGTAAGAGACCTCCCATGGCTCCGGCCGCGGGAGGGATCATAACAATAACGCAATGTGCGATGCACATTTTTTAAACGGGAGGGATTGGAGAGAAGTCAGGGTGTGATTTCTGAAAAGGTGGGCTGGCTTTGCAAAGTGCAAATCCATAATGCACAGTTTTAATGCCTAAAATGACTACACCTTTTTCAATTGCATTAAGCTGTGCAATGTCATGTGTTATACCCATAATGCAATTTATGATTTTTTTGAAAATTCTGTTTTGTGCATTTTTACGCTGGGGAAGGGCTTGAGATGAGGGAGAGGGGGGAGGGGGAGGTGTGTGTGTGTGTGAGAGAGAGAGAGAGTGAAAGAGAGAGACAGCGCCACTGTGGGTGGCACCATAATAAGCAGCTACTATTGGAGGCCCACCTATTAACTCGACGTGAGGTTTAGGTAGTAGTGTAGGGGTTAGGGGCTACTTTTATATGCAGAGTAAGACGTACAAACAGAACAGTACACTCTTGTGAAGATTTGATGTCCTTCGGAGTGAAGAAACTCACACAATGATGAGATTTGTACAATTTTCTCTCAACCTAGATTCAAATCTCATCATTGTGTGAGTGTCCTCACTCCGAAGGACAACAAATCACAAGAGTGTACTATTCTGTTCATACATCTAACTCTGCATATGAAAGTGGTGTTACGGCTATGGCTGCAGTGCAACTGCCTCACCACCAGGGGTCCCTCTAGTGCTGGCTCTCCTGACAGGCCCAGTCCATCTCCCCTGTCCACTCTATGTTCTGGGCTGTCCCTTATAACCCTGCCTGACAGTTCCCTCGGTGCTTCGGCATCGAGCTCGCCTGGGCTCCCTGCCTTCCTTCCCTGCTTGCTGTGCGTTTGGTCCCAGGACCTTGCCTTGCGCGGCCTTCGGGCCTTATTCCTTGCCTTGCCTTGCGCAGCCTTCGGGCCTTATTCATTCCTTGCTTTGCCTTGCCTTGCGCGGCCTTCGGGCCTTCTACCTTGCCTTGCTCTGGGTGTACCTTTGGGCCTGCTACCTTGTACTGTGTGTGGCCTACGGGCCTTCTGTGTGTGTGTGGCCTACGGGCCTTCTGACCTGCCTTGCCCTGCTTACAGTGTGTGGCCTACGGGCCTTCTGTGTGTGTGTGGCCTACGGGCATTCTGACCTGCCTTGCCCTGCTTACGGTGTGTGGCCTACGGGCCTTCTGTGTGTGTGTGGCCTACGGACCTTCTGACCTGCCTTGCCCTGCTTACTGTGTGTGGCCTACGTCCTTCTGTGTGTGTGTGGCCTACGGGCCTTCTGACCTGCCTTGCCCTGCTTACTGTGTGTGGCCTACGGGCCTTCTGTGTGTGTGTGGCCTACGGGCCTTCTGACCTGCCTTGCCCTGCTTACTGTGTGTGGCCTACGGGCCTTCTGTGTGTGTGTGGCCTACGGACCTTATGACCTGCCTTGCCCTGACCCAGCCTGAACCCAGACACTGCTATTTGCCGCCTGCCCTGACCCAGCCTGGACCCAGACACTGCTAATTGCCGCCTGCCCTGACCCAGCCTGGACCCAGACACTGCTACTTGCCGCCTGCCCTGACCCAGCCTGGACCCAGACACTGCTACTTGCCGCCTGCCCTGACCCAGCCTGGACCCAGACACTGTTTCTTGCCATTCCTGTCTCTCTCCACCTGGAGCCACCCTTCTGGGTGGTGTTCACAACTCCTGACCAGAGCCCATTCGTAACAAGTGGCTCCTAACCCCTACACTACTATCTAAACTTCACCTCGAGATACTAGGTGGGCCTGCTATAGAGATATAAATAGCTAACTACTACAAGGGCCTTGTAGATAGTCTCTCTCTCTCTCTCTCTCTCTCTCTCTCTCTCTCTCTCTCTCTCATAGGGTTTATTGCATTGTGTAGTAAATTTACTGCACAGTGTGATAATACTGCTGCAAGTTACCACATGGTACAGTAACTCCAAAATTTCCCTAAACATACCCCTTTTTCTTAGCACTGCGTTATTAAGACTTTTGGATGAATCTAGGGGTTAGTGTTGTTGTACATATCTAGGATCCCAGCCTTCCTCTTTTATTGCTATATAAAGCTATATAAAGCTTACATCAACAGAACCACCAAGGACTGTTTCCACAAACTCCAAGTTCTGAAAAGAATTAGACCACTCTTCCACACTCAGGACATCAGAACCATTCTACAAGCTATCATTTTTTCTAAGATCGATTACTGTAACTCTATCCTTCTGGGCCTACCTTCCTCCTATACTAGACCCCTCCAGATGTTACAAAACGCTGCGGCAAGATTACTGACAAACTCCAGGAGGAGGGACCATATATCTCCAATCCTAAAAGATCTCCACTGGTTGCCTGTTCACTTTAGAATCCTCTACAAATCTCTTTCCATAATATACAAACCATCCATCAACACACCCCACTCGACTTACAAGTCCCATTCCAAATTTATAACTCCTCCAGACCAACAAGAGACACACTCAGAGGATCTCTTCAAGTGCCCCCAGCCAAAACTACCAAACACATTACCTTGAGAGATCGGGCCTTTTCAACAGCCGGCCCCCTTCTATGGAACTCCATCCCACCGGACCTTAGACAGGAGCCCAGCCTCCCAACCTTCAGGAAGAGACTTAAGACCTGGCTGTTTAAAAAAGCTTTCCCGGACACCGATTAATTCTATTCAGCCAGATTCTACCACTTCCACATGTAAAAATGTTATTACTAATGTAAATACCTATACCTAATGTTATTCTCTTTCTTTTCTTCTCTCCTCCCAGTTCTATTACCTTGTTATTTGTAACTGCTTCCTTCTACACAAATAGGTTATTGAATTGTTTACTGTACACCCCTGTTATATGTAAACCGGCATGATGTGTTTGCAACATGAATGCCGGTATATAAAAATTTTAAATAAAATAAATAAATAAAATAAATCCTTCAGCCAGCAGGAAGAAATGTGGTAAACTTTTCAATTGGAAGAGAATAATGCAACTCCAGAAAATCAATAAAATGAAGAGACTGCGTTAAGCTACATAATATGGGAAAAGCTGGCAGACTAGAAAGGCCTTACATCCTTATTTGCTTACATATTCTAGATTTCTATGCTTCTATTGTCCTCATAATTAAGTATTAAATAGTTATTTAAACAAATGAAAATAATACAAATGGATTGATAGTTACATAAATGTAAATATAGACTTCAAGATATCAGAACCTATGATTTCATTTAAAAGAATCTATCTTGTTATATGATAGCATTTCTAATCATATGCAGTCTCTTTGCACAAGTCTGGCCTATTATACTTCATAAAATTATAGTAGTTTGAAATATAAAAATAATGTTTTTCCAATGTATAATACTCAAATTTGAGAAATGATTAATTTGTAATATTGTATCTTTAGGATCACTAATAAAACATTCACATTAGAGTATAAAAGCAATTTGGTTTATATTACTACATCTCTGTCTTGTAAATTAATTTTCCAACCATTTTCATATTAGCTTAAGAACTTCTCATTTTTATTCTAATCCTTGATAGGAACAGTTCTTCATAAAAGTCCAGATGTAAGATATACTTCCAATTAAAATACTGATGCTTCAACTTGAAGCTGAGATTCTGAAGGCCTTCCAGACAGGTTAACTTGACATTATTGATGAAAACAGGTGCAGTCTTTCCACTTATTGCACTTACTTGTACTATCAATGATTGCTCATGCCAACATTTTACATCTGAAGATTAATGTCATTTCTTTCACACGGAAATGAGCAAACAGATATAACAGCAGTGTTCCATTCAGAGCCAGCTGCAAGCAATAGAAGGGGCATTAGAAAAAAAAGCAGGGCAGGGTGGCAGAGGGAAACAAGCCAGGAGAAACATAGATGAAGAAGCAAAAGAACTGCATAAGCAAGAGTAAGAACATAAGAACATAAGAATTGCCATACTGGGTTAGACCTAAGGCCTATCAAGCCCAGTATCATATTTCGAACAGTGAACAATCCAGGACACAAGTACTTGCCCTATCAAGCTTGGCATCTCCCATCCCACATCTTTCAAAAAAATGGAACCGTCATGCCCCCCCCCCCCCCCAGCAAACCCCTTATTCTGACAGCATCCAGTCAAGCTTCCTTCCTCCCCGCCCCCACCAATATATTTACTAAACTGCCACTTTCAAACCTCCCACCCCCCCCAAGCGCTTCCCCCCCATCAAAATATCCTCGCTGGGAGTGGGGTCAGCACTCCTGGCATGGTCCAGCACAGTTTATGTCAAAGTTGTGCTGGATGCATAAACTACACTAGGTTTACTCTTCCAGTGCTAGATGTAGACTAACTCAGCCAGACATATGCTATATTTGGCTTAACTTAACCGGATAATTCAATTCCTCCCTGGAATGCCCGAGTTACACCCCCTTTTTATCCAGCTAAATTATAGCTGGATAAGTGGCTGAATATGCCAGTTGTGCCATTTAGATAGATATATTTTGGGTTATCTGTCTAAATGGCTTTTGAATAGGGACTGCTACATTTCTAATACCCAGACCAAAGTCTCCATTAAGTATGATTTTTTTTTTAATTTTATATTTATGCAATTTTACAATATTTCAAGAACATAAATCTTGTACAGAAAAAGAAGAGAACCGTACATTCATACAAACTGTATTTATACAATTTTCCATACTAAACCACAAACAACTTTAACAGTTCCTCCAATTGAGATCCACAAAAATTTTTGGGGGAGGATCGACCAAACCCAAAGGAAATAGTACTTGACTAAACAAAATATTACCAGATAATTACAGTGTCATCTTGTTTTCATAGAGGACCTGAAGCCTCTTCTCGAGGGGTTTCAGCTATTACTGGAGACTTCCCCATTAGGAATTGGGTTAACTGGGGTGGATCGAAAAAAACATATGTATTTTGTGAACATTTTACCACACACTTGCAAGGGTATTTGAGGAAATATCTCGCCCCATTAACAAAACCTGCAGTCTCAGGAGTAAGAATACTTTTCTCCTCTTCTGTGTTTCACGAGAGAGATCAGGGAAGGCCCTAACCAAAAACCCAAGAAATCTTACACCTCTGTGTTTTATACTAGAGATGTGCTTCATTGTTCGCCCGAAGTAGGAAATTGCCCGAAATTTCCTACTTCGGTTTTTTTTTGGAGGCCCGAAACCCGAAAAGAAGACTTTCGGGGAAATTTTGTTTTTCGGGTTTGCCTGGGGGAGGGGCACACATTTTTTTTTTTTAATTAAAACCCACCCCAAACCACCCCAAACATTTACCTTAACTATAATTCACCACCCCCCCCCATCCCGATCCCTCCCCAAGACTTACAAAGTAGATCCCTGGTGGTCCAGCGGGGTCCCGGGATCCATTTGCCCTCCTCCGTGCCCATGTTTCTGCAGCCGTGCTCTTTAAAATGGTGACGCGCAGCCTCTGAACTACCATGTCACAGGGGCTACCGGCGCCATTGGTCAGCCCCTGTCACATGGCCATCGGCGCCATCTTGTGCTCCTGTCATGTGACTGGAGCTGACCAATGGCGCCGAAAGCCTCTGTGACATAGTATGGGCAAAGGCTATCGGCGCCATTTTGATTACTGGCAGCCGACAATGAAATGGCTCCCGGACCCCCGCTGGACCCCCAGAGATTATTGGCAAGCCTTGGGGGGGTCAGGAGCCCCCCTTCTGACCCCCCCAAGGCTTGCCAATAATCTCTGGGGGTCCAGCGGGGGTCCGGGAGCCATTTCATTGTTGGCTGCCAGTAATCAAAATGGCGCCGATAGCCTTTGCCCATATTATGTCACAGAGGCTTTCGGCGCCATTGGTCAGCTCCAGTCACATGACAGGAGCACAAGATGGCGCCGATGGCCATGTGACAGGGGCTGACCAATGGCGCCGGTAGCCCCTGTGACATGGTAGTTCAGAGGCTGCGCATCACCATTTTAAAGAGCACGGCTGCAGAAACATGGGCACGGAGGAGGGCAAATGGATCCCGGGACCCCGCTGGACCACCAGGGATCTACTTTGTAAGTCTTGGGGAGGGATCGGGATGAGGGGGGGGGGGGTAGTGTATGATAGATATGTAAAAAAAGGATTTTAAATGCTTGGGGTGGGTTTTTTTTAAGCTTCCTTTGCCGTTTCGCTTTTTGGCCCGGTTTCGGGTTTCCTCATTTCGTTTTTTCAAAAAACGAGACGAGGAAACCCGAAATTTACCACGAAGTATCCGAGTCAAAAAACGACCCGGCAGGAAAAAACGAAGCACATCTCTATTTTATACTCAATCTCAATATCCTTTCCCTGTCTGTCTCTGAGGTAAAGGTCACAATTAAAGTTGCAGGAATAGCCATCTCCGTGTCAGATGTTTCTAGGAGTGCTGTTATATTTAAAGGTTGATCATCAATAAGTGCCATATTCTCAACTTCTCCTTCTTGGTTTACTGCTTCTTTTTTTGGTTTCAACAAATAGAACATCTTTGTGACCGATGGAAATTGGTCCTCTGGGATTTTCAATATTTCCAACATGTACTTATTTAAAACTTCCCTTGGTGATCTCATTGGTAATTGAGGGAAATTTATATATCTTAAATTTCGGCTCTTTGCATAATTTTCCAAATTTTCTATCTGAGACAATAGTTTTGTTATCTCTCATCAACATTGATTGTGTTTGTTGAATCATTTTTATCTCAGTCCGAATAGTTGCAGTTTGTTGATCCAATTCCACATTTGCCTTTTCAAGCACTTCCAGCTTCTTTTCATGCCCTTTAATTTGTTCTCTTACTGGCATAAGTTGTTGTAATACATTAGTTCTCATTTCATTTATGGCTTCCCACAAAGTTTCAAAAGAAAACACAAGCGGTCTTACCAATGATGGTATCTCTATTGCGGGAATAAAGTCAGCAGCCACTGAAGCTTCTCCTCCCATGGCTCCATTTTCTTCACCGCTTTGCCCCAGCACTTCCAAGGGGCTCGATGCTGCTGTTGGGACTTCTCCAGGCCTCGCTGGGGAAACCTCCTGCACACTTTGGTTGGAGGTTCCTTCCCCTGGATACATTGCCCCTCTCTCGGCAGCTGGATTTAGCGGTGGAGTCCTCTCCACGGGACTCAAAGGTGACAATGAGCCTGGCAGAGAGGGGAGCTCAACTTCCCCTCCCCCACTCTGCAGCGGCTGGTCTCCCGGTCTCACACTGCGTGTGACATGGGCGTCCATCGGGCCGGTCGGAGCACTCACCAAAGGCTCTGCGGGGTAAGAAATCCTTGGTTTGCGCTTCCTTCCCATTACTAAGGAAAAAAAAAATCGCAAGAGAAATGTTTCTTTGAAATGCACGAGGACGCTCTGCTCTCACACTCTCATCCGGTGGCCATCTTGGATCCTCCCCCATTAAGTATGATTTAACAAACTTTCTGTTCTACTGAATATGCACTTTACCAATCCATTCCTTTTGAAAATGTTCCTGTATTTATGACTGAAACATAAGATAAATTGTTCCATTTAAAAGGTATGTAAAATAAGAGAAAAGGAAATGTATTAACAGCTTATAGGTGCTACCTATTAAGCATTTTTAGTACAATTAGGAACAAGGTATAAATAGATCTATCTTTGAATAGATGATGAAATATTCTTACTGCTTAAGGGTTTAATATGAAATACATACAGGCTTGTTATCACTCCTGACTTTACAACATTACACCATGGAACAAGTACACTGATCAGTTAATACTTGAGGAGATATAAAAAAATATCCAGTTAAAAATAGAAAAAGATGTTCCATAGTATTGGAAATATCTATAACATTTCATTCATATAAAGATGAATTTTAAAAGCCTGGCTCATGCTGAAATTAGGGGATGCATGAAGAAGTTGGGCTTCCACATGCCCATATATTAATTGCCACAATCTAAATGGGACATGGGTGTGGGCATTTCAGGGCCTGGCCAAGAGATGTGTGTGCAAATAATTATGCACCCCAGCGCACACCAAGATCCCTGCTATATAACTTTACTTCTGCTATAGATGATGTGTAAGTATTGAAATAAAAGGATTGAGCCATTTCTGAGGGGGTTTAAAGGGTCTGAGTTAACTGGGGGGATTATAGGCTATCAAACCAGGGGGGGGATTGCAGTACCTAGGTATTAACTGGATGACCTGGTTGATGAATTGGTAAACTGGGAATGGCGTGGGCGCACACCCCTTTTAAAATCCCCCAATTTAAGTGGTAGAATTAGGATTTGTGTGCCCATGCCTGTGGCCACTTAAAATTTGGCGCATATGTGTACACAGCCAGGCTATTTAATACCATGCATGCATATATGTACGCAAGCTATAAAATAGCTGTGTCTCTGGGAGCAGGCCAATGCGCACGCCCAAATGTGTGCCTGCACGCTGATTTGAAAGTTACCGCCATAGTGCTTAACTCCTTAGAAATGTATATAATCTTCACAGAGACATATGATTTCTGTTGGCAAGAATTTGTGTTGGTGGATTTTATTATTCCTGTTTGGTAGAAGTGTACACAAATGTAGTCATAACAACCATCACAGGAGTTTGTCTCTTCTTTATCCACTTACTCTATTTCTTGACTTTTGTGGCACCAATACCTCATGTTTATCCTATTAGTGAATCGGGACTCCTTATTTACCTACTAAATGTGAGTAGATACAATTTACCTTTACAGTGCATAAGGTCAGTTTCTCTATCACTGTTAAAGAAGTTTTAAAGAATCTGCAGTGTATATGCTCTAGAGAAATAAAATATTATTCTAGTGAAAAAGATTTGCTTATGTTGAAGATTCCAATTTGTATTTTGCACAGTGAAAAACAGTGACCCCCCCCAAACCCAATGAACTTTCATTATTTTCTTTTACATACACACACATTCTTGAAAGTACAGTAGTTTTGGTGAATCTTTTAAGTGCGTTGAGTATAAAGATCTGTCATTTCTGCCTAGCAATCACTGGATGTTATTTTATTGACCTAATTAGCCCACATTGATTCTGAACTACTTAATTTCAGTTTTTCTTTCAATTATTTCAAGAATGTTGTTACTTCTGTTGCATTTTTTTTCATATATAATTATGTAGCTAAACCCATTTGCAATCTCTGTAATTAGCTGTTAGTTTTGTCATTCTTTTCAGCATATTGTAAAGGAGAGGTGTCCATAGGCAATTCTTCAGGGCTGAAAACTTGTCAGATTTTTCAGGCTATTCCCAGTGAATACGAATGAAGTAGATTTGCATACAGTTTAAGTGGTTTGAATGCAAATCTATTGCATGCATTTTTCCTAGGAATAGCCTGAAAACTTTACCAGTTGACAGCCCTCAAGAACTGCAGTCCCGCTAGAAACTGTTTTCTTTTTAACCAAATTTTATAAAGATTCATTTAGGGCTGTTATAAAATACATGCAGATTTTAGCCCTAATTTTCAAAGTGGTCTGTCTAGGATATGCACCGACATTTATATGTGTATTTACTTGCATATTTTTGGAAATCCAAGGCATGTACATAAATGTCTTCTCTGTCTCAACTCTGCCCTCTAGAATAAAACTTTCAAATATATGTGAAATTACACATGAAATTGCTTTCCCAGGTAGTGGTATGCATACTACCCCCAGGGAAATTTTCAAAATGCCAATTTATGCAGGTATATGCTTTTCAAAATTCTAAGGTGAATTTTCAAAGAATTGCACATGTAGCAATTAGCAGATGTGCGTGCAAATAGCATAGATTTGCATAAATGCTCTTTTTTAAATCTCTCACATAAAAACGTAAATAATGGTACATGAAAAAAAATTACTCATATAAAAAAGGAGTAGGCTAGTGGCATTCTGGGATGGATGCCATCATTTACATGTATAAGTTCTACAGGAATTAAAACTCTTAAGTTTCATTACTGTCCAGAGACATCAAAAAGAATTACAACTTCATACTAGAGACACTTGGCCTATATTTCATAAGAGAAAATCAGAGATGATGAACTTCTGACAAGCTGCAGTGTGTGGCTGAATTATCAGATCTGCTAGCACACACTGTTTAACCAGGTCTCTTTTAAAGAATGAAATATTTTCTTAGCAAACAGATAAATCTAAGACAATTCAGGCCAGTGTGTATACATGAGAGGAGACAGACCTGAGGCTTCAGCAAAGCTCAGAAGTATCTGGCAACTAGGTGCTTCAAACAGAGGAGACAAAATCAACTCTCTGGACAGCTCTCTGCCACACAACTGAAAGATGGCCCTCCTTGTGGGAGGGGAAAAAGCTGGGGGGTTAAGCAGTCAAAGTGAAGAAGGAAGAACCAATCAGAATTTGACACATGTTCATGTTTTTCATATGCATGAAGCCACTAAATATGCATATTCTAACTCTTAAAATCTGCTTGGAAAAGGGGCTCATTGATTGGCTAAGAAGATCACATCCACACCATGAAGAAGACATCTGAGTCATTTTTCCTTGCTCTTCCCTGCAACTAAGCTGCTAGACAAGATCCAGTGTCTTAGAACATTGTTTGTAAGAGCATCTCAAGCCCTACTGCTTTAGCTAGAGTTGAACTTGCCTGGTTCTGCTTAAGGAAGTAGAAGAGTCCTCTGCCCTTCACCCAGGTGCAAAGGCCCACAGCTTGCTTCACAGTGACAGAGACAATGTCTGAGACCTCTAGCTGCGCTCACAGTTCAGAGACCAAGAATCTTGACAGTGATGAGACTGGGGGCTTCGATTCCTGGGTCATGTCTGAGGCTTACTAAGGGGGTCATTTTCCTACAGTATTGCACACGAAAAGTCCCTTTTCACATGCGATAGCTAAAAAGGGGCAGAGTCGGGGTGGTGTCAGCACCGGAAGAGGAGGAGTCGGGGTGGCATCGAGGCGGACACTGCAAAGACTTCGCTGGCGGCAATAAGGTAAGCCACATTGGGGCGGATTTTAAAACGAGCGCGAATAGCCTACTTTTGTTTGCGCTCCAGGCGCAAACAAAAGTACGCTGGATTTTAGTAGATACGCGCGGAGCCGCGCGTATCCGCTAAAATCCTGGATCGGCGCGCGCAAGGCTATCGATTTTGTATAGCCGGCGCGCGCCGAGCCGCGCAGCCTACCCCCGTTCCCTCCAAGGCCGCTCCGAAATCGGAGCGGCCTCGGAGGGAATCCTCTAACGCCCTCCCCTCACCTTCCCCTCCCTTCCTCTACCTAACCCACCCCCCCCCGGCCCTGTCTACACCCCCCCCTTACCTTTCTCCAGGGATTTACGCCTCCCGGAGGGAGAAGTAAATCCCCGCGCGCGAGCGGGCCTCCTGCGCGCCGGGCCGCAACCTGGGGGCGGGTACGGAGGGCGTGGCCATGCCCCCGGACCGCCCCGGGCAGTAGCCATGCCCCCGTACCCGCCCCCAAAACGCTGCCGACACGCCCCCAAAACGCCGCGACGACCGGGCCCGCCCCCGACATGCCCCCGACACGCCCCCCTCGGAGAACCCCGGGACTTACGCGAGTCCTGGGGCTCTGCGCGCACCGGGAGGCCTATGGAAAATAGGCTTCCCGGCGCGCAGGGCCCTGCTCGCGTAAATCTGCCCGGTTTTGGGCGGATTTACGCGAGCAGGGCTCTGAAAATCCGCCCCAGTATCGCAGCCAGTAGCACGCCCAATAGCGCCACCTTTCATGGTGGCGCTATTGGGTGTGAAAGCCGGCAGCAATAACATTGCGGTGGTGCGATCGCTGCTGGCTTTCATAGGTCCACCCCCCGCTTCGCCCCCCCCCCTACCCCCCATTAGCATTGGGATTCAGGAAGCCGCAGTAGTTTAGAAAATCCGGCCCTAAGTTAGAACTGTTTATAAATTATAAGCAAGTTCCAGCTAAGAAGATGTGTTATGCTTCTACTAATTTATTCAAACCAGTTAAGCTAATCACCATAAGTGTATTCTTTGCTAAGGATTCATTATAAGTTTCTAAGATCGATAATTTTTAATGTTTTATCTGGTAACCTAATGCCTTATAATAAAAATGTATATTCTGAGTCAAACAGGTGCAAATTCCTGGGCTGATCAGGTTGCATATAAAGGTGAAATAAGTGGTAATTTCTGCAACACTGTCTGTCCCCACAGGGAGGGGGATGAGTCACTATCTAGACTGCAGCTTACACTGATAAATCCTTAAATTGCTATTTTATAATCTGTGAAAGTGATGCATGTATTTGAGTTACCTTCATATATTTATACCTGTTAATTGTCTAGAGTAAGTGAGAATAACATTCTTGATAGCCAAATATTCACTGGGTGAGGGGTCAGGGTAAACTGGGGGGAGTTCAGGCTGAAGAACCAGAAGGGTATTGATGACCTAGAGAGAGACTGGACAAACTGGTGGACTAATTGGAAAAACTGGCAACTTCCTTCACACGTGCATGTTACAAAATTTGATGACTTACACAGGTACATTTGTATGTATTAAAATTTATAGATTGTGTGCCTTGCCAAAAAGTTCATGGCGGACAAGTGCTAAGGAAAATATGTGAGTTAAATCTCCACATACGAATGATTAAAATTAGGAGCACAAATACTTGCATATAGGAGATTTGTGCTACTTAACCAGATAAGTCTCAAAAACTCTACTTATCTGGGTAAGAAATGTGGCCAGATAAGTGTTAAAATATTACTTATCTGGCTATGTTTAACACTTATATGGCTATGCTGAAAATTCATGTTCCTTTTCTTTAGCTATTGTGAGCATGCTCTTGATAGATTTAAGCATTTTTTTAAAGTATGCACACATTTCTGTGCATAATATAAAATACATGAGCATGAATTGTGTCCTTATATTTGCGTATATGGGTGCACATGCTTGTTTTAAAGTTATCCTCCCTGATTTTCAACAATGAAAATGAAATTATCAAAGAAAAAAAAGGTGCTATGACATTCACTCTGCACCATACTTTTGATGCTGCAGAAATTCCCATTCTTGTTTTTATGGTTACCTGATTCTTTACCAGAACATTATGCTTTATGCACGTCATTATCTGTAATACACAGATGCAATTTTTGATCCTCTAAAAACCATCTTTAAGTTCCTGTGTCCTGCTAGTTATTTGATTTTATATTATTGTACATGTTCTTTACTCTAGTAACTGCTTGGTTGATTGGTTCAGGAATCAAAGGGGGTAGCAAAGCCACGTTCATAAAATGTACAAAATAGACAAAACTTCAACAAGACACAAGACTGCTCTCAGATAAAACAATCTGGGTAAGCTTAAAAACAATATGCTGTCAGGCCATCAATTTCTCAGTAACTTAGGGGCGGATTTTCAGCGCCCTGCTCGCCTAAATCCGCCCAAAACCGGGCGGATTTAGGCGAGCAGGGCCCTGCGCGCCGGTAAGCCTATTTTACATAGGCCTACCGGCGCGCGCAGACCCCGGGACTCGCGTACGTCCCGGGGTTTTCGGAGGGGGGCGTGTCGGGGGCGTGTCGGGGGCGGGCCCGGTCGACGCGGCGTTTCGGGGGCGTGTCGGCCGCGTTTTGGGGGCGGGTACGGGGCGTGGCTACGACCCGGGGGCATGGCCGCGCCCTCCGTACCCGCCCCCAGGTCGCGGCCCGGCGCGCAGCAGGCCCGCTGGCGCGCGGGGATTTACGTCTCCCTCCGGGAGGCGTAAATCCCCCGACAAAGGTAAGGGGGGGGTGTAGACAGGGCCGGGTGGGTGGGTTAGGTAGGGGAAGGGAGGGTAAGGTGAGGGGAGGGCAAAGGAAAGTTCCCTCCAAGGCCGCTCCGATTTCGGAGCGGCCTTGGAGGGAACGGGGGGAGGCAGCGCGGCTCGGCGCGCGCAGGCTATACAAAATCGATAGCCTTGCGCGCGCCGATCCAGGATTTTAGTGGATACGCGCGGCTCCGCGCGTATCTACTAAAATCCAGCGTACTTTTGCTTGAGTCTGATGCGCAAGCAAAAGTAGGCTGTTCGCGCGCCTCTTAAAATCTACCCCTTACTGCTTAAGAATCTCTTTCTCAAAGTCAAACTAAATACAAATTTTTTAACTGTTATTTGAAAGTTGAGAGCAAGTAACTGTTCTCAACTCATCCGGAAATGTGATCCAAAATAATGGCCCAATCAATTGTGAAATAGCAAATAAAATAATGATAATAATAATGATACAAAGTGAGGAGGACCAGATGACAGGGGATGGGAGATGAGAGGAGGGCTATGATTGTTAGTGATGTCACGCACGCCCGTCCATGTGCTTTCATTGGCTTGAGCGCCCGCCAATTTGGGTGCTCAAGCCAAGGAAAGTACGCTTCGCTCGCGCCGTTACTTCAGGCGCTTCGCTGGCTCTAGCCATTGGAGCCGAGAGCCCGAACCGCACCGCGGAGTACCTGCTGGAACATCATCGAGAGCTAGGAGAACTGGGACCTGCACGGGGGACCAATGGAAGCCGCTTTCGTCGCCGGCTTCCCCCTTCGGAGGACGGTGGAGATGAGGCTGAAAGGGCTGAAAAAGCAACAAAAGTTAAGTTAGTTCATGTCGAGTCGCTTCAGGAGGAGGGGATTTTAGGTTTTTAGGTTTCCTTTTGGGGGAAAGTTTGCCGTCTACCCTTACTACTGCCTCTAACGTAGGGGTAGGGGTAAGTGGTAAATTAGCAGGTTAAACGCGCGGCAAAACTGCAGGTTAAAAAAGCGATAGTCGGGGTGCGCATTACTGTATGGGAGGGAATAGCTAATTCGATCGTTTACATCTAATATACATGCCGCGGGCGGAAGGGGTTACCCGGTGATTTAAAGAGGCGGTAAGAATGGGTTAATGGGGATAGTGTATCACGGGTTGGACTAACGCGGCCGAAAAGTGAGTAGAAAGCGGGTTAGAAGCAGGGTAACCGCGGCCACACTTTACTGTATTGACCTATTTGTGAGTACACTGCAGAAGGGATAGAAGGTAGAGTTTGTCTATTTGCAGATGAAACTAAGATCTACAATAGAGTGGACATGCTTGAAGGAGAAGAGAAAATGAAAAATGATTTAAGAACACTTGAAGAATAGTCAAGATTTGGCAGTTGGGATTCAATGCCAAGAAGTATAGAGGCATGCATTTGGGGTGTGATAATCTGAAAGAGCTGTATATAATGTGGAGTGAAACACTGATGTGCACGAATCAAGAGAGAGTCCTTGGCGATGTGAAATTGGTGAAGCAATGTGACAAGGTGATAGCTAAAGCCAGAAGAATGCTGGGCCATATAGAATGAGGAATAACCAACAGGAAATAGGATGTGATAATGCTCTTGATGGGACCTTGGTGATGCCTCATCTGGTGTACTGTGTTAATTTTTGGAGATCATATCTCATAAGTGATAGAGACAGGTTGGAGGCAATCAAGAGAATGGAGACTAAAATTACTGTGGTCAATTATGAGGAGAGGCTGAAGGATTAAAATCCGTATACCCTGGATGACAGGAGGTGCAGGGGAGATATGATACAGACCTTCAGATACCTGAAAATTTTAATGCTGCACAAACTTCTAATCTTTCCATCAGAAAGGGAACAGTAGAACTAGTGGTCATGAAATGAAACACCAGGGGGGATAATTCAGAATCAAAGTCAGGAAATATTTCTCCATGGAGAGGATGCTGGATGCTTGGAATGCCCTTCTGAAGGAGGTGAAAGAAGAAAACAGTCAATGAATTAATTCAAAGGGGCATGGAATAAACATTGTGGATCCCTAAAGGCTAGAGGAGGGAAATGAAGAAGAGGGTGTGGCAGTTACTACTATTAAAAGGCAGGCATGAGGATTACTACCCTCAAACAATAACATTGATGCTTTTGACTCAACTGCTACATCGCTCCCCATTTCAATGGTGGTGGGAAAAGGAGCGGGAAAGGGGAACTGGATACAGACAGCAACAAAAATGGGCCCTGATTTTAATAGTCTTGAGGCTGATACACAGATATAAGAGAAAAAGCACAATATGGCTTCTATGGCCAAGTCCCAAAGCAAAGAACATCAAGCGACATTGTCTGAATTATTACAAAGCTCCTCACCCAATAAAAATTTTGCCAGCAGTACTTTTTTATGGGTTTTACAGTTTCTTGATTTTGACTGTAATTATTACTACCATTATCATAAGGTTTGAGGGTAACTGGATGGGGTAACAGTTACTACCCTTGAGAGAAATATGGTGGTGTCCTTCACAGAGCGGAAGATACTATCATAAGAAGTTATTTTAGAATTCTGGGGTAGATGTCATCCAGTCCAGGTGATGGTTGGCTATCTGCTCTTTTTCTGCTGTCATTACTATGTTACTATGATCTTGGAATCACTGAGAACAATACATTGAAATCCTCAGCTCAATGTGCAGCAGCAGTTATAAAAGCAAATACAATGTTATGTTTTATAAGGAAAGGAATGGAAAATAACATGGAAGATATCATAATGCCTCTGTATCAATCCATGGTACAACCAAACCTTAAATATTGTATGCAGTTCTGGTCACTCCATCTCAAAAAGCAGTAGCAGAACTAGAAAAAGTAGAGAAAAATGCAACAAAAATGGTAAAGGAAATGGAATGGCTCCCTAATAGGAAAGAATAAACAGGTTAGAGATGAATGAAAAATTACTTTTTACAATTAATTTTGAATCTGCTGGTTGTTAGTTTCATGAGGTGTGTACACAGAGAATATTTTTTTTTAATTTTATTTAAATTCTGCTTTTTTGGCACTTCAGAGCAGATTATATTCAGGAACTGTAGGTATTTCCCTATCCCAATAGGTCTTACAATCTAGTTTGTCACTGAGGGAATGGATGGTAAAGTGACTTGTCCAAAGTCACAAGGAGTGGCAGTAGGATTCTGAACCATGATTTCCCTGCTCTAATAAATGCAAGGGATTTGCACACATTTAAAATGAAACTGCAAAACGCGACAAGTAAGGCTAATTCGTTTCATTTGGGGGAGTCCTCGTAAAGAATTGGGGGCTTCCAAATGAAACAAACCTTGTTTGTTTGTTTCTTTTTAAACTAATAATTCAGACCCTGGTCTAGGCCCAAAGCTGGGGTGTAGCCTAGGGCACAGGCCAAGGCCCAAAGCACGGGCCTTGGCCTATGCCCAAGGGCAATGCAGATGCCACAGACTAGGCCCAAATGCAAGGCCTAGCATAGGGCATAGGTGAGGTCCAAAGCAGGTGCCATGGTCTAGGCCCAAGCAAGACACCAGGGTCTTGGCAGAGGCATGGGCTCATGCTGCCTCAGCTGAGTCCCCCCAAAAATTAAATAAAAAACCAAAAACTTACCTGATCTGTCACATTTGCTGATGAAGGCAGGATCCCAACACCAGAGCCTAGGCCTTGGCCAGGGCCTGGACATAGACCTGACACCACTACCCAACTCAGAGGCCAAGTCCTGATGTAGGCGCATTGGCCTAGGTCAGGGCACAGGCCCAGGCCTGATGCCATGACCTGACTAGAAGGCCAGGTCCCAATGCCAGGGCCTGCACCGGGATCCAGGTGCAACTCTGTGACCTGAAACGGAGGACAGATTTTGATGTCAGGGCGCAGCCCAGGCCAGGACCATAGGCCCAGGCCCGTCACCATCACCAGACCTGGAGACCAGATCCTGACACAAGGGCCTTGGCCCAGATTTCGACCCAATTCTGTGCCCTGACCCAGAGACCGGATCCCAATGCCAGGGCCTTGGCTAGGCCAGACCCAATGCCACAACTCAACCTGGAGACTGTGTCCTGATGCCGTGGCCAAGGCCTGAACCCAGGCCCGATGCTGCTACCCAAACTGGAGACCGGATCCCAACACCGGGGCCTCAGCCTAGGTCAGGGCCCGGTCCTAGGACAGACGCAGCATTCAAATCCAGAGGTTTGGTCCTGACCCTGGGGCCAAGATCTGGACCCAGGCTTGATGCCACAATCCAACCCAGAATCCGGGTCCAGATGCTGGGCCCTAGGCCTAGACCCAGGACTAATGCCAGGGACTTGGCCAGGAGGCTGAGTTCTGATACCTGAGGCTCAGCCCAGGGTCAGGGCCAGGCCTTGGATCCTCTTCTTGGTCTTCTTTATTCTTCAGCACTTGCAAACCAAATAACACCATCAACTGTGGTCGTGCCAGAGTTAATTAACTCCAGTGCATTCAACCCAGTGGATGGAACCATTTTGGTGTATAGCAATACTGGGTATCAATGCTGAGACCTTGACCCAGAACCAGGCTCGACACCTGGATGCAACCCAGAGACCAGATTCCAGCACTGGGGCCTAGGCCTAGATCCATGCCCAATGCCAGGGCCTCAGCCAGGAGGCCAGGTCCCAACACCTGGGTGTCAGCCAAGGGTCATGCCCAGGCTTGGGAGCCTCTTCTTGGTCCTCTTTGTTCTTTAGCATTTGCAAGCCAAATGACCCCATCCGCTGGGGTCATGCCTGAGTTAGTTAACTTTGGCGCATCCATCCTAGCAGATGGAACCATTTTGGTGTATGGCAATGTTGTGTAAGTTACCTAGGCTTCACCTTCCACTTTTTCTAGTTACAGAGAACCTTAAGGCTCATTTATATGCTTCTCCCAACAGAGAATGCTGGAGAATATTATGAAATATCTAGGCTTCAACTTCCACAATCCCTGCACGCTTTTCAGCAGCAAAGAATCTAAAGGATCATCTGCATACTTCTCCCAGCAGAGCAATCCAGAGCATACTGTGATCCCTCTAGACTTTATTTTCCACAACACCTTCACTCTTTCCAGCAGCAGAGAACTGGAAGTTTCATCTGCATATGTTTCCTAGCAAGAGGACTACATGAGCCCTCTAGGCTTCAATTTCCATAACCCCTGAACTCTTTCCAGCTGCAGAGACTTGGAAAGCTTACCTGAATACTTCTCCCAGCAGACCTTAGGACACAGAGAACCATCTAGGCTTTATCTTCTGCTCCACCCAAACTCTACCTTGCAGCAGAGGACTTGAAGACTCATCTGCATTCTTCACACAGAAGCTTCAACAGATGAATCAAGAGGACACTGCATGCCATCTAGGCCCCCATACTCTTTCCAGAAGTAGGGAACCAGAAGACTAATCTGCACACTTATTCTAGTAGCCTTAATAAAGACCTCTATTGGGTGCTGTGAGCACTCTAGATTTCATCTTCCACAGTCTCTGCATGCTTTCTAACAACAGAAGATCATAAGGTTCATCTGCACCGGTGGCTGAGTGAGGAGAGGAACGGAGGTGGCTGTAGCGGCAGCTGTTGGCCGCAATTGAAGGGGCAGGGCTGTGATTGTGAACAGGTGATGAGAAGAGCCAGAATGAGCAGTGGCAGCAATGGGGTGCTGCCACTGCTGGCACCCTCCTGCCTCAGTTGTTCTAAGCCATGATGGTGAGTGCTTTGAGACCTCATGCCAGAGCGATGTAATGGGGAAGCCCCAATGTGGTAATCATCACAGCTAGGCCATGACTTCTGATGTCACAGATGAAGTCAGCCAGACCTGCAGCCTGGAAAAGGGGGGGGCCACTAAAATGTAAAAAAAAATAAAATTAGGCTGAATTTAGATAAAATGAAAGTGATGGTCAGGTAAGGGAACCTCCTGGCCTCCAAAATGAGGTTTTAAATAGATTTTTGCCCCGATGGTGACCTGAGGGATTTTGAACATAAAACCCCACAAAATGATGCTAAAACATTTCCAAACTGATAGGGACCACCAGAGAGGACCATGAGAACTCTTTCCTATTCAGTGCATGTAAAATGTTTTTTTGAGCAATTAAGGTGAATACCAAAACAACTCTGGAGATGACTTTGAAAGTGATAATGACCTGAATGCATATGTTTGAATATGGGGAATATTTTTGCTGCCCAGAAAAACACAAAATTTGCATGTTTAATGTTAAAAGATTAGGGAAAAAAATAGGAACTGTAGTGTTTGAACACTCCAGATTTGATAGTAAATAACAAAACATCATTAGCAAATGAGGACCGCCATGGTGACCAGATAGTATTATGAAGCCATAACACAGGATACCTAGCAACAGCTTCCACGGTTACCAGTGAGAGGGCTTGCACAACAAGTAAAAGAATGGTCAAAGCACAAAAAATATAGAGAAACTGAGAAAGAGACAATAAAAAACAAGTGTTTCAAATATCAATTAACATCAGTGCCAGAAACCTCAGATAAGAAATAGATACAATAGACATCATTTAATGGGTAAACCAACTATCACCTGGGACTATTCACTGAGATGACATCAGGAAAAGCAATAATCTCAGAGGAAAAACAAGCCATGACAGTTTACAGCTGACAGGAGTAGCCCAGAGTGATTTTTTCTAAGCAGGAGCACATAGCTGTTGCTCATCCCCAAGGCCTACAAAGTGTATAAAAACACTATAACACAGTCAAGGGCAGTGAGAAAGCATTCTGGTCAATTGTAAAAGCCTTATGCATGCCAAAGCCAGAAGATACGTGTGTGACTCGGCCTGGCGCACAGGAACGCGCATATCTCTTGGTATGCGCATAGAAAATTTTCTCACCCAAAGGGGCGGGGCAAGGGCGTGGTCTGGGCAGAGCATGGGTGGAACATGGGCAGACCAGGTCTATAGCATGAATCCAACACGTAATTATTTATGGGCAGAAGCGCACACCAGGATCCCCTACTGCATAACTTTTCTTCTGCTATGGATGATGTGTAAGTCATGTAACAAAAAAAAAAGCTAGTTAGTGGTGTTTCAAGGGTCAGGGATAATAGGGTGAAAGGGAGGCAAGTTAGCTAGGGGGCTTAGGAAGTCCTCTCCTTTACTAGGGCGAACTGGGAGCAAACTGTGAAAAAGGCCTATTGCGTCGCCGCTCGTACCTACTAAAATTCCCCTCAATTACGCGCTCAAGACGGCATTTGCGCACACATGCGTGTCAATATAAAATCATGCGCTCAGGTACGCGTGGATAGTTGATTTTATAACATGCATGCATATACTCGTGTATGTTATAAAATCGGTGCGTCCATGTGCGCGTGCCAGCAAATGCATGCGCACGTGCGCAGGTCTTAAATTTTTCTTCATAGTGTGAGTGTGTGAATGTATGATTATACAGTAAGCAAAAATAGTAGGGATGTGCAGCCAAAAAGTTTTCGTTGCATTCAAGATTCGGATTTGTCGGGGCGCAAATGCGTTACATTCGGCCGTATGGCACCCCAATGCGTTAATACGGCGAGTTAAATTCGTGTCCCGGCTAAAATTAAAATTAACGACAACCCCCCACCCTCCTGACCCCCCAAGACTTACCAAAACTCCCTGGTGGTCCAGCAGGAAATCCAGAAGCCATCCCTGCATTCTCACACCCTCGTTTGCCTGTTTCATCACGGCGCCGATAGCCTGTGTCACAGGGGCTACCAGTGCCATTGGTCAGCCCCTGTCACATGGTCACCGGTGCCATCTTGCGCGATCACTTTGCGTCTCAAGACGCAATCACTTTGCATCTCAAAATGGCGCCGATCGCCATTGCCCTCACTATGTGTGACATAGTGAGAGCAAAGGCGATCGGCGCCATTTTGAGTATTGGTATCGGACGGCCAGCGTGCAGGAGGTCACTCCCGGACCCCCGCTGGACTTTTGGCAAGTCTTGTGGGGGTCAGGAGGCCCCCCCAAGCTGGCCAAACGTCCCTGTGGGTCCAACGGGGGTCCCGGAGCGACCTCCCGCACGCCGGCCGTCCAATGCCAGTACTCAAAATGGCGCCGATAGCCTTTGCCCATACTATGACACAGGGGCTACCGATGCCATTGGTCAGCCCCTGTCACATGGTAGGAGCACAAGATGGTGCCGGTGACCATGTGACAGGGGCTGACCAATGGCACCGGTAGCCCCTGTGACACAGGCTATCGGTGCCATGATGAAACCGGTAAACGAGGGTGTGAGAATGCAGGGATGGCTTCTGGATTCCCTGCTGGACCACCAGGGAGTTTTGGTAAGTCTTGGGTGGGTCAGGAGGGTGGGGGGGTTTACATTTTTATTTAGGAGGCCGAATAAAACAGAAATCTGTTAAATACGTGGGGAGTCGCGATGCGTTTCGCCTCCCCACGTATTTAACAGATAGGACAAAATAAGTTACGGATTACAAATACGTGGAAAACGGATGCACACCTCTAAAAAATAGGTACCATTCAAGGTAAGGAATGAACAGGATAGTTAAAATACAGCTGACCCTTGGGCATTAGTGTCAGCTCAGACAGGTTGCTGGGTGCTTGAAATCAGTTATTACACTAAGGGTGTACTGAGATGTATGTTTGTGGGTTTCAACAAATTTGTAGATGGAGGATAAAGAAAAAAACAATTACGTTAGAGAGTATCCCTGATATGCAGCATTTGAAAGGGAGACTGCTATAGAGATGGTTGCTTAGAAACAATTCTAAGTGGCAAGCAGCAAATGCTTCTGGCAAGCCATAACCTTAGGCTACAAGTGGGCACTTGTTAGGCTACAGGGAAGCAAATGAAAAAAATAAAGTTGACATACAGTATATTGTCACAGGCAGCCCCTCAATTGCAATGAAAAGAGTTTACTGCTTTGGTCCCTCATCTTGAAAGAGTTTTCATTGAATGACGTAACATAGGGACCTGCCCTTATCTTCAGATAGGGAGCTGCAATTATTCTTTAATTTCTTATTTTCTGGGTCATTCATAAAATTGCATTAAAGCCTTATCGTGGGTGTTAGATGCGTATGCAAATTTTTAAAATTTAGTTAACAGGGAGGAATTTATGAAAATGAGGGGTGTTTAACATTGTGTGCATAGCATAACTCCTAATATCACACCAGGATTTGCGATAAGGGAGCGTGTGTGTGTGGAGGGAGAGAGAGAGAGAAAAAAAATCTCTGTAGTGGCACACATACTAGTCAACTATGTATACCACTGTAGGAGGGTCAACTAGTATTTCGAGGTGAGGTTTTGGTGGTGGTCTAGAGTTTGGAAGGAAGCATTATATGACCTAGGGATGTGAATCATTTTTTGACGATTTAAAAATTGTCCGATATATTTTAAATCGTAAAAAATCGTTAGAGACGCGATACAATAGGAATTCCCTCGATTTATCGTCAAAAATCGTAAATCGGGGGAGGGCGGGAAAACCAGCACACTAAAACAACCCTAAAACCCACCCCGACCCTTTAAAATAAATCCCCCACCCTCCCGAACCCCCCCAAAATGTTTAAATTACCTGGGGTCCAGTGGGGGGGTCCCGGTGTGATCTTCCACTCTCGGGCCACGGCTGCGTTAATAGAAATGGCACCGGCGCTACCTTTGCCCTGTCATATGACAGGGCAAAGGTAGTGCCGGCGCCATTTTGGTTCCTGTCCCCCGACGTCACGAGCGCAGGAGATCGCTCCCGGACCCCCGCTGGACCCCCAGGGACTTTTGGCCAGCTTGGGGGGGCCTCCTGACCCCCACAAGACTTGCCAAAAGTCCAGCGGGGGTCCGGGAGCGACCTCCTGCACTCATTGCCATATTGCAAAATGGCGCCGGCCGTATGGCCGTATGGCAAAGGCAAAGGTAGCACTGGCACCATTTCTATTAACGCAGCCGTGGCCCGAGAGTGGAAGATCACACCGGGACCCCCCCACTGGACCCCAGGTAATTTAAAACATTTTGGGGGGGTGAGGAAGGGTGAGGGATTTATTTTAAAGGGTCGGGGTGGGTTTTAGGGTTGTTTTAGTGTGCCGGTTTTCCCGCCCTCCCCCGATTTACGATTTAAACGATTTAAAAAAACAAAACAAAACCGCGACAATCAGATTCCCTCCCCCCCCCCCAGCCAAAATTGATCGTTAAGACGATCGATCACACGATTCACATCTCTAATATGCACAGTCAGATGGTTACTGTGCTGTTTGTACCAGAAGAACATTATGATTTTGAAAAATAAGAAGCTTTTAAGACTCAAATTTGACCAATGTGCATAGCGGCAAAATATGTGGGTACAAAGTTTGATAACCTGTACTAACCCCCATTAGTATTGTCTGAAAATTAAATAATCATAGTTATAAAAAATGACAATGAATTTTTATGAAAAATAATAAAAAAATGAAAACAGTTTATGCTGAAATTTCCCTTTGTTGTGGTAGAAATATTTTCTTCTGTGCTTTGGTTGAAAAGTCAACATCTACATTTAAATGAAAAACTATAATCACAAAGGAGTATCATTTTCAGTGTATATGATTAGAGGAATGCTGCATTACACATATTTGTTTTCTATAGACAATTTCATTTTGTCATAAAACTAATCTCCTTATCATAACTTAGTCAAATAGCAAACTTAAGGCTCATGCATGACCTTTTAAATCCCTAAGAACATAAAATTCAGTTGATTCAGAAGCATTTGTGTATGCTGTTTGTTTCAGATTGCTTTTATTTGATTTTTAGCAATACATTTTATAGTTTATGTAATCTTGGGCCTGAAGTTAATGTGTCCCCTGCAGGCAGACTCCATATAAATTAGAAAGAAATTCAATTACCAAACTCCTGATAACTTATCACAACAGAATGCAAATGGTTTAAGATGGTTAAATGTTCACTGTCTTATAAATGTACCGTTTTAACTGGAAAACATGTCTCTTAATGTTTTCCTAGTACTATGTGCTATTCATATAGAGCCCTATAAGGCATTAACTGAAATGAATTTCTATGAAAGGCAATATAATTTATTTCAAAATGAAATATATTTCCTCTTAACAGTTCATGGCTTTTTACCCTCAGATACACAACAGAGAATGTTTCACCAATGGACCTTTATTAATCCACCTAAACCTTACTCAGGGCCTGATGTAGGTCCAAACCATATGGGCAGGTTTAATATGGGTGCTTTATACAGATTTCCAAAGAGAAACTACCTACATTGTCTCTCTTTGAAAATGAGGAAGCTCAGGTTAAACGGTTCTGCATACATTACACCCGCTATTATGGCAAAGGAGTGGAAAGCCTATATACATTAGAAAACTGAGCAAATATACACTGTTTTTTCACCCAGTCTCAACACCCCTATGGGAACAACTCTTTTTAGTAAACATTTTTCAGTGGAGGAGTAGCCTAGTGCTTAGCGTAGCGGGATAAGAACCAAGAAAACCAGGATTCAAATCCTACTACTGCTCCTTGTGACCTTGGGCAAGTCATTCTACCCTCCATTGCCTCAGGTACAAACTAAGGGACAGATTCATTAAGGCTTTTCTTCCATTTTGAGTCTATGGAAATAAACCCTTAGGGGTAGATTTTAAGGCCCACGTGCGTCCATGTGCATGCGCACATGGATGAGCCGATTTTATAACATGCGCACTGTGGGGTAGATTTTAATAGATACGCGCGCATCCATGTGCACGCGCTATCCGGAGTGCACACATGGACCCGTGATTTTATAGCATGCATGCGCAGGCGTGCATATGTTATAAAATCGGTGGTCGGCGCATGCAAGGGGGTGCACAATTTATGTGTGTAACCTTCTGAAAATCTGCCCCTGGGTATATAAGAACATAAGATATTGTTGCGTCGGAGGTGGACCCTTGGGCTGAGATGGAGTTGACGCAACCCGTAGGCGAGGACCTATGGGTCCCCACAGCAGGTGGAGTGTGCTGAAGCTAGAGGCCGCTGGAGCTTCACGTATATCAGCCCTCATTCCCCTCGGGTTGAGCCTTGGGTGCCGAGGCCGGCAGGACTTAGGTGGGCCTCGAGGTTAGCGAGAGGTGGGTAGCTATAGAGCCCAGAGACAACAGTCGGTAGATGGCATAGTTCTATCCTGGACTGGATTTGGTACAAGAGTTCAAGTGCCAAAGGAACAATAGGAAACTGAAGGCACCCAAGCAAAGGAAGGCCTGAGCCTTGAAAGTCCCTGTCCAGAGGATAGGTGAGGAGAGGCATCACTGACAGGCTAGATTCTGAGCCGGCAGTGAATAGTAGTTGTGGCAAACAATGAGGAACTCTGGATGAAGAAGAGTCTGTAGTGTAGTCATACAAAGAGAGGGTCAGGGCACAGAGAAGGCAGGAATAGTTAGTCCAAGCAATAGTCATGATATGGGCAAATGTGGTCAGGCAAGGCAGTGGTCAGGGTGTGGAGAAGGCAGGTGTCATCAGGCAATGCAGAGGTCCGGGGCTGGAGAGAAGCTGAAGAGTAGACATGCGTAGCGGAGATCGGGGGAGGAGAGAAGCTGAAGAATGGTCAGGCGTAGCGAAGGTCAAGTCCAAGGACTCAGTCCAACACATAGACAAACAGGAACTAGGAGAACAGGAACCGGGAACCACAGGAATATAGGATCACACAATGAGACGATCCAGGGAATAGCAATGAGTACAAGGAGTATGAGGAGACCTGTTGCAAAGGCAATGCTATGGAGCGAGGCCTGAGCTTTTATAACCTGAAGAGTCTGACGTCAGCATCCGGCCAGGTTCCCGCTGCGGGACCTTTAAAAGAATCACTGATGTGCGCGCGTCTAGGAAGGGGCACGGCACTGGTGGCAGCGTCTCTCCGCGGGACACGCAGAGAGGCCCGATGAGCAGGAACATCCTGGTCGGCAACACTGAGCAACGTGGCAGGGCTGCAGCCACCAAAGGAAACCCGAGGTCAGAGCTGGCGGCCCACTGCCACCAGCAAAGTGGAGCCAGCAGCTGAAGTCCGTCTGAAGAGGTGAAAGGGCCGCGCTGAGGGGCTGTTATGGGTGGCACGTGTAACAGTACCTTTATGGCCCCCTCCTGGAGATCGGGGTTTGCCCAGATGGGCACGATGAAAATTCAAGAGGAGGGTCTTATCCAGAATGGTTCGTGCTGGCTCCCACAAATTCTCTTCAGGTCCATATCCCTCCCAAGAGAGGAGGTATTCCCATCAGTGGCCCCTGCGATGAGAGTCTAGGACTTCGTGGACCTTGTATGTCATGTTGGTTTCTGTCACCAGAGGAAGTGGCTCAGGAGCTTTCCGGGCAGGCCAAGATAAAATTACAGGCTTTAAAAGTGATACATGGAATGTATTATGTATCCCCAGTGTAAGGGGCAGCCAAAGCTGGTATGTAATGGGTCCAATGCATCAGGTCATCAGCCCTGTGACATAGTAAGGGCAAAGGTAGCGCCGGCGCCATTTTGAATACTGGCAATACGGCCCGAGTGCAGGAGGTCGCTCCCGGATCCCCGCTGGACTTTTGGCAAGTCTTGTGGGGGTCATGAGGCCCCCCCCAGCTGGCAAAAAGTCCCTGGGGGTCCAGCGGGGGTCCGGGAGTGATTTCCTGCACTCATGACGTCGGATGCCAGGAATCAAATTGGCGCCGATAGCCTTCCCTTACTATGTCACAGGGGCTATTGGTGCCATTGATCAGCCCCTATCACATGGTAGGAGCACAAGATGGTGCTGATGGCCATGTGACAGGGGCTGACCAATGGCACCGGTAGCCCCTGTGACATAGTAGATCAAAGGCTATCGGCGCCATTTTGATACTGGTACCGAGGGTGTGTGAGTGCAAGGTATGGTTCCCGGACCCCCCGCTGGACCACCAGGGAGTTTTGGTAAGTCTTCTGGGGGTCAGGGGGGTGGGGGTTGGAGTAAATTTAATTTTAGCCGGGTAACAAATAGATTAAGACATATAACCGCATCGGGGCGCCATACGGACGTATGCAACGTATCTGCCCCATGATGAATACGTATCCCGAATGCAACGTATGGCGTCCCTCTGCACATCCCTATTTGCCCAATTTTGCAAACAGATGGTTCTCATGAAGACGTTGGAGGACAGTTCGTACATCGGCGAGATGAGTGTCAAGATCTCTGGAAAAGATGAGGATACCGTACAGATAAGCCACAACTTTAGTATACAATAGGTCTCTAAAAATCTCGTTCATCATTCATTGAAATACTGCAGGTACGTTCCAGAGACCAAAGGGCATCACCAAGAATTCATAGTGACTGTCCCTGGTGTTAAAAGCAGTTTTCCATATATCATCGGGGCAAATTCTCACCAGGTTATACACCCCACGTAAATCCAGCTCCGTGAAGATGGAAGCACCTTGGAAATGGTCGAACAATTCAGAAATCAGCGGTAAGGGATATTTATCTTTATGAGTGATGGCATTTAGGCTGCGGTAGTCAATACACACTTAAGTGACTCATCTTTCTTGGTCACAAAAAAATCCTGCCCCAGAGGGAGATGTTGATGGATGAATAAATCCTTTGGCAAGATTCTCCTGAATATACTCATCATTGCCTTTGTCTCGGGTAAAGACAAAGGATAGGTGCATCCACGAGGAGGCATGGTTCCAGGAAGGAGATCAATTGGTCAGTCAAACATTTGGAGAGAAGGAGTTCAGGTTTCTGCTTATAGAGCACTTCCTTATAAGCAGCGTATGGAGCGAGTACGCCAAAGGACGTAGTAGCCAGGGGAACCACTGCAGATGGTGTCACCTTTTGGAGGCAGGACTGGTAGCAAGCGGGACCCCACTCTACTAGTTGCAATGAAGCCCAGTTGAATTGGGGGAAATGCTTCTATAGCCAGGGGAGTCCAAGTACTATAGGGTGGAGGGGCTTATCCAATACTAGTAATTCAAGTTCTTCAAGATGTAAGGCCCCAGTGTGTAACTGGACAGGTTCCATGGTCAAGGAGATGTAGCCGAAGGTTCTCCATAGATGGAAACAATGCACAAAGACATATCTAGTGAATGGGTCTTTATACCCAAAAGCTGTACAAGGTCTTTAAGGATAAAATTACCTCCTACTCCAGAATCTACCAGAGCAAGAACCAGGAAGGCCTGGGAGTTCCAAATTAAAATGACTGGTACTGATAATTGAGAGGCCGGAGAAGCTGCACCAAGTGCAGGACTCCTACTGCACTCGGGCCAAGGAGTTTTCCAGAAGGATAGGGCAGGTCTGTAGATGGTGGCATTACAGACATAGGCCTGTTTGTCTCCGCTGTAGGTGCTCTTCCGGTGGCAGCAACCCAACTGCATAGGTTCTTCCACTTTGACCACTTGAACATCACATAGGTTTTTTGGGCATCCAACTCTCCCTGTGACACTCTTGAAGACGGTGGTCAATTCGGCCTGCCAAGTCTATAAGGTCCTCCAAAGAAGAAGAGAGGTCCTGTGCAGCCAACTCATCATTTAGCTGCGGAGAAAGTCCGTCCATGTAGATAGCTTGGAGGCAGTCTTCCTGCCAAGCGAGCTCTGTAGCCAAAGTCAGAAACTCAATAGTATAATCAAATAGACTTTGTTGTCCCTGACGAAGATGTAGTAAACTGGTGCCTGCCATGACATGTCACCCAGGATCATCAAATGTCCATCTAAAGACAGCCACAAACTGAGCCGGTTCCTTTAACAAGGAATCTTAGCATTCCCACAGGGGAAAAGCCCAGGCCAGTGCTTTCCCTTCAAAGCGGGACAGGATAAATATAACTTTAGTCAGCTCATCCAGGAAGACGGAAGGCTGCAGAGTGAATTGCATGTAGCATTGATTTATGAAAAGTCCAGAGTCTGGAGTCGCCATTGAAGCGTGGAGGTGCTGGAAGTGCCAACAAGGCTCGAGGCATTGATGGAGGTGGCTGTGGAGGTGGCTGTGGACTCACCTCGAGGCCCACCTGTCCTGCCGGCCCTGGCACCCAAAGGATCAACCCAAAGGGAATGAGAGCTGGTAAAGTTGAAGCTACAGCAGCCTCTAGCTTCAGCCCTCTCCACCTGCTGATGGTGGGGACCTGTAGATACTTTCCTACGGGTTGTGTCAACCCCACCTCAGCCCAAGGGTCCACCTCCGATGCAAATGGTTGCAAAGAAGATGGACTCGGTGGAGTCACGTGTCCTCCAGGCCATTCCCGGCTTGGCATCTAAGGTACAAGAACAGCAGCAATTTCTTGAGGCATTGGCCTCTTCCATGGATTGTCTTCATGCCTGGTTTGATGCCTCATGAATAACCCAGCTCCTCCTCCTCCAGTTTGTGGCTGTCTTTAGACGGACATTTGATGATTTGATGATCCTGGGTGACACCCCTGCATAGGGTTCATAAATCAATGCTACATGCCTCATGAATAACCCAGCTCCTCCTCCTCCACAGCCACCTCCATCAATGCCTCGAGCCTTGTGAGTAGTTGTACAGCCCAGAGACAGCAGTCAGTGGATGGTGTAGTTCTATCCTGGACTGGATTCGGCACAAGAGCTCAGGTGCCAAAGGAACAATAGGGAACTGAAGGCACCCAAGCAAAGGAAGGCCTGCACCTTGAAAGTCCACATTCAGAGGATAGGCAAAGAGAGGCATCACTGACATGCTGGATTCTGAGCTGGCTGTGAATGGTAGATGTGGCAAGCAATGAGGAACTCTGGACGAAGGAGTTTCTGTAGCGTAGTCGAACAAAGTGAGGGTCAGGACTCGGAGAAGGCAGGGATAGTCAGTCCAAATAATAGTCATGATATGAAGCAGGCAAACATGGTCAGGCAAGGCATTGGTCAAGGCATGGAGAAGGCAGGCATGGTCAAGCAATGCAGAGGTCTGGGGCTGGAGAGAAGCGGAAGAGTAGTCAGGTGTAGCAGAGTTCTGGGGCTTGAGAGGAGCTGAAGAGTAATCAGGCGTCACGGAGGTCCGTGGCTGAAGAGAAGCTGAAGAGTAGTCAGGTGTAGTAGAGGTCCGAGGCTGAAGAGAAGCTGAAGAATGGTCAGGCGTAGCAAAGGTCAAGTCCAGGGAGTCAATCCAACACATAGACGAACAGAAACTAGAAGAACAGGAGCCGGGAACCACAGGAAAACAGGAACACACGATGAGACGATCCAGGGAATAGCAACAGCCTGCCGAACTATTCATGCCAAGGACCCTTCTTTGGTAACCCCCCAGAGAACTATATAGATCATATCCAGAACTCTCAGACCTTCTTTGAATCCTTAACAGACTTAAATCCATTCCCAGATTGATACCTCGCTTCTTTGTTTTAGCCTACATTAGGCTCTGTAGCATTTACGTTATGTTATGTTATTACCCCATATATCTGTATCCAAGTTACTTTTACCTGTTCATTGTAAGACATTAACTTGTCATTGTTCTGTTCAGAATGTAAACCGAATTGATCAGTAGCTCTGTTATTGGAAAATCGGTATATAAAAGTGCAAAATAAAATAAATAAATAAACTAGTACTCGGAGTATGAGGAGACCTGTTGCAAAGGCAACGCTATGGAACGAGGCCTGAGCTTTTTTACGCTGAAGAGTCTGACACCAGCATCTGGGTCCACGGCCAGGTTCCCACCGCAGGCCCTTTAAAATAATCACTGATGTGCGCTAGCGTACCTAGGAAGGGGTGCAGTGCTGGTGCCGGTGTCTCTCCACAGGCCACGTGGAGAAGCCCGATGAGCAGGGACATCCTTGTCGGCAACACTGGGCAATGTGGCAGGGCTGGAGGCACTGGAGGGAACCCGAGGTCGGAGCTGGCGGCCCACCACCGCCAGCTAAGAGGAGCCAGCAGCTGGAGTCTGCTGGCCATGTTGCGGGGATGCCGCAGGCGGCACGTGTAACAGATATACCAAACTGAGTCAGACCAAGGATACAACAACCCAGTATCCTGTCTCCGACAGTGTCCACTCCAAGTCGTAAGTATCTAGTAAGTATATAAACATTAAATAGATCCCCTGCTACTAATGCCAGAAACAAGCAGTGAGTATTCCCTATTGATTAAAAGCATTTGATGGACTTTTCCAGGAACTTATCCAAACATTTTTTAAACCCAGCTACACTAGTTGCCTTTGCCAAATCCTCTGGCAATGAATTCCAGAGCATAACTGTGTGCTGAATGAAAAATAATTTTCTCTAATTTGTTATAAATGTGGTACTTGCAAATTTCATGGAGTGCCCTCTAGTGCTTGTATTATCTAAAAGAGTAAATAACCAATTTACATTTACTTATTAAAGTCCTTTCGTGATTTTATAGTCCTTTATCATATACCGCCCAGTCATCTCTTGTCCAAGCTGAACAGCCCTAACTTCTTTAGCCTTTCTGTTGCATCCGTCGGTGCTAGACGGCTTCGTCCCGTTTGCCTCACCTTATTCATGGCTCCTCTCGCTTATCTAGGAAAGATGGCTACCACCGCGTCTACAAGCTGACCTCTCCAGTGTCCCCAGAATGGCTATGTGCAGCCTCCCACCATGATCTTCTCAGGTACCTACCCTTCAAAAAAATGTAGCAAATTTGCCCTTGTACAGATTCTTGGTGAGGCCTCACTTGGAGCATTATGTTCAGTTCTGGATCCTGTATCTCAAAAAGGATAGAGATAAAAAGGATAGAGATAGAATGGAGGTGGGCCAGAGAAGGGTGACAAACTGGGGTGGGGTCTGTATCAGAAGATGTATGAGGAGAGGCTGAAGGATTTGAATATATATACCCTGGAAGAGAGGCGATGCAGGGGAGATATGATACAGACTTTCAGACACCTAAAAGGAAATTAAAAACTTATGGGATAAGGGGCAGTGTCCTGTTATGGATTGTGAACAGGTTAAATGACAGAAAACAGAGAGTACATCTCAATAGTAAATTTTTCCAATGGTGAATGGTGAGGAGCCCCAGGGATCCATTCTGGGACCACTGCTTTTTAATATATTTATAAACTAGCCGTTAAGCCCGTAACAACGGGCTACATTACAAATTTTATTTTGGTCTATTTCCTTCCCCCTCATTCTCCTCCCTCCCCATTCTCCTCCCTCCCCTCATTCTCCCCTCCCCCTCATTCTCCCCTCCCCTTCATTCTCCTCTCCCCTCCCCCTCATTCTCCTCTCCCCTTCATTCTTCCCTCCCCTTCATTCTCCTCCCTTCCCCTCCCCCTCATTCTCCTTTCCCCTTCATTCTCCCCCTCATTCTCTTCTCCCCCTCATTCTCTTCTCCCACCTCCCCCTCCCCCTCATTCTCCTCTCCCCTTCATTCTCCCCCTCATTCTCCTCCCTCCCCCTACCCCTCATTCTCCTCTCCCCCTCATTCTCCCCCTCATTATCCTCCCTCCCCCTCCCCCTCATTCTCCTCTCCCCCTCATTCTCCCCCTCCCCCTCCTCTCCCCTTCATTCTCCCCTCATTCTATTCTCCCCCTCCTTTCCCCCCTCATTCTCCTCTCCCCTTCATTCTCCCCCTCCTCCCTCCCCCCATTCTCCTCTACCCCCCATTCTCCTCATTCTCCCCTCCCCCCTCTAGTCTCCCTCCCTCCCTCTCACCTCTCTCTCTCCTTCTCTCTCAATACCCTCCCCTCCCCTCTCAGCTCCTTCACAACCCCTTTGGATGGCACAGACGGAAGATCTACGGGGGAGGTCCCTCCCTCCCTCGTGCGCACCGCCACTGCTACTGCTCCTCCCAGCGCCATTTTTGTTACAGGCAAGCTCTGACCGACGTGCTCGCCCGCACTTGCATGGTAGAGCTGCTCTCTACAGCGCATTTGCGGCACGCCGGACAAGCTTCATTTATCTAGTAGATGACCTGGAAATGGGAACAAGTAAGGTGATCAAATTTGCTGATGAAACAAAGTTGTTAAATCACAAGAAGACCTTACAAATCTGGGAGACTGGGCATACAAATGGCAAATATTTAATGTGGTCAAGTGTAAAGTGATGCACTTTGGGAAGAGTAACCCAAATTAGAGAAACACAATAAAAAGTTCCAAATCAGGAGTTACCATTCAGGAAAAGGATCTAGGTTTTGTTGACAATATGTTGAAATCTTCTGCTTAGTGTGCAGCAGCAGCCAGAAAAACAAATAGAATGCTAGGAATTATTAGGAAAAGAATGGAGAATAAACATAAAAAATCATAATGCCTCTGCATTGCTCAATTCAACCTCATCTTGAGTATTGTGTGATGTTCTGGTCACCATATCTCATAAAAGATATAGAAGAATTAGAAAAGATATAGAGAAGGATGACCAAAATGATAAAAGGGATGGAACGATTCCCTCATGAGGAAAGGATAAAGAGATTAGGACTCTTCAGCCTGGAGAATAGACAGCAGGGGATACTAGGGGTGTGCATTCGGATTGACCGCATTAGTAAAACGCAACTCATATTTTTTTTTTACTTAAAAAATTGATTCGACATAAACGATCGGATTTCCCACATATCGAACATAGATATGTTCGATATGTGGGAAATCGCGACTGTTGAGCCAAAATAAAAATATAAACCCCCTCACCCTCCTTAATCCCCCCCCCGACTTACCACAACTCCCTGGTGATGGAGCGAGGAGTGAGGACGCCATTTCTGCAATCCTTGGCGAGAAGCATGTGACGTCGGCGGCACGTCGAGTGACGCCGGCGTCACGTGATTCCCGGCTCGTTCGCGCCGGACGGCTCGTTCGGCCCAAAAAGAACTTTTGGCCAGCTTGGGGGGGCCTCCTGACCCCCCCAAGCTGGCCAAAAGTTCTTTTTGGGCCGAACGAGCCGTCCGGCGCGAACTCGCCGGGAATCATGTGGCGCCGCGTCACTCAGACGCGACGTCACGTGATTCCCGACAAGTTCGCGCCGGACGGCTCGTTCGGCCCAAAAAGAACTTTTGGCCAGCTTGAGGGGGTCAGGAGGCCCCCCCAAGCTGGCCAAAAGTTCTTTTTGGGCCGAACGAGCCGTCCAGCGCGAACGAGCCGGGAATCACGTGACGCCGCGTCACTCGACGTGCCACCGACGTCACATGCTTCTCGCCAAGGATTGCAGAAATGACGTCCTCACTCCTCGCTCGATCACCAGGGAGTTGTGGTAAGTCTGGGGGGGGGATTAAGGAGGGTGAGGGGGTTTAAATTTTTTTTTTGCACATATGTACATATACCCAACTCATTGGATTTTTTTTATGTCCATATTGGCCGCAAGTGGGACCCCCTTTCGGACATAAAAAATATGAACATAAAATTTTGCTCTGCACATCCCTAGGGGATACATGATAGAGGTCTATAAAATAATGAGTAGAATGGAACTAGTAAATATGTATCAGTTGTTTACTCTTTCAAATAGTATAAAGAGTAGGGTCACACAATGAGTAGGGTTACACAAAGAGTAGGGTCATACATTTAAAACTAATAAGATAAATTATTTTAATATTTAATGTGGAGAAGTGCAAGGTGATGCATATAAGGAAAAATAACCCATGTTGTAGTTACATAATGTTGGGTTCCATATTAGGAGTTACCACTCAGGAAAAAGATCTAGGCTTGAAAATAGATTTTACATTGAAATCGTCAGCTCAGTGTGATGTGGTGGTCAAAAAAAGCTAACAGAATGTTAGGAATTATTAGGAAAGGAATGGGAACCATTGGAAATATCGTATTTTCTGTGGTTCGGGCCTTTGTGATTCGGGGGGCAGGTACCCAAATTTTCGTTAGTGCGCACTAACCCGAAACCAAATGTTTTTCTGAAATTTTGGAAAAAATCCTTTCAGGTTTCGGTGTCCCTGAACCAGGATGAATTAGTCAATTTTGTTGAAATTGCCTAATTTGTCCTTGACAATAGCATATCCCTAGAATGTAATAATGCCTCTGTATCATTGCATGGTGAGACTACACCTTGAGTACTGTGTGCAATTCTGGTTGCCACTTCTCAGAAAAGATGTAGTTGCACTAGAGAAGATACAGACAGGGTGACCAAAATGATAAAGGGGAAGGAACAGCTCCCCTTTGAGGAAAGTCTAAAGAGGATAGGATTGTTAAACTTGGCTGAGGAGGAAATGATAGTGATCTACAAAATCATGAGAGGACTAGAATGGGTAAATGTTAATCGTTTATTTACTCTTTCAGATAATAGAATGACACCATTAAGTTAGCAACTAGTACATTTAAAACAAATCAGAGAAAATTATTTTTCACTGAACTCACAATTAAGCTCTGGAACTTATTGCTGGATGATGTGGTTTAGACAATTAGTATAGCTGGATTTAAAAAAGGTTTGGATAAGTTCCTGGAGGAACTGGTAACTCGTATTAACTGGAATTTAAACAAGTTGACTTAGGGAATAGCCACTACTATTACTGTTATTAGTATCTATGGGATCTGTTTAATTTTTGGGTATTTGCCAGGTAATTGTAACTTGAATTGGCCAGTGTTGGAAACAAGATGCTTTGATTGATGGTCCCACGGTCTGACGCAGTATATCAACTTCTTTTATTCTTATGTTCTTATGTTCTTACTCAATGCATAAATAAGCTCTGGAATTCGTTTCTAGAGGATGTGGTAAAAGCTATTAGCTATAGCTGCATTTTAATAAGTTTTGGACAAGTTCCTGGAGGAAAATTTCATAAACCATTATTAAGGTGGAGTTCCAGAAATCCACTTATCCCTGGGATAAGCAGCATGGAATCTATCTACCCTTTAGGATCCTGGATTGGCCACTGTTGGTAATAGGATACTAGGCATGATGGACATTTGGTCTGACCCAGTATGGCACATTTTATATACTTATATGTATATACAGTTATGCAGAGCTGGTTTTAAGTAGGTGAATTGGTTAGTAATTAGTTACTTTCAAAAGTAGTTCTTTCAGCAACTGTCTCTTAGTTGCTTAGACCTTTCCCAGCTCAATAAGCAGAAATATTGCATGACATCACAGTGGCACTGTTCATGCAGTATACTGAAACATTTCTAATTCAGCAGTTTACTTGCCATCTCATAGCTGGTGCTTCTGATGCTCATGATTTGACCCTGTTCACTTACTAAAGTCACACATTCAGCACTTTGAAATACCAGCAGGTTTTTCTGCAATCTTTCCAATTTCATATGTCCATCTTTGATGATTTGATGACCACTGATGTAAATTTCTGACATTTTCACAGCCTTTGGCTAATTAACAGTTCAGCTTGTGGTATCTACCCCACCATCTTCCTTAAGAAAACATCTTAACTCTAGCATCCACAACTTTAGTGTCATCCTGTCTGCATCCCCACCCTCTGCCCATACTCGTACATGTTCTCTAATGCCATGGAATAATGATACTAAACAATGCTCAAAAACCCACAAAGTGTAAGAATAATCACAATCTACAAAACAACCAAATCTCACCAATTATAAAGATGTGTAGTTAAACACAAATATGTGTAATTATTCATATAAAATAATTTATGAATGAAAAAGAGTGACCATCATATTGCACTGCACGATAAATATCTATCATGGAATAATGATAGTCACAGATATGGAATGAAAAGGCCACAGCTTTATTAACTATATATATATATATATAAACTATATATATATTAACTATATATATATTAACTATATATATATTAACTATATTCAGCCCTGGACAAAGACAGGTACCCGGGCTGGTATGGCAGTTGCCAAAACTAGGCTATACCACCACCTCCACCATCTGCTGTGATAACGAAGCAAGGCAGCATACAATATTAGGCTACATCGCCACCTCCGCTGCCTGCCATGATAACCAAGCAAGGAAGCATCAAACCTGGGCCCCCTGCCTCATCCCCAAGCAAGGGGGCCCCGACCTCTGGTGTATGGAACGCACTACCCCGCGGCACCCAACCATGATTCATGGTTGCATCAAGTCCAAAATACCGCTACTGGCCCGGGTAACCACCTCCCCTCTTGTACTGCGATGTTAACACTTATATTTACATATTTCACCATCATGTGACTACCTAACAGGTACTGCTATCTGCCTTGTATGCATACTACAATGGTAAACAAGCTGTGCTGTCTAACATTGTGTGCTAACTCATATATGAGAAGTCAAATATGGATTGAACATATATTCAGAAAGCTATACTATTGATTAACATAAACTATTCTAACACTAATCAATAGAAATTTCCCGTTTTAACAAAGCAAGTGGGTGGGTGGGTGGGAAATGCTCAATGAGAAGGAAGAGGCCATATGCGCCTCCGTCGTGGTCCTTTAAAGGGGCCATGATGTCACTACTCCGCGACCGCCCCTCGCATACTCCACTCCCCCCCCCCCCCAACCCGGTTGTGTCACAGTTGCTTGTGTCGGCTGAACAAAGGGGACTGCACCAGGGAACGGATGCGACTGGGCCGCCACGTGTGGCACAAGGTTACTTGTGGGCTCCAGGCATGGAAGCTCGGGCCCACTCATTTCCCTCCTTCCTAATTGCACAGACCTGAACGAGTAGCAGAAACTTAGATAATAGCCAATAAAAGTGAAAAAAGACAAAACCAGAATTTCCACTAGAAGTCAGCAGAATTCAAAGAAAGGAATTTTAAAAACAAGATTGTGATCTCCTAAAAAAAATAGTTATCTACTAATGTCTATATAAAAAAGGAATATAAAATTTAGGCCAAAAGGAAAATATATGCTGGTCTTTAACTATTCTAATTTACAATCTTTCTGAACCCATGATATCAAGCCTTTCAAATGAGTGGTTTTAGCTCAACCCACATGTCATGTCCAATGTTGCTCACTGTGTCTAGCATGAAAGAAGGCACCTGGGTTCATCATCTGCTCTGCAGTCAATAGAGATTTCAGCAGGCATGGAGTCAGCAATTCTGGAAGCAAAATGAGAGCTTCCCACCAGGGAACAATAACTTGCTCATATCATGAAGGTGAGCTTATTATTACACCTCCTTCACACAAAGAAGGAAAACCTAAAGGCTCCAAATGGAAGCAAAGGTGCAAGAACAGGAGAATATTCCTCTTGTTCTGGGTCTTCCAGAACATAGCTCCATGAGTTTTAGAGGGTCTTTGGTGGTTGGAGCTTTGGAAAACACTGCCACAGTGAATGCAGTTCTCCCCCACGCAAAACAATATGAAGCAGCTGTGGCAGGGTGCTTCCCAAACCCTGAGATGCCGAATAAGACGCTACCAGTACAGTGACATCTTTACTTTGTTGGAAGGGAGTAATCAAAAGGATGAATCCCAAAGTGACACAGGCAGCTTGAGCATACAGAAACATTAACAATTGGGTCAGGTCTTTTGCTTGCCCTGCATCAATTGTTGGCAGGGTGGATTCCTCAAAGCATTTGGCCATGTGGCCTTTTTAGACACACTCTGCATATGAAGAATTTGCCTGGTTAAACTATAATGAGAGCTTTAGAGAAAGGATGGGCTCAGATATTTTGGATGTAGCACAGTCAGGATTTAGAAAAGGCTGTAGCGCAAATATACTGATGGCATGTCTAATAGATGAGATGCTAACTGGGCTTGACAAGAGTTAAACTACTTTGTTGTTGGATTTATCTAGTGTCTTTGACCTAGTAGATCACACATTGTAGCAATGTGAAATGCCAGGGTTGAGAGATCTAGTTTTAAAATGGTTGGAGGGCTCTTTACAGAATAGAACAAAGTGTGTGCCATTTCAAGGGACTAAATCTCTTCCAAGGGAAATAATGATAGGGATACCTTAAGGTTCCTCCTTATCACCTTTACTTTGTAATGTTTTCTTGGCTCCTTTAGGTAAGTATTGTATGCGCTATATGAGCAGGATTTTCAAAAGGTTATGTGCGCCGGGCCTATTTTAAAAAGGCCCAGTGGCGCGCATAAAGCCCTAGGATGTGTGTAAGTCTTGGGGCTTTACAAAAGGAGTGGGGAATGGGCGGGGCTGGTCTGGGGGCAGGGCAGGGGTGGGGCAGGGGTGGGGCCAGAGGCCTGCAACACAGTGCAGGTACAAAAGGTAAAATAAAAATTTTGGGGGGCATTAGAGTAGGGCTAGGGGGAGGAAAGGTTAGTGGAAGGGGTTAGGGGTTAGGGTGGGAAGGTCAGGTTAGGGGGAAGGGAAGTTCCATCACAGGCCGCACTGATTTCAGAACAGCCTGGTAGGGAACGGGGGAAGGCAGTGTGGCTCGGCATGCGCAAGGTGCACAACTGTGCACCCCCTTGCGCGCCGACCATTGATTTTATAAATTGCGTGCACCTACGCGCACGAGTTATAAAATCGGGCGTACATGTACGCGCACCAGGTAGCACGTGCACCTTTTTAAAATCTACCCCAATATGTCTACATATATGCAGACATTATATAATTTGTAGTCCCTTTAGTTTGGAATCATGATGAAGCCCTATTGTGTTTGAATCAATGCTTGCAAATAGTGGCAGATTGGTTGAAAGAAAATAAATTAACTTTGATTTTTTCAAAGACAGAGTTGTTACAAGTGGGAATTGGAAGGATTCAAAATTGGCCCAGGTTGTGCAGGATTGATTTACACCCTAAAGAGGAGATTAGATTGTTCATTCTACCTATATTGTAAGTATGTGATATATTTTATGTATTTATTTATTTACTTTTATATACCGCGGCTCGTTGGCAAACATCACCTCGGTTTACAATGAACATTAATTGAGCAACAGGCTTTACAATCCAACATATTTAAGAAAGGATACAATAGCTGATAACATTCAAATTAAATTATAATAAAACCAAACTAGACTTAGCTAGGGCGTATAGTACTGGGGATCAACTTAAAGGAACATTATTAACAGTACAGAAATTTTTATGGCCATATTAGTCATATTGTAGGAAGATAGGACATCAAAAGGTGTTTTGATGTCCTATATATGTCACATGATATGTTTTGCATTATGTGTATTAAAGCTTATATACAAATTAACATATGTGATGAGATTATGCATCCCCTTATTTGTGACTTTGCATATCTTTGTATTGAGGGAATTGATTTGTACTTTCTCTATACATTTATCTTAAGAATAGGTTAGTCAGTATGTTATTTATTTAGTTGTTGATATTGTGTTGTTTTAACTTTAAAGTTATTTTAAGCTATTTTATAAATCATATCAAGAATTTTGATAGTGATGAACAAATGTAAATTAATAAATGAATGATAAATAAAGAAATAGTACATACTTGCCTCATTAAAATATAAAACTTTTAAAAATCTATTAAATTCTATTCTATTTTAAAATGGACTAAGAATTAGGTTAGAACTTTAATAAGTACATGAGCCATTCCAATTTGAAACTTAAAACATTTATAGCACAAGAATATTTATTAATTTTCTTGGATATAAATATTTATATCCTCTATTAAAAAAAAAAAAACAGCCTGGAGGAATAGGACATTTTGTTTAAAGTTGCATAACACACCTTTACTTGTCTTAATACACCAGATCCCTGCTCTGAATAGTGTATACAATATTAGCGTTTTTACAATATGCAGAATCCTTACTATCTTTTTCCTGATAGGCAGAATCAATCTCATGACATCAACATCTGGACTGGGGAAGAAGTGCTCAAAGCATACATTCACCCCGAGGTAAGTACAAAATAAAAACACTACCATCTGGTTTTATTTCCATAAATTGGAGACATGCTGGCTGAATACTCAAAATGCAGAGGACAGGATTAGATACAGTATAGACTATATTTAAAGGAATAGAATCAAAAGATTATGGAAACAGAGAGACTTTTTTAAATCTAAGATTTCTCAGGCAGTGAATTTATTTGTTTTCTTTATTTTTTTTCTGCTTATTTGGTGCTGTTTGAATTGGCTAGTAAACTGTGAATATTTCCTGGACAAGGAGAACACCTCAGACCTTCCAACTTGTGATGCTTTTGCAATTTAGAGACAAGATTATAACAATTCGAAATGAGTTTGAATTAAAAGTATCAGATAATTCAGATCTCATAAATTCTAGCCCTGTTAGTAAGTTCTTTGAAATGGTTTCCTTTAATGAGATAAAAAAGATTTTGATGATGGCTGCCTACATCCATGTCCAGCAATAATATTTAAATAATGCTTATGAGTTCTTTTTGCTCCCCTAAAACAAGTTATTCATTCTTCCTTCAGGCTAGCAGGGTTCTTTTCAAAGATGTTTAAGGAGACTTTGGTATATCCTTTACTGAAAAACGTCTTCTTAATAAAATCCTAGGTAGAATATTATCAGCCAGTCTCACATTTTGCTTTTAACGTTGTACATCAAGATCATCATTCCTAAATAAGTAAACTATAAGTAGGACAAACGTTCATAATCATATAAAGAAAAATTAAAGACAAAAGGGAATTTAAAAAACCTCATAGTTTCAAATCACTGGATCCAAGAATGAAAACTGTGGAAGCTGGTAACATTGAACTTCACAAAGAAAAAATAATAGACCACTGGCAAACATTGGAAACATCTTCCCAAGACCTGGCTCTCACACTTCTTAAGATCTAAACAAAACACCACAATTGAGAGAGCTTGGAAAAAAGCATAATTATCATCAGTTAATTTTAGCATACATTTACAAGGAAATTTAATTAAAAAAAATAGATGCTCCAATAAACAGAGCCTCTTGACACATGGCAATCAACTTCTTCCTCTGGGCCTGTGTATTCTTACTCAGATTTGGAAAACTACATTTCTTTTGCCCCAGAAATCAAACATTGCTTTTGCAGATGAACAACCACATGATGTCTGCAAGTCTTGTACAAAACTCTGGAGAAGTGAGGAGGAGAAAACTTTCTTCTGGTGAATTTGTGTTTCCCCTGTGAAAGATACTTGAGTGAATGAACTAATGTCAGTGTAGGAGGAGGCAGATTTTCTTGAAAAGAATCACTCAGGCTACAGAAAGAGCAATAGCACTAACAGGGTCATTCATCAAAAGGTGTTAGGGCTGTTATGGCGGGCGATAGGGATCTAATGCCCACAATAATGCCAGAACACTTGTGATATTTATCGCGTTGTGTGACATGAATGCACATTTTTGAAATGTATTGAAAGGGAGGGGGTCTATGAAAATGAGGGAAATTAATGCAGCAAGCATTAGTGTAATGCATGTTATCAGCACTGAAATTAACTACATCTTTTTTTTCCTGGCATTAAGCTGTGTGATATGCCTGAAACAGACTCTCTACCTGGGTAACATCAAGCTAGGTTGAGAGAACATTGCCCAAATCTCATCTTGGAGTGAGTTTCCTCACTCCGAAGGCCAGCAAATCTTCACAAGAGACCACTGTTCTGTTCGTAGGTGTCACGTAGCATGTCAAAGTGGCCCCTAACCCCCTACACACTTATTTAATCCCCACCTCGAGTTACTAGGTGGGCCTACCCTAGGGATACAAATACCTGCCTATGGGCCATGCTATTATGGCCAGGCTTGCTCTCTCTCTCTCTCTCTCTCTCTCTCTCTCTCTCTCTCTCTCTCTCTCTCTCTCTCTCTCTCTCTCTCTCTCTCTCTCCATGTGTCTGTGATCATTGAAAAACTGGTCCCCCAGTGGTTGAATGCAGGAAATACATCAGGTTTGGCACTTATCGCAGAATCTGAAATGGTATCACAATGTGCACTAACTTAGCTCTTCGCACAGGTAATTATCACAAATTGCGATAAACACTATATTAGCATAAAACACGCCCCTTTTGCTATCGCATGCGGTACTTACCGCATTTTGATAAATCCATGCCTAAGTCAGATACTTCACTTAGATGCAGCTCCAGCACTACTCTCTACATCAATGCAGGGGGTGGAAGGGAAATAGCACCAAAAAGTTACCAATAAAGGCCAAGAGTATCAGATAAGTATGAGAAAAAAATAAGTGTGAAAGCTTGCTGGGCAGACTGGATGGGCCGATTGGTCTTCTTCTGCCGTCATTTTTATGTTTCTTTGTTTCTATAAGAACTGGATTTTGTTTTTTCTTTTTCTGGGCCATTTTTCTGCTTTCAATATCATGGAAAATACCTTCCTGCTTTACTGTTTAAAATGTCTCAGTTCTGGAAGTAGCATGCTTCATAGGTTTTACCCCTTTCTGGAAACAAGCCATTGTTTGCTAAGGTAGCAGAGTCTTTATCGTGTCCATGGAAATTAAAATTTGGGGCAACTCAGTCCCATTTTATCTCCTACTCTATTTCATACCTATATTCAACCTTTTGAAGAAATTGATTAGAGCTGCTAGTCTTATTTATCAAAGTTTTGCTGATTACTTTCAATTATACTGTGAGCTTTGTCCTCTATATGAGGAAGCCCTTTAGAATCTTTCAATAAGTTTAATAGTTATTATAAAATGCTTGTGTTTAAATAAACTGAAAAAATACCTCAGTAACTGAGGGAATTTGGATTTAAAAATCCCTCTATTCGTTTTGCACATCCTCAAATATTCTTTAAAGAGATATAAATTTCTCTGAACAAGAAATGTTATATTCTAGGGTTCATCATAAGACTCTGAAATGACTTTTCAAAGTCAGCTTTCCAGTCTTCTTATAGACATCCAGATTCATCCCACCATCCTTTACAGCAAGGGGTGAGTAAACTGAGGTTACAGGCCATGTCTACTCCAGGGGTTACTTTCATCTGGCCCACTTGGTTTTTTTTTAATCTTCACACTTTCCAGACTGCCAGTGCTGCTGCTCCTTTTGCCTTACTATCAGGAGTTTCTGCAGTTCCTGCATATCCTTTCCTCTGCTGCTGAGATACTTGCGCCCTATGCACATCTGCTTTCCATCTGGCCTAATCAGACTCAACTGACAGCTGATCATGGGTGTTGTTTCCACCTGTATCAATGCATCATTCCTCAACTGATCACAGCTAATCTTGGCTCTTCTGACTCAGTGCAATGGCAAGGATACCACCAATGCCAGTGGCTCTGGGTACCTGGCTATTGCCGATTTGCTCTACTGTTCTGTGCTTCCCTCACAACCATGCAGGAGCTCTCAGATCACTGTTTTTCCTTCTGCTCTAACCCCCATGGCTCAGGGAGTGGTACAAAGCCTTATGACTCCATGAGGTCCATATTCAGACACAGTCTGGCTAGCAAAGATAGCCAGATAAACTTATCTGGCTAACTTTGGAGGTATAGCCGGATAACTTTAGGACAGCTCTTTCGCCTGACCAGACTTAGGGGGTTATTTACTAAAAGTTTATCGCGTGCGTTAGGATGTAAATTAGCTGGAGGGGGAGGAGTCGGGGCAGGGAAGGGAGGAGTTGGCCGCGGCATTGCTGCTGGTGATAATGTGAAGAACATTATCGTCGGCAGTAGCGAGGCAAATAACAACACCTTTTACAGTGCTGCTATTAGTGTGAAAGGCTGCAGCCGGCCGCATCGTGGCCGTCGAAATCGCACTGCTGCGGCCTTTCGCAGGCCCGCCCCCCTTCGTCCCCCTGCCCCCTTTTTTGCGGGATTCATTATTCTGCGAAGAATGATGAATCCAGCCCTTAGCTAGCTAAGTCATCTAGCTAACTCTGAATATTGGAGTTAGCTGGTTAACTTAGCTGGCTAACTCAACTTTCCAGTTATTCCCCCAGGAATGCTCCTAACATATCCAACTAAATTCTAGCTTCCTATTAGCCAGATATGTGCACAAATATTCATTTAGCTGGCTAATTTCTGAGTTAGTGGGATAAATGCTTTTGAATATTGACCTCCATATTTTTTGCCCCAGTTCCAGACACTCTAGGAACCCAACAACTTCCACCCCATCTCCAACCTGCCTTTTGTGGCAAAGATTATGGAAAAACTAGTCAATACCCAATTATCAGACTATCTGGAAGACCACAACATTCTCCACCCAACGCAATATGGATTCCGCAAATCACTAAGCACCAAAACCCTCCTCATCTCCCTTACAGATTACCTCATCATGGGTCTGGACTCTGGACACTCCTTCCTTCTAGTACTTCTTGATATCTCGGCCGCATTTGGCATGGTGAATCACTCCATTCTCCTTAAATGACTTTCAGACATCGGGATAACAGGTACGGCCTTCAAATGGTTCAACTCCTTTCTCAGTAACAAAGGCTACAAAGTAAAGATCAATAACAAGGAATCTCCTCTCATCAACTCCTCAAGAGGAGTACTGAAGGGCTCCTCTCTGTCCCCCACACTCTTTAACCTATACCTTCTTCCCCTCTGCCAGTTGCTTACGAACTTAAAACTTAAACACTATCTCTATGCCGACGACGTAAAAATCCTGATCCCAATAACCAAATCCCTCTCAAAAACACTTAAGTTCTGGGACCACTGTCTCCAAGATATCAACTATCTCCTCACTAACCTAAACCTGGTTCTGAACACGTCTAAGACAGAAATGCTCCTTATATCTCCCAACCACAACGATAACCTTCAATCGACCCACACCAATACCCTGGTCAGCCAAGCAAGAGACCTCAGAGTTATAACTGATAACCAGTTAAATCTAAAGAAGTTCATCAACAACACAACCAAAGACTGCTTCTTCAAACTTCAGGTGCTAAAAAGACTCAAACCGCTTCTGTACTTTCAGGACTTCAGATCTGTACTCCAGGCCATTATATTTTCCAAATTAGACTACTGCAATTCCATTCTACTAGGCATTCCCACCTCCTCCACCAAACCGCTTCAGATGCTTCAAAACTCGGCTGCTAGAATCTTAACAAATTCTAACAGAAGAAATCACATCATATCCATCCTAAAAAAAATCTGCACTGGCTCCCTGTAAGCTTTAGAACCTACACAAGTGTCTCACCATCATTCACAAATCCATTTACAACCAGACCCCTAGCGATATCCACTACCCACTCACTCTGTACACCTCTTCTAGACCCATCAGAGAAGCTTACAAGGGCTCACTGCACCCTCCCCCAGCCAAATCCACACTCCACTCATCCACCAAAGAATGAGCCTAATCGACAGCGGCGCCAACCATCTGGAATGCTATGCCCCCTGACCTTAGACAAGAACCCTGTCTACTGACGTTCAGAAAAAAACTCAAATCTTGGCTATTTCTACAAGCCTTCCCTTGATCAGGGACCACCCCAGCTACAGTAACACTCCAAGGCCCTCTAGTCGATGTACCCCAATTCCGATATTGTACATGACTTGCTATTGTTTAGTTTGAGTTACCTCTGCCTCTGGCTCCTCTTCTTCCCAGTTTGAGTACCCCTGTTTTATTGTAACTTTTTGCTATCTTTGTTTATGTTGTTATTTCCTCCTTGTTCCTTGTAAACCGATATGATATGATCTGTATCATGAATGTTGGTATAAAAAAGCACTAAATAAATAAAAATAAATTAAATTAAGCTATTCATAAACTGCAGGATACAAATTTCAGAGTGTGGTATTGAAAACCTACACCTTACAGACTGAATTAAAACTTTTAGCTCCCCAGCACTCCTCTTTTCTCCAGGAAGGACATCCCTGTTTCTATTTTCTCCAGTTGGGTCCTCCCTCAAACCTCTTTTTTGTCTGGGAAACACCCCTATCCAGGTCCTGGAGCAGGCAAGAGTCAACATAATGGCCCCAGGGGAAAAAAGGTTTGTCCTACATAATTCTTTAGATTTTAACACTTACTCTTCTACCAACTGTCTTGCCTCTCCTATATAGCATGCCTTCTTTCTGCTCTTCTCTGGCTCATGGGCAAGTATCAGTGTCATTTTACAATGTTTTTATTTAATTTCAAATATATTTTGTTGTTTTGCTCCCTATGGAATGAATTTTTAAAGGAGTTATGCCCTTAAAAATAGCATATATCGGAGCAATTTTCAAAAGCCCATTTATGTGCATAAAAGCTTTTGAAAATGTAGCCCTGTGGAGCAATTTTCAAAGGAGTTATGCATGTAAAAGTAGCAATTTTCAAAAGATCATTCACATGTATAGGGCCTGATTTTAAAAAGCATTTACTCGAGTAAAAACCAGGTTTACTGGAGTAAATTCACTTTACTTGAGTAAGTGGGTTTTTGAAAATTGCTACAATATATGCCATTGACTTGTCTATAGGATTTACTCACATAAGTGCACTTTACTTGAGTAAATGGCTTTTGAAAATTGCTACAATAGTAGCTACATTTACGCATGTAACTCCTTTTGAAAATTACCCCAATAATGTCTATCTATGTGTGTAAATCCTTTTGAAAATTCAGCCCTATGTGTATGCCACTGTCTTCAACTATTCTCTTATCTAAAATCTTTGCTGTTTGTCAACTACCTCTCTGGCATCACATTGCCACCCTTTTGTCCTTGATCCCCTTCTCTGGAATCAGCTTCCCTTTGATATTCAAAATTCAATGTCTCTGTCCACATTGAACGGTAAACCAAATACCTACTTTCTCAATTGTATTTTCTACTAAATCAATTAATGATACCCCCCCAACACACACATTCCCTGTATTTATTTATTTATTTATTTATTTGTTTATTTATTTGGATTTAGTATTTACTTCACTTTGTGAAGATCTTTAGTAAAAGCAACAGATAAATAAATATATAAATATTGACATAGTCAAAAACACTTGCCCATACTTTAAACAGTTCCAGATCTCAATCTGCCTGTCTGATATTGCTGTGAAAAAAACAATCACATATAAAGAGTTTTATGACGTATTAAACCCTCATATGTCTGAGCATACCATACATATATGCTGTGTAAGCGTTTAAATGTTCAAAACACTAGAAGAATTTAAGTGTTTGGCTCAGATTATTATTACTATTTTAAAATAATCTGAGCCAAACACTTAAATTCTTCTAGTGTTTTGAACATTTAAACGCTTATACAGCGTATATGTATGGTATGCTCAGACATATGAGGGTTTAATACGTCATACAACTCTTTATATGTGATTGTTTTTTTCATTGTTATAGTATTTATCACATAGAATACCAGTTCTATATATTTATAGTGTCTGATATAGCTGCCTAGATGTCCCACTACCAGCTTAAACTCAACATGGCCAAGTCAGAGTTTCTTATCTATCCCTCCAAGCCTACTTCCTATCTTCTTCCTTTCTCTATTGCTGAAGGTAACATTGTAATCCTCCATATTAAATCAGCCCTTTAATCTTGGTCTTCAACTCCTCTCTTTCCTTTGCTACACATGTTCAAAACACTGCTAAAATATGCAATTTCTTTCCATATAACATCACCAAAATCTGTCCCTTCCTTTCTGAATAGACTACTAGAACCCTTATCCAATCTTTCATCACCTCCTGCTCCTCACAGGTCTCCAAATGAGCCAATTCTCTCCACTATAATGAATCCAAAATTAAGCTGTGCAATTTATCTTTCACCAAAGTCACTACACCCATATAATCTCTCTTCACAAGTCATTGTTTCTCTATCCATTTCCACATACAGTTCAAGCTCCTTTTATTCACCTATAAGAGCCTTCACTCTGCAACTCTTCACTCCTCCTTTATTAACTCTCTCTACCCCTCTTCTCATGTAGTCTACTCATCAGGCAAGTCATTAGTCTCTATGCCCTTCTTCTCTAATTCCAATTCCCAACTCCATGTGTTCCACCTGGCTGAACCTGTAATGCACCTTACCTTTCCAGCAGCATCCTCTGACTGCAGGCTCCTCCAGCATAGCTTCTGGCATTGTGCTGCATCCAGTGGCTCCGACTAAGAAGTAGACTGCAGCTCCTGAGCCTTTATAGGCCCTGCATTCAGAACTTCCTGTGGATGCTAGCAGACACCAACATCACTCTCCCTGTATATAAGGGAGTTCAGTGCAGTGAGCCAGTGCCTCAGCAATAGGGATGTGAATCGGGCTTCGGACGATTGAAAATATCGTCGATATTTTCAAAATCGTCAGAAATCGGTGGTTCCCCCAAAACGATAGGAAAACCCCACGATATTGATTGTGGGGGTTCCCTTATCATTTTGGGGGAGGGCAGGAAAAACGGCACACAAAAATAAAACCTAAACCCACCCTGACCCTTTAAAACTAACCCCTTGGCTTTCCCCACCCTCCCGACGCTCCCAAAAACTTTTTACAGGTACCTGGTGGTCCAGTGGGGATCCCGGGAGCGATCTCCCGCTCCGGGCCTTCCTCTCGATCCCGGGCCGTCGGCTGCCACTAATCATGTGACAGGGGCTGACCAATGGCACCGGTAGCCCCTGTGACATAGTAAGGGCAAAGGCTATCGGCACCATTTTGATTACTGGCAGCTGATGGCCCGAGTGCAGGAGATTGCTCCTGTTGTGAAAGTGGACCCTTGTTTCGAGGTAGAGGACTACCGTCGAAGGGCGAGGCCTCTTGGAGACTTGCTAGAAGTCTTCACCCTGGAAGCTCGTGACCCCCCCCCCCCCCCAGGAGGAGCCCATAGGGGTCCGGCCGCTGAGACTTAGGCGACTCCTCTGAAGACTGTAGAAGGTCTGGATGCAGGCGCCTCCTGCAGGTCGTGGGTTCCAGACGGCTGGCGCCTCCAGCAGGTCGAGACAGTCTGAGGACGGAGACGAAGAAGAGTCCAAAACCGGTCCGAGAATCAATATACCAGCGGGGTCCGAGTCCAGTCCAGGGTCAAGGCAGGAGAAGGGTCCAGAGCCGTACCGGGATCAAGCCAGGAGAAGGGTCCTACGCCATACCAGAATCAAGCCAGGAGAAGACACGTCCACCAGTCCAGAGGTCAGGAGCCAAGAATCAATCCACGGAGCAGGGAAGAAGAGCAGGATGAAGAACCAAGAACCAGGAGCCAGGAACACACTCAGGTCAGAACCTCAATACCAAGGCAAGGTCTGAGGGGCAGACCTTGCCTTTAAATACAGGAACCTGGAAGAGGTGCTTCAGAAGGGAGCCATGACACTTCCTGTCATGGCCCCTTTAAATCTTGTCTTCAGCCGTGCGCGCGGCCCTAGTGCAGCAGAGGAAAAAGGGGCGGAGTCACCGCATGAAGCAGAGCCCCGCGGCCAGCCAAGCAGCGGCCCAGCCTGCGCGGAGAATGTCGTCGGAGGCTCCCTGCACCTGCAGGAGCCTCAGCAGAGACCCGACGCCGCGGGTAAGTGCTGGGACCCGGCCGCGGACCGCCATGGCCGGCGGCCATGACAGTCGGCCCCAGTCACGGGCTGCCACGGCCGGCGGTCGTAACAGCTCCCGGACCCCCGCTGGACCACCAGGGGCTTTTGGCAAGTCTTGGGGGACCCTCCTGACCCCCACAAGACTTGCCAAAATTTCAGCGGGGGTCCGGGAGCAACCTCCTGCACTCAGACCGTCGGCTGCCAGTATTCAAAATGGTGCCGATAGCCTTTGCCCTTACTATGTCACAGGGGCTACCGGTGCCATTGGTCAGCTCCTGTCACATGGTAGGAGCACAAGATGGCGCCGGCCATCCAGTGCTCCTACCATGTGACAGGGTCCGGCCAATAGCACGGATACCCTGTCACATGGTAAGGGCAAAGGGCCATCGGCGCCATTTTAATTAGTGGCAGCCAACGGCCCGGGAGCGGGAGGATGGCCCGGAGTGGGAGATCACTCCCGGGACCCCCACTGGACCACCAGGTACCTGTAAAATGTTTTTTTTTGGGGGGTCGGGAGGGCGGGGGAAGCTAAGGGGTTAGTTTTAAAGGGTCGGGGTGGGTTTTTTGTTTATCGGCTCGGGCGCAGCCGATTAAACAAAACTGTGATCGGGCCCGATGCAAAAAAACCCACATGTGAATCGGAACCGGAATCCGAACCGATTCCGGTTCCGATTCACATCTCTACTCAGCAACAGGTCCTTCTATATACCTATGCCTAGGTATTGGTTTTGCTCCTGATTCTGACTCCTGTCCCTGCTGTTGTTCTTGCCTGCTTTCTAGTACCAGCAGCTGCTTCAGTTCTGTCTTTACCTGCCCTGCTCTGCTCCTGCCTGCCCTGCTGGTCCTTGCCTTCAGCTTGTCCTGTCATTAGCCTGCCTTTGTCTACCAGCCCTGGCCATAGACTGCGTTCATCTCTATCTGAAGTCTTCCAGCTTTGACCATTGCCTGCCTTCATTTCTGCCTGAACTCTGCCAGCCCTGACTTCAGCCTGCTCCTCATCTTTGCCTAATTTCTAATCATCCTGACCTCAACTTTCAATACCTCAGCTGCCAGCTGTCAGAGCCTAGTCTGTGCTTGTGCGAACCAGACTGCACCAATCTGACAGTGGCACATGGGATCACCTCCCTGAGATGTAAAAGCACCAGATGACTTCCTGAGTTGGTGCTTTATGCTTCCTCTCTTGTCTTATTTAAATCCTGTCTAACGCACATCTTTTCAAGACTGCTTTTAAATTTTAACCCCTGATTGTTCCACTTACAGCCTAATTAATATTTAATCATTGTCTAATAAATGAAATTCCCCAAATCTCTTTTGCCCTATACTGTTGTACATTTGTCTTGATTAGATTGTAAGCTCTAACAAGCAAGGACTGTCTCTTATATGATTTTGCACTGCAGTGCGTACATCAAGTAGCACTATTGAAGTTTAGATAGTAGTATTAGTAATCAGAGCCAGGATCAGCTTTTTCTGTGCCCGGGGTTGATATACATAACTATGCTTCACCACTTCACGTACCAGTGTCTACTCTGGCACAGCGTCTTTCTCCTTTAGCAGCAAAGGCACCACTGTCCTTATAATGGTGGCAGTTTCAGCAAAGCACCCTTCTCTCCATCATAGCAACATAATGTAGCAATGGCAAAAGCGTTGGGCTGGAATCATTGTAGGAGGCTACTGCGATCCAGAAGAAGACCTTGTATGCTCTTATGCCAATACATAAATGCAGCCTTGCTAATGACTCCCCCTTGGGCTTGACACGAGGGGCATCTGCCACCCTCCAGTCCTGGCTCTATTAGTAATAGTAGCAATTTAAATATTGTCTAAAGCAGTGGTTCTCAACCTTTATTCCATCATGACACACTTGGCAGATGATGCTCACATAAGTGACACACTGCACATTACATTTAACAGCTATACTAAAAAAAAAAAAAAAAGAAAATCCTAGATTTTTTATTATTGAAAATGATGAAGGAGTAAGGTAACATTCTTTAATTTCATTAACTGCTTATAAAATATTATTAAATGTTATTTTTTCTCATAAATTGTAATCTTTGAATTACTGCATCAGTAATAAATTTGGAACTGATTTGCAAATGCAGCACACAGATTTTCGATTCAGACAAACCTGCATGCATTTTAACGTGAACCTCAGAAAGTTCTGACCCCTTCTGGAGTTTATACGGGGCAGAGTTAGGAAATTGCCACTTTCAACTCACCATACAAAAAATATATTCAAATTCTGATATTCCCTCAGTAATAGTACTTCAAAATCCCTTCCCTGCCAGCCACTTTGTGAAATAACATGAAAATCTACTAAAAAGACATTTAGAAATTATGGGCCGGATTTTCAAAAGGTTAAGCGTAAATCCGGAGGTTGAGGGAAAAGCAGCAATAAGAAGTTGTGATGAGGAATTTTAACTACCAGCTCTTACTCTGCATGATTATGATACATTGCAGAAGGACCTTGCCAGACTGAAGATTGGGTATCCAAATGACAGATGAAATTTAATGTGGACAAGTGCAAGGTGATGCATATAGGGAAAAATAACCCATGATTTAGTTACACAATGTTTGGTTCATATTAGGAGCTACCACCCAGGAAAAAGATTTAGGTATCATAGTGGATAATGCTTTGAAATCATCAGCTCAGTATGCTGTGGCAATCAAAAAAGCAAACAGAATGTTAGGAATTATTAAGAAGGGAATAGTTAATGGAAAATGTCATAATGCCTCTATATCGCTCCATGGTGAGACCACATCTTGAATACTGTGTAAAATTCTGGTTGCTGCATCTCAAAAAAGATACAGTTGTGATTTAGAAAGTACATAGAAGGGCAACCAAAATGATAAAAGGGATGGAACAGCTCCACTATGAGAAAGGCTGAAGAGGTTAGGGCTCTTCAGCTTGGAGAAGAGACGGCTGAGGGGGTTTATGATAGAGGTCTTTAAAGTAATGAGAGGTCTTGAATGATTAGATGTGAATCAGTTATTTACACTTTCGGATAATAGAAGGACTAGGGGGCACTCCATGAAGTTAGCAAGTAGCACATTTAAGATTAATTAGAGAAAATTCTTTTTCACTCATCGCACAATTAGGCTCAGGAATAAGTTGCAGGAGGATGTGGTTAGTGCAGTTAGTGTAGCTGGGTTTAAAAAAGGTTTGGATAAGTTCTTGGAGAAGAAGTCCATTAACTTATATTAATCAAATTGACTTAGGGAATAGCCTCTGCTATTACTGGCATCAGTAGCATGGGCTCTTCTTAGTGTTTGGGTACTTGCCAGGTTCTTGTGGCCTTATTTGGCTTCTGTTGGAAATAGGATGCTGGGCTTGATAGACCCTCAGTCTGACCCAGCATGGCAATTTCTAATGTTGTTGTGTTCTTCTTATGTTCTCTAGTGAAGCAGCAAACACATTTGGCTGTTATAGAAAGCTTATTCTTGCTATGTCAAATTTTGGTGACACACCTGCCATCCCTTGGTGACATACCAGTGTGTCCCAACACACTTGTTGAGAACCACTGGTCTAAAGTACACCTACTCCATAGAAACAATGGGAAAAAGAAAAAAAGAAAAAATGTCAAAATCAGTTTTATATTTATAAGGGACCTGTTGTTTCCCCTAATTCGGAATGGTTCGGGAGAACTGAAAAACGATTTAAAAATTCATTTTCAGGTTAGTGCGCACTAATAGGAGTTAGCGCGCGCTAGCTCTGCCATGTTAGTGCACAGTATCAGGAGTTAGCAAGCACTAACTCCTGATAGTGCACACTAACCCAAAAATCGGGGCCCCCGAAAAAAAAAACCAACCCTGAACTGCGGGAAAAATTAAATTCCCATGGGGGGGGGGGTGTCCCTGAAATGAAGCCTGACATGATATGGAAACCCAAAGCAAATCTCTAGTGCCCACCAGGTGCTAACTAAGGAGTTAACCGAATCAAGAAAAAGAGTGAAGTACCATTCTGGTGCTGATTGAGAAGTTAACAGGTGGATAAAGGATTTCTTGGAAGATATTAAATCTGAAACTAAGTTCTGATCAAACATTGGGTCAGTATTGCATAGCCAATGGGAAGAGCAAAAAGGAAATATATTGGGAGGTAAAGGAAGATGAAACTATCTTTAATCTGTTCAACTGAGGAATGTAACAAATTGGATACAAGGAGTACATTTGTATAAATACAAAGCTTTCACTAGACTAAGAAGTAGAATCACAAGTTTATTCTATCTGCTGTTTATTATTTATTGACTTTGATGAAGAAAAACAAATCTAAGCTGTAAATATTATCCAATCATCTAACCAAACTATCGATAAAGAAGTTGGAATCTACAATTCCTCTGCTGTGTGTTTATTGGATGCTGAGACTGTATAATTATTGATGCTGTGAACTACAGACAGAAACAGGAAATTGCATATTGGAAGGATTTAACTCAGATATCTGGGAGGGAGAAGGAGTTGAACAGAAACTGTGAGGAATTCTGTATAAAGTGTCTGTCTCTTTTTTTCTTCCTATATGTCACTGGGTGCCAAGTAAAGGATCAATCCCACTCAGGGGATTACAGAAGTAACAAAATATGTTATTCAGTAGTTAGAAAACAGTCATAGGTGCATTGAAGTCTGAAATAAGTAGAGAGTGTTATACACATTCCACACATTGCCTTGCCTTGCCTCTATCAGCTACCTTGTACATCAAGGAGAAAATTTGCATTATCAACAACATATCTCTGCATTCTACAATTGTTATGCTTCATTCTCTGTTTTGAAAATTAGTGGGTGTGCATGGAAGCAATGCCAACATACACACTAAAAATTTACACCTGCTCTGCAAATCAAACGTTTGTATGTTATGTCCCTAACCCAGTTGTGCCCACTTAACACTTCTTTATAGTGCACATAAAAGAAAACTCTCTCTTGTGTATATTTTTATTCACACACAGACACAGACAGACAGACAGACAGACAGACAGACACACACACACACATCCTGGCTAATTTTTAAAGGAACATTTATGTGTCCGACAGTAAGGGATGCCCAAATATGAGAAACTAGAAATCTAGCACTCTCTGTTACAGACTCCAAATTAGGGATTGATTTACCCATGGAATTGTGCTCAGTCCATGACTTGAAAAGTTTTAGAAAGCATCCTAAAGCTTTATTATTTCAAGAGGCTTTTGAATGAATAGTTACTTGTTATGTTTTGATTGCATATGATTTTATGTTTTGATATTCTGATTTATTATTTTATTTTTATATTGTTATCTGCTTGGTTTGATTTTATTACTATAAGCTTTGTAGTGCAGATAGAGGGTGCAGGGGTCTGTCTGCTAAAAGACACTGCCAGCTGCCCTCCCACCTTCCTTGGGATCTTGTCAGGTAAAAGACAATGTGTATACTCCTCGGAAATAGACTTTTATTTATCAGATTGGCAGAACATAGCATTTAGAAAATAACAATAATTCCTATCTTTAACATCCTGGCTACAAAGCACCAGTTTTCAGTAAAGAAAATTCAGTATCATGGGTGGTAACAAAACATGCCATAAACAACATTAGCTTACTTTCAGGCCGATTCAGTAAAGTCCACGGGAGAGCGGGCAAATGCCTGCTCTCCCGGCGCACGCACAAACCACTCGCCTGTGCGCGCGATACAGTATTTAAATGAGGCCTGGAGGTAGAAATGGGCAAAAGGAGGCGCTAGGGACACTAGCGCATCCCTAGCGCCTCCTTTTTGACAGGAGCGGCGGCTGTCAGCAGGTTTGACAGCCGACGCTCAATTTTGCCGGCTTCGGTTCTCGAGCCCGCTGACAGCCACGGGCTCGGAAACCAGACGCCGGCAAAATTGAGCATCCAGTTTTTGACCCGACAGCCGCCTGCCTACTTCCAATTTTTTTTTTTAATTTTTTTTTAACTTTTTTTACTCTTCAGACCTCCGACTTAATATCGCCATGATATTAAGTCGGAGGGTGCACAGAAAAGCAGTTTTTACTGCTTTTCTGTGCACTTTCCCAGTGCTGGAAGAAATTAGTGCGCGAATACCTAATAGGGCCATCAACATGCATTTGTATTTGCATGTTGAGGGCACTATTAGGTTCGACGGGTTGGACGCGTGTTTTTCCTTACCCCTTACTCAGTAAGGGGCGGAAACAAGTTTATTATCAAGGGGCTCTCCTTGTTTTCATAAAATTATTTAGTCTCCCTCATTTTTCTCCATATAACAAAAAATAAATTGTAAATAAAACAAAAAAACAATAATTTATAACTGAAATTAGCCAGAAAAATGGTGCTGAATAGTCAACCTTTTATTCTCTGCAAAAACAAAACTACTTCTTCAGCTGTAATTGCAACTTACTTACACTGAAATTAAATGAAAAAGATTTCTACTTTTTCAACTGATTGAAAAACATAAATGGGACCCTCATTTGCCACATTAATTTTGTAGATGGTCACTATATATTTTTGCCAATTATTATTCCATATCGAAGTCTGTAATGTTAATTATCATGAGACAAAATGAAAGAGTGATCAGTTTAATATAGCCACCCATTTAATATAATTCTGCATCTTGGAGGCTTGACAGACAGAGGTGAAAATGAAATATTTTGTGATCTTTCAACCACTAACCCCATCCTGTTTCCTATATAATCATCTCACATGATGCATTCCATGGATCTGTTTTATCAATATTGTTAACTTAAATGTGAAAGTTATTTGGGAGATGAAAGTTTTCTCTATCAGTCCACTTATTTGTAAATTTATTGCAGAAACATATTCTTTCTTTTCCCCCTTCGCATTCACAATGATTTATAAACAATAAGTAAGTAATATCAGTGATTTCTTTTTCTAGTCTTAGACATTTGCTCATTAGCTTGCTTTTGAAGATAGATTCCTAGAGCTCAATTGATGCTTCTTATTGAGCACAATTAGAAATTTGTTGGTGGTGTGGGCAATTTTGAAATGTATGCATTGATTGCAATGCATGTGGGAACTTACAGTTTGTGTACATTGCAGCCAATTTTGAAAGGGAAAGTATGCATGTGCTTTCTATTTGAAAGTAATCAGAAAGTGCTAATTATGCATACTAAGCATCTGTGTGCTCTATACCTATTTGTGTGGATAGTGAAGGGGTGAGCAAAATAGCATGCCTATTATTTATTTATTTATTGATAGGCATTTCTGCAAATGGCCTCAAGGCAGATTGCAAAACAAGTTTTAACTAACAATTACAGTACATTGGTCAAAGGTCATTTAACATGACAGTTGAATCAAATTTACAGTGGATAGCATTGATGGTTAAGTTAAGGACATGAGTCAGAAAGAATTGAGTGTTTCTGTTGAAGTGACTCTAAGAACATAAGAACATACCATACTGGGTCAGACCAAGGGTCCATCAAGCCCAGCATCCTGTTTCCAACAGTGGCCAATCCAGGCCATAAGAACCTAGCAAGTACCCAAAAACTAAGTCTATCCCATTCTACTGAAGCTAGTAATAGCAGTGGCTATTTTCTAAGACAACTTAATTAATAGCAGGTAATGGACTTCTCCTCAAAGAGCTTATCCAAACCTTTTTTAAATCCAGCCTCACTAACTGCACTAACCACATCCCCTGGCAAAAAATTCTAGAGTTTAATTGTGTGTTGAGTGAAAAAGAGCTTTCTCCGATTAGTTTTAAAGTTGCTACATGCTAACTTCATGGAGTGCCCCCTAGTCCTTTTATTATCCGAAAGAGTAAATAACCGATTCACATTTACCCATTCTAGACCTCTCATGATTTTAAACACCTTTATCATATCCCCCCTCATCCTTGTCATCTCCAAGTCGTCTCCAAGTCCTAACCTCTTTAGTCGTCTCCAAGTCCTAATCTCTTTAGTCTTTCCTCATAGGGGAGCTGTTCTATCCCCTTTATCATTTTGGTCGCCCTTCTCTGTACCTTCCCTATTGCAACTATATCTTTTTTGAGATGTGGCGACCAGGATTGTACACAGTATTCAAGGTGCCGTCTCACCATAGAGCGATACAGAGGCATTATGACATTTTCCATTTTACTCACCATTCCTTTTCTAATAATTCCCAAGATTCTGTTTGTTTTTTTGAGTGCCATAGCACACTGAACTGACGATTTCAATGTATTATCCGCTAAGACGCCTAGATCTCTTTCCTGGGTGGTAGCTCCTAATATGTAACCTAACATTGTGTAACTATAGCATGGGTTATTTTTCCTTATATGCATCATCTTGCACTTATCCACATTAAATTTCATTTGCCATTTGGATGCTCAATTTTCCAGTCTCACAAGGTCTTCCTGCAATTTAACACAATCCGCTTGTGATTTAACTACTTTGAATAATTTTGTATCATCTGCAAATTTGATTACCTCATTCGTTGTATTCCTTTCCAGATCATTTATAAATATATTGAAAAGCACAGGTCTCAATACAGATCCATGAGGCACTCCATTGCCCTCCCCTCCACTGAGAAAATTGTCCATTTAATCCTATTCTCTGTTTCCAGTCTTTTAACCAGTTTGTAATCCACGAAAGGACATCACCAACTATCCCATGACTTTTTACTTTTCCTAGAAGTCTCTCATGAATACATTTTTCAAATGCCTTCTGAAAATCCAAATACACTACATCCACCGGTTCACCTTTATCTACATGTTTATTAACCCCTTCAAAACAGTGATGCTATGCTCAGGCTTGTGAACCCTTGGGCCGACGGGAGGATGGTGTACCTTAGGAAGAGGATCCGTAGGTTCTCCCGTCTGGTGGCGAGGCAGGAGAGAAGAAATGACCAGCTGACCCTTGGCACAGGAGACTGAGGCGACTGTGGAGGCAGACGAAGAGTCGTGATGTCGAGGAGAGGAGCTGTGTCTTCACCACTGGAAGCCGCGGTCCCCCCAGGAGGAGCCCGTAGGGACCCGGACCACTGGGACTTAGGTGGACCTTTGAGAGGTCAAGGAGATGAGAGTTCGGAGCAAGGGCTAACTGGAGCTTCACCCCTGGAGGCCCGCGGTCCCCTCAGGAGGAGCCCGTAGGGACCCGGGCTGCTGGGACTTAGGTGGGCCCTTGAAGATGATGGTCCAGAAGAAGTCCGAGGTCACGTGTCAGAGGGTCGTCGCTTACCAGTCCGAGGTCGTATACCAAGGGATCGCCACTTGCCAGTCCGAAGTCACACACCAGGAATCACCGCTAGCTAATCTGAAGTCAGGAACCAGGAACACCAAGATGAGACAGGAACAAGGATCCAAAGTAGAAGAACTCACTGAAGCAAGCAGACCTGACTATGTAGGACGTTGCCAAGTCAAGGGATGAGCAGAGGAAGCCTCCTTTTATACTTCCTCTGCTCTGGTTCATTGGAAGAAGCTGTAGGTAAAGGGCTTAGGTCCCTTTAATTCTAGTGAGGTGGCGCGGCCTCGCGCCCAAGATGGCAGTGGCCATCTTGGATTCTCGGCCCATGGGGGAAGCCACCAGACGCCGCGAGGAAGGAGCAGGGACGGCTCCCAAGCCCGGGGACCCCCACGGATGCCCACGCCGGCACGTGGAGGCCCACAGTCCTCAGCATTTGCGCTCCACCCGACGCTGCTGCGGCGGCCCGCCGGCCCAGTCAGGTAGGGGTACGTGGTAGCGATGGCCACGACCGCGGAACACAACAAGTGAAGCAGATTTGTGAGACTCTAATGTATACATGCTGCTTTCTTCCCCTGGTAGAAACAGGAAGGTGTCTTTTTAACACAGCAAAATATAGGAGCACTATGAAAGACTGCATATGCATTTAAATGAGCATAGGAGGGCAATTTTAAGCCACATTTTCCTCAGGTGATCATTATTTAGTATTTACCTAGGTAAATGTCTTTGAAAATAGTTTTGCTAAGGAGCTGGATTGTTTTCATTTTTTTTAACAATAAAAGCATGGTTCAGTCATGAAGGAACATTTCAACTAAGGCACAGCAGTGTTGTATACCTATACCAGCAACTACTCAATTACCAGTAAATAAAACATTAGCTTGCAGTATAAAAGCAACATTTAGCATTGCATCTTGTAAGCCATTCTTCCAGACGTACCCTCATATTTTCTATTTTCCTTTCCTGTATAAAATATGTGTTTTCCAGTCTTAACATTATAAAAACATTTGGCACACAACATGGGTTATAGATCCAAAAAGAAAAAGAGATTATCTTTGAGAAGTGTTTGCTAAGTAATATTCTAAGTGCAAAAAGTGCAATTGACTCAATCAATATCCCTTTCAAGAAAGCCATATTTTGGGAATTGAAAAACACATATCTTGTTGGCAGTAATAAATATTTCATCAAATTATCTCTCCAGCTTTCATTACTCCTTGGAATCTTCTTAGTGGTAGATGGTGCTTTTTATGGCGTTGCATTGCCCTAGTAATATGCACTCATATAGAAAACTCCATATCAATATCTATATCTATACAGTATGTATCTTCCTCTACATAGAGCCTAATATGAGTCTCAAAGGTCATATCTTGTTAAGCATGTAATATTTCAGCACCTTATCATCATAGAGTAGCTTGGAATAGCACCCATATAGGTTTATATTTTACTCTCAGATAATTAACAAAACAATGAGGTGATTCGAAGAAAATATATTGTTTACATTAGTCTCTTTATGCATTGCAAATGCCACACTGTTATATCTGGCATAATTAAATTGTCATATTCAGATGACTTTTTTAATAATGAAAAAGCAAGCCTCAGAGCATTTAGATGATTTGATATGTTCATTTAAAATTGAGAAACTCCTCAGCATACTTTTACGATTTCTTTTATAGACAAAGTGAAATAAAAGCATTACATTAGCTGTTTTCATCAATCTATTTCTGAAGCATTTGTTTACATCTTTATTTGTGGACTATATTCATAAGGCTTGAGTTACTCGAATTCTTTTTGGCCTCCGGGTGTATGCTAGGAAAAACCCCCCAAAAAACTAAATAACTGTTTAAAAAGCATAGATATTCTGGATATAGTTGGCATAAAAAAAGAAATTATTTGTCATAGCCTGATAAAAGTTATTTGGAATGTATAGGAGGAGTTGCCACCAGAGGTGCCATATTTATACCCCCACCTCTGCCACAGACATACCAACAAACACTTAATCATTCACTAACATATGCACCTTGTATTCATCTCCTGCAGCTCTCAGACAGGAATACAGTTCCTGCTGCTTGAGGTTGACATAAGTCTGTTCTAGAATGCTGCCATAGCCAGCCATATACCTCTATTACTAGTGATGGGAGCAATTTGGAGACTTTGAAAAATTGTTCACATTTGCAGAAAAATAAGAAAGCTGATTGAAATAAATCTTATTTTATTCAGTTGCAAAGCTCCAAAACAGGGGCAGGCAAACGTTTTTCAACCGGAGCCACATCACTTGATTTGGACAGTATTCAGGGCCGAGGGGGATGACGTTCCCATTGGTAGCAACATGAGCAGAGTGAGGGGGTTGGGTGATGGTATCCTTTTGGAACTATGTCAAATAGAGTGCTCTCACATACCCCTCTCTCACTATGCTTCTCTCTCCCTCCTCTCCCACTCCCACTCACTCTCTTATCCTTTCCCTCCTCTCTCACTCATTCTCTCCTCTCTCTATAGTCCTCCACCCCACTCACTTTATTCCTCTCTTCCTCTCTCTCTTCCTCCTCTCCCATTCACTCCCCTCCTCCTCTCTCCTTCTCCCTCTCTTCCCCTGTCCCTCATCCTCTCTCCTCATCTTCCTGCTCTCCCAGTCCTTCACTTCTTATCTCTCTCTTTCTCTCCCATTCATTCTCTCGTCTCCCTGTCTACCACTTTCACTGACTCTATTACTCTCTCCCTCCATGCTCTTTCTCTCCCTCTCTTCTTCTCTCTCTTCCTCTCCTCTCTCTCTTCACCCTCTTTCTTTCTCCCGTGCTCTCTCTATTTTTACTCTAGACTCTGGTTTTCCCCTGTTTATTAGTCTGCAATGTATGCACTGATCAACCACTCTTCAGTGTTAGGATTCTGAGGTATCAGATGGTGTGTGAACCCTGAGCCAAAGTGAGAGGTGTTACCGCCCACTGGGAAGAGCCCCGTGGGCCTCATTGTCTGGAGGCTAGGTCTCAGCTAAGGAAGGCACAGAATGAATAGAGTCTTTATTAATAGAGATAGAAGCACTACCCGTGGAGCGGGAGGTGCCAGAGAGAGATGGTCACACAGGTCCTGAGACACAGGGTCGATGGGATAGGTAGTGCCCTGAGGGAATACCTCCATAGCACGGATACTAATTCGTGAAGCGGGTACACTGGAGAGGTCTCGTGTAGCGATGGTAGTGGCCCACGAAGTTGGGTACACCGAAGAGGCCTTGATAGAGATAGTAGTGGCCCGCGAAGCGGGGTACACCAATGATGTCCTCGGTAGTGATGGTAAAAGCCCGCAGAGTAGGATATGCAGGTGAAGTCTTCAGAAGAGGTGACAGTGGCCCACAGAGCGAGGAGCACAGTCGAGGCCCAAGGTGGAAGTGGTAATGGCCCGCAGCTTGGGGTACACCATTGAGGGTCCTCGGTCAGTCTAGTAGCGTTCCGCAAGGCGGGAAGTGCCTGTGAGGTCTTCGATAGCGAAGTAGAGCAGACACCTCTGACAGAGCTTTCTGTAGCAATGGTAATGGCCCTCAGCACAGGGTACACCCAATAGGCACTTGGTAGGTAGGAAGTGATCCGCAGAGCAAAGTACTCACAAAGAGCAAGTTGGTTCCAGGAAGCCCCGGGAATGGGGCAGACGGAGTCCCAGGTGTCAGGCCCTCCGAGGAACAGATAGCCAGGACGAGAGAGAGGCCCCCGAGGAGCAGGTACCTGAGACGTCCATGTCAGAACTGGAATCTGGAACGCAGGTCCTCTGGAAGTGAGGCGGAAATAGCAAGGATGAAACTCTTTGCCAAATCAACTTCGGAGAGGGCCAGCAGGTTTAAATATCCACAGATCCTGAAGTCATCTGGAGGAGACGCCCTTGAGGTTCCCGCCCTGATGTGGATAAGACCGGCCCATGTGTGCGCGCGCGCGCCTAGAGGGACCTGATGACAAGATGGCGGTCGGTGGCGTCTGTGCCAACCTGGGAGGCATAGAAGCAGTAGGCAGGTCATAGGTAGCTAGCGGAGGCTGCCAATCTACCCCATGGAGTCAAAGACGTGAAGCAAGAGGTGAGCAGGAGTGGTCACAGCCGTCTGTGACCAACAGGCATAACATTTAGCTTAGTTCAGAGAGTGAACTGCCACTCATTCAAGCACACCATTAAACTGCTCTTTTACCATACTAAAAGGATGCAAACCTTTCAACATCCAATGCTGGGAAAAAATGTGAGCCCAGTGGCTATTACCAGACCAGAGTATATTGAGGGGAGAGTATGCACATCCTGGAACCAGTACCTAAGGAATCTCAAACCCCACCCCCCTCCCCTTGTATTGCCCATCCTTACACCTGGTGGGTTTCCCCAGAACTTTTTGCACTTACCACACCCAAGAGGGGGTAGAAGGCAAAGCAGTGTGCTGCTTGTTATGGTGGCCTGCCCTTTGCAAGTTGCCTACCCCTGACCCTGCCACTAGTTTCCCACTGCAGGCTGAGGCTTCTGGGACACACACTTCAGACCAGGTCACATACTAACTGAAAGTGCTGCCTGCCAATCATGAGAATGCAAGAAGCAGATCATAAAAGACAATGAATGGGAACCTGTGGAAATTCTGCATTCTGTGAGCCGGGTCAACTCAGTAGGCATGCCTGAAAATGGGAGATGTCATCAAAATGTGTGCCTACCATTCATTTTTGGGGGAGATGTGGAGCACTTTTTTCAAACTATGGCAATTGAGTGGGAAATAGGCCAGAAGGATGGAGGAGACCATCCTGTTCTGACCTGTGGGCTTTAATTTGCCCAACCCTGCTATAAAAGATGTTGACAATTTTATTTATCTATGCTGCCAATCCATAGTTCTTGGTGGCTCATAATTAAACATACAGAGGTAGATATTGAAAGTGTAGCCGGCTAAGAACTTAACCATATATAGCTTATCCAGCTGTTGCAAGGATATTTAGTGGCACAGCTATGCCACTGAATATCTGTGTACAAAGCGCTATATATCTGGATATCTGTTATCCAGCTAAATCTAGATCTACAATTGAGCACATCTACTTTAGCCAGTTAACTTATCCGGTTAAGTCTCATTATTGCTACTTAGCCAGATACATTATCCAGCAAAGTAGGGCCACCTCAATCTGACCAGTGCCCATCTACAAGTTAGCAAGCTAGCCAGAGAGCTGGAAAAGTGACTTATCCAGGTATCTAGCGGCCACTGAATGTAACCAGATATTCAACAGCTGCTAGATAACTAGATAATTCCTACTTATCTGGCTATCTGGTGATTGAATATTGGGCTCTAATAATCTTCAATAAAACTAAAACCAACTTACACAGCAAAAAGACATAATTAGTGTTTGCATCAAATGAGCAGTAAAGTTTAGCAGAATGAGACTCTGTCCTCAACTTATTCCGAAAATGCCAGGATGAGTAAATATGTCTTCAGGAGTTTCTTGAATGACTTAGTGCACTCAGCCAACTGAGAATTTATTTACTTAGTTAACAGTCTTTCCCTATTTTTAGATACTGGTTAAAATTCACCATGCAAGTGCCATTGTCTTGCTGAGTATCATTGTAATATAGTAGTTGTTAGTAGGTAACCATTTGGTCTACCCATTCTCTTTAGTTGATCTTGGCATACACTGCTCTAATTATTGTCATTATACTCTCTTTTGCTTACTTCTTTTTATGCTAAGGAAACCTTCCAGCTGTCAACTGTAAAAATTGCCAAGCCGCATGATCCTTATCCATTTTGCTCTTAGCTAGGGATTGTAATCAATTCATTCTGCCACCCATACTAGATCTGTCATCTCCTCCCAATTATATTGTAATCTGCACTGAACCTGTTGGATTTATGGAATATAAAATGCTAACTAAAAAATAAATATCTGAGAACAAGCCAAACCTTATCACTGATCCTTATACTGCGCTTCCTATTAAAAAAGTCTCTTTTATTTTCCCCAACACCCAAATTAATCTCTATAATGTAAAAAATCTTACATATCCTAGCCTAACTTTTCTTGCATTCATAATTTTATTCTCTCTGAGGTAAACATTCAGTAAGTTGGCAAGCAGCAAAAATATTCATTGAAAGTTATGCATAGTAACATAGTAAAGATGGCAAAAAAAGACTAAATGGTCCATCCAGTCTGCCCATCATGTTTCCCATGGAAGTAACTGCCACTTGTGCAGGTTACCCCCATGTTTCTAGGGTAATAACTGTCACGTCATGTAGGTTACCCCAAGCCTTATATTAAGAGCAGCAATATATACAAACTAAGCAAAGTATCTGCAAAACCCATTACAAAATATTTTTTACAGGGTGAGCAGCCTTCATAATAATTTAGACAATGCTGCTTGAACTTGTTTTGCTTTTTGGATTTGGCTATAGAGGCAGTCATATTCTTTACCCCTACTGTCTGCATACCAGTATCCCAGACCATAAAAGTCAGGACCTAGCAATGGCTGTCATCTAAAGCCAATTCCCTCTTTCTCCCCCTGCCATCAAAGCAGAGAGAGATGTTGCAGTTGTGTCACAAACATCAAAGGGGTATAAGAAAAAAAAAAGGCTGGCACCTGCAAGAGTGGTTTGTTCCCTCTCATCTCTAGAGTATTTGCTTCTTAAAGAGAAAGAAATTAAATGATTAATTAATTAATTAATTAATTAATTAATTTTAAGAGTCTTCTATAACGATATTAGTAGAGACCATCATATTGGTTTACAGCGAACTATAGAATGGAAAATTACAAAAAACAAGGGGTAAGGGGAGGGGATACAAAGAACCAAAAGGATAGCAAAGAAAGAGTAGGAACAATCACAACGGGCAAACTTGGAAACATTGAGAACAGATGCAAGGGCAATTAAAACATGATAACGTAAAAGGGCATAAACAATTTTAACATGACAATGCACAGGACTAATAACTGGGGAGGGACTGTTAAGGGTTTTGGGGGAAGGCTTGTTTGAAAAGCCAAGTCTTTAATTGGGATCTGAATTTTATAATGCATGATTCTAGCCTGAGGTAGGTCGGAAGTGAGTTCCAGTGCATGGGGCCAGCAATGGAGAGCGCCCAATCCCTCGTAGATGTGAGGTGTGCTTTCTTTAAGGAGGGCACATGGAAGGTCCCTTTTTTGGAAGTCCTGGTGGGCCGATAAGGGCATGTTAGGCGGAAGGGCTCGACAAGCCAGTTGGAGTTGTGTGTGTATATGGCTTTGTGTATAGTGGTAAGGGTTTTATAGAGGATTTGAGATGGGATAGGGAGCCAGTGCAGGTCTTTAAGGATAGGGGAGATGTGATCATATTTACGTGCGTTAGAGATAGTTCTGGCTACTGCATTCTGCAGCATTTGGAGTGGTTTTATAGAGGAGTAGAGTAAGCCAAGAAATAGGGAGTTACAGTAATCCATTTTGGACGGAAGTGTGGCCTGGATGACAGTACGGAAATCACTGGCATAAAGTAGAGGTTTCAGTTTTTCATAATGTTAAGTTTGTAGTATCCCTCTTTGAGGATAGCATTGATGTGTTTTATGAGGTTCAATTGCTGGTCAATCTGAACCCCAAGGTTTCTAGCGCAGTGCTGCGCGTCAAGTGTCTTGTAAGCAGGGTAATTTGCGAGTGAGGGTTTAATAGGTAGATGATGAGAAATTAGGAGAAGTTCTATTTTGGAAGTGTTCAAAGCCAGTTGGAGGTTAGTGAGTAAGGTATTGATGGCTGCAAGACAATTTCCCCAGAATTCAAGAGCATTGGATAGAGAGCCCTGAATAGGTATGATGATTTGCACGTCATCAGCATAAAGAAAGAATTTGAGGCCGAGTTCCGAGTTGGCAAATAGGGGTGAGGTAGATGTTAAAGAGGGTAGAAGAAAGGGAGGAGCCCTGAGGGACTCCATGGGAGAGAGAGTAATAGGTGGATTCAGCATTGCCTATCTTCACAGAGAATTGCCTATTGGCGAGATAGGAGGTGAACCACTTGAGGGCGAAGCCTGAGAGGCCAATGTCAGATAGACGGGAGAGGAGGTGATAGTTATTTATTGTATCAAAGGCTGCCGAAATGTCCAGTAGTGCGAGGATGTAATTATTAGGGATGTGAATCGTTTTTTGACGATTTAAAAAAATCATCAAATATTTTTTAAATCGTCAAAAATCTTTAAGAGTCACGATACAATAGAATTTCCCCTGATTTATCGTGAAAAATGGCAGGCCCCTGTCACATGGTATGAGCACTGGCTGGCCGGCACCATCTTTAAAGATGGCCGCCGCCATCTTTAAAGATGGCCGCCACCATCATAAAGATGGCCGCCGCCATCTTTAAAGATGGCGCCGGCCAGCCAGTGCTCCTACCATGTGACAGGGTCCAGCCAATGGCACGGTTACCCTGTCACATGATAAGGGTAAAGGGCCATCGGCGCCATCTTTATGAGTGGCAGCCGATGGCCCAAGAATGGGAGATCGCTCTCGGGACCACCACTAGACCACAAGGTAATTTTAAAATGTTTTGGGGGGCTCAGAAGGATGGGGAAAGCTAAGGGGTCATTTTTAAAGAGTCGGGTGGGTTTTTTTTTTATCGGGCCATCGGCGCCATTTTTGAGTGGCAGCCAAAATGGCGCCGGTGGCCCGAGAGTGGGAGATCGTACCCCGTGCCCCCACTGGACCACCAGGTACTCGTAAAATGTTTTGGGGGGGTTCGGGAGGGTGGGGGAAGGTAAGGGGTCAATTTTAAAGGATCGGGCCTCACTAAAAAAAAATTAACGATGTGAATCATAACCGATTCCGATTCACATCACCACCGATCAGATTTTTTTCTCCCTCTAGCTGAACTTGATCGTTAAGACAATCAGGCACACGATTCACATCCCTAGTAATTATGTCCTTGGTCCATTCCCCTAATGAGATGGTTGGTTAAGGAGAGAAGGAGAGTCTCAGTATTGAGATATTTGCGGAAGCCGAATTGAGAGGAGAAGTATATTGTTGGTTTCAATGAAGTCTTTTCTGCGAGTTGACAACCTTTTCCATTACTTTTGAGATGAATGGGAGGTTAGAAATCGGGCGAAAGTTGGCAGTGTCCTTGGGGTCTAATGAGGGTTTTTTGAGCAGTGGTTTAAGCACTGCATGCTTGAGAGAGTCAGGGATGATGCCTGAGGATAGGGAGCAATTGATGATATCAGCAATGGGTTTGGAGATGGTGTCAGGTATTGTGAGGAGGGCTTTGGTAGGGATGGTGTCTGAAGGGTGTGTAGCAGGTTTAATCATTTTGAGGATTTATGCGATTTTGGTGGACGAAATGAGGTCAAGGGCCTTGAAGGTGGAAGATGTAGAAATAGAGCCTGTGGTTACATGGAGCGGGTGGCGGTTAGGAGGAAATCGGAGGAGAATATTTGCAATTTTATTATGAAAGTAGAGAGCCAGTTCTTCACATTTACTATTGGCATCGTTGTCTGGAATAGGGGGGATGAATGCTTGGTGAGATTGGAAACATAGGTAAAGAGGGCTTTTGGATTATATTTGTAGTCATGTATTCTTAAGGCGTAGAAGTCTCGTTTAGCTTTCTGAGTGGCAAGACTGTAAAGATGTAGGGAGAATTTGAAAATGGATGCTTTTTGAGGGGTGGGGTCTTTGCGCCAAGTTCTTTCCTTTTGCTTGAGTTCATTTTTCATTTGTCTTAAATCAGAGGAGTACCATGGGTTTTGCTTTTTCGCAGACGGTTTCAATTCACGTCTGGTGATGGGGTACAGTTTGTTTGTGATATCTAAGCTGACATTGCTCCAAGAGTCAAGGGCTGTGTCAGGGGTAGAACAGTCTAGTTTAGTTGAGAACCTGGCAAAGGCTGAGATGAGGTCCTCGCTGGGGCAGGATTTTCTGAAGAATATGGAGGTGCTGGAGGGGGGGTTGCTAGATTTGGGTGTCTTTATGGAAGGGGAGGATTTAATGATGGAGTGGTCAGACCATGGGACAGGTGTACATGATTTAAGAAAACTTGAAAATGCATACAAGGTAGACATGAGGTAGCATTTCCATACTCTTAATACCACCATAGGAGACTTTCTGACACACCTATCTGCCATGCACCTAATATCACGATAGGTAACTTGCTACCAAATGCCTGTTTACCATGCCCCTTAATCCACCATAAGTGAATTTCTACCTCATGCCTACCTTTTATACAACTAATACCACCATAGGGGATTTGCTAACAGATGCCTACCTGCCATACCCCTAATACCACCAGATGGGTCCTGCTACCTCATGCTTACCTGTCATATTCTTAATACCACCATAGGAGACTTGCTACCAAATGCCTACCTATCATACCACAGAATATAAAGAAATGGAAGAGCCTGAGTTCAGCTACACAATATAGGAAGAACCCAGAAAAACATTCAATCAGAAGGAAGAAATACAAGCACAAGAGAAAAAAAATGATGAGGAGAAACACTTTCAATGTTCAGAATGTGATAAAACATAGTAACATAGTAATGATGGCAGAAAAAGACCAAATGCTCCATCTTTTCTACCCAGCAATGTGCTAATGATAGTAACTGCTTCTACTCCCTTATTACCCCCATGTTTAGACAACTTCAACTCACTGAACCTGAATGGAGGCTTGGCATAATTATCTGTCTGCACAGTCCAAGAAATGAAGGTAGCATCACTATCTGTCTATGTAGCTGAAAACAAGAAGAAATATGATCATCGTGTCTACTCAGGCTGAAAACAGGAAGTGGTTTGGTGCATCATCATCATCAGCCCATGAAGTAAAAAATAAGAGGCAGTGTCATAAGTTGCTGCATAGATGAAAAACAAAAGCAATGTCATCATCGGGTTCATTTAGGCTGGAAACAGGAGATGGTGCCAAGTAGTGATATGCATTAATTTGAAACAATATATACATTGTCATTGATAATGTTTCTGTAATTTAATGTCATTTTATAAATGCAACAAATGAAAAAAATAATTTTCATGATTTTTATTATATTGTTTTAATGCATACTATTTCTGAATAGTGCATACTATTTGGAAACACTATTTTGTAAATTGTGCACTTTTGAAAAAGAACACACTATTTCCAAAATATAAAAATAAAAAAATATTGAAAAATATTAATGAAAACAAAAAACAATCCCCAGATGATGCTACATAGCACAAAACATTTTTTGGCCTGCACACCTCTATTACCACCTGATTCCATGTCATATACATGTTGTACACAGGCCTGGATTTAGGCATAGGCAATATTGGATTGGTAGATAAGCCTATTCATTAGAGCAGTTTGCTGAGTACCAAGGAATCCAGAGTTCTAATCCTTTAAATACTCCTTCTGACCTTGAGCAAATCTCTTTACTATCCACTGACTTAGGTACAAACAATGGTACTGCCAGCCAATTTTCGAGCTATGCCCATATCATGTGATTGGGGAATAACGTGGAAGATGCCTGTTCAGATTCTAGGGGCACTCTGGGCCCTACTAAGCCATCTGGGTTTTCAAGATATGATTTGAGGCGAACTAGAAAGAGGATTAAGATTGGGGCATTCCTGAGGCTGAAGGGTCCAAATGCTGGGTAGGGAAATGTTGTCTAAGGGACAGGTTTGAGCAGGAAGGGGGATGGGGAGGTGGAAATTTGCACATATTCAAAGGATATCAGCATCACTTGATTGAGACGGCAGCTATAGGCTAGTTAAAAAGATGCTGTACTGTGATTTGTCCTGTCTGGCCTCCTTTCCAACTTGTCCTGCATTAGCTCAGACAAAACTGAGATATCACACAGGCAAGAGTTTATTGCTATAGTTACCAGTTTGTTTTTTTTGTTTGTTTTTTGCTCAGCAGTATAGTCAGACTTGAATGTGCCATAGACTAGAAAGGGAAACAAAAACAAATGACATGACATTTTTAGTTTCATTTGTGGGACCCTTCCATTTATTTTGGAAACCCAAAAATGAAACAAAAATAGGCTCATTAATTCTGTTTTATGCATTCATTCAAATGAATGTGCATCCCTATTAAGCAGTCTAAAAGATGAGCAAGGTTATATAAGTTCAGATCCTAGATTTTTAAAAAAGTACTTCCCAACCTCCTCACACATATGTCCTTTTGGTAATCTCACTTTTGCTACCACAGAAAATCACATTGCCCTGTAAACCTTGTTTCTTTATGTATATTTCATTTCATAATGCAAAATCTTAAAAGTGTCCACATGTCCGTTCTTCCTCTTGTTATGAATGAAAGTATGAAGTAAGGAAATGTATGAATGATGTACTTTTGATATATATTTTTTATTGCTTATGAAAGATATGTTAATGGAGATTAACCAGGGCTAAAACTTGAATGATTGGTGCAATTTCTCTTAAGGTTCACCCTGTGCTAAATCAACCCACATATGTGCAGGCCCAGTGCTACCAGATATGCAAACTGCAATTGCACAGAGCGGCACCCCTGGAAGGGTGAGAGGTGGGGATCACCAGGAACAGTGATAAGCCAATGTGGGCAAAGGTGGACATACCACCAGTGGCAAAAGAAGACAGAGACCTGTGCTGCCGCCGGTGAATACCATTCCACCAGAAACAGAAAAGAGAGAGATCTGTAAACCGGCTGAGGAATAGGGAGCTCATTTTGCAGCTCCTCCTTGTGTGCTAATGGCTTGCTTCATAGGAAACCAACGTGGCGCATCATGAGATGAGTATAAGGAGGTGCTAACAATGCAAGGGTTGAGTATCTTGGGACTGGCCGGCATGTGTGGAGGAACCAGAGGAAGGACTTGCAGCAGTGCAACCAATTTTATCCTCTCCCAAGGAGTAAGGTATGAGTGGTGGCAGCAGCAGCTGAAGAGCAACAGGAGACACGTGGACCTTGCCAGCATAGAAGTTGCTTGAATGTGTGAGTGGGATGGGGAGTGTGATGGGAAGTGTGATGGGGGTGTTTGTGTATGTGTGTGTGTGTGTGTGTGTGACTGGGAGATTGCATGGGGGATTGAGTGTGTGTCCTTATATTTATGTGGGTCCAATAAAACAAATCGGAAGGCGGTCCCACGTAGCCAAGGCAAAAAAAAACAACAAAGGGACAACCTTATGCCGTGGAAAGATTTTATTAATATATTGTATTACAGAGCCCAACTCCGGCCGAGTTTCGCCAATTAAGGCTGCATCAGGGGATGACTTCTGATGACAGAGAAACTACATAGACTTACTCTTATAAATCAAAGTGTCAAGCCAAATTTCGGTCTTGATCATGCAGACAACTCTCTCCGCTTCACAAACTGACAGTATCAGTGTAGATTCTATAATTATTCCGTTCCCTCTCAAAAGTGTGTTGGCAGATTTTACCTTCTATATCACAACCTCTCAATCGCAAACAGATCGCTCCTCGCCGGCCATCCAGTGCTCCTACCATGTGACAGGGGCCGGCCAATGGCATGGATACCCTGTCACATCGGCGCCATTTTTATTAGTGGCAGCCGACGGCCCGAGAGCAGGAGATCGGTCCCAGCGCCCCCACTGGACCACCAGGTACTTGTAAAAAGTTTTGGGGGGGTCGGGAGGGTGGGGGAGGCTAAGGGGTCAGTTTTAAAGGGTCGGGGTGGGTTTAGGGGTTGTTTTGGTGTGCCGGTTTTCCCGCCCCCCCCCCCCCAAATAACTCCCGTTAGTGGACACAAACCCGATTAACGATTTTTCACAATAAATCGGGGAAATTTCTATTGTATCGCACTCTTTAACGATTTTTGATGATTTAAAAAATATCGGACGATATTTTAAATCGTCAAAAACGATTCACATCCCTATTTGATATGTCTGCTATTTTAAAATAATTTATTGCTGTTTATAAATTTTTTAAACTTTTTATATGAGTTTTTAATTATTAGGTATTATTCTATTTGTCTTCTGTTTGACAATATTCTTTTTATTACTATGGTTTATTATGATCAATGTATATTTCTTGATTTTATTGTTTGATGATTTATGAGGACTAATAATGTTCATGATATTTTTCCATTGAAACATAGAAAATTAGAAACATAGAAATGACGGCAGAAGAAGACCAAACGGCCCATCCAGTCTGCCCAGCAAGCTTCACACATTTTTTCTCTCATACTTATCTGTTTCTCTTAGCTCTTGGTTCTATTTACCTTCCACCCCCACCATTGAAATATCTAGCTTGATTAGTTAGGGGTAGTAGGGGTAGTAACCGCCGCAGTAAGCAAGCTATACCCATGCTTATTTGTTTTACCCAGACTATGTTATACAGTCCTTATTGGTTGTTTTTCTTCTCCCCTGCTGTTGAAGCAGGGAGCTATGCTGGAAATGCGTGATGTATCAGTCTTCTCCCATGCCGTTGAAGCAGAGAGCCATGCTGGTTATGCATCGAAAGTGAAGTATCAGACACATTTGGTTTGGGGTAGTAACCGCCGTAACAAGCCAGCTACTCCCCGCTTTGTGAGTGCGAACCCTTTTTTCTTCTCCCCTGTCGTTGAAGCAGAGAACTATGCTGTATATGCATTGAAGGTGAAGTATCAGGCTTATTTGGTTTGGGGTAGTAACCGCCGTAACAAGCCAGCTACTCCCCTCTTTGTGAGTGTAAATCCATTTTTCCACATTTCCTCTTGCTGTTGAAGCTTAGAGCGATGTTGGAGTCACAGTAAGCATGTGTATGTTTATTGAATAAGGGTATTGTCTCCAGGCAGTAGCTGTCATTCTGGTGAGTCACCCACTCTTCATTGGTTCATTGCTTCATTGTATATAGTCTGGCTTGTTGCAGTTTTCAGTTCAGTTTCTATCTACACATTTTTATTTATAATATATGATCTCTTTATTCTGCATTTGGTAAAGGTCTGTCTGTGTTCATCATGTGTAAGCAAGGTGAGGTATTCTGCTAGCATGTAGTTTCTATATTGGAATTTAGAGCAAACCTGTTTGTTCTGCTTTCCTAATAGGAGGTGTTTTAGGATATGGTATAATATTTTACTTTTCATAGATAGTATGCTCCTGTTTGAGTGCTTGCAGTTAATACTGTTGTGGTATGGGAATTTTATTATATTGCTGTCATTCAGTTTACTCAAGGCTGTCCTAGGGCCAACCCCACCTCTAACTCACATTACAATAGGCCTAATACTATATGGGTTCCATGTGTCTTTTTTTGCAGGGATATGTGGGAGGCACCACAGCAGTGCATGTTTTTTCTGTACAACAAACTGGAGCAAGCCACAGGGCCAATCAGCACAAATTGTATGTACTGGTAGGCAGGGCAGGAGCACCTGTGGATCATTCCCGCACAATTTAGAAATTTGGGACCTGTAGATGAGGTAAAATAGAATCATGGGAGTGTGTCAGTTTTGACAGTTTGGATTGTTGGAGGGAGTAGGGCTATTTTTGGCAGCGACAGGGGATCTGGGACAGAGTGATAGTTATTAGGGAAGACAACAAAAATGTTGTGTTAAAAAGAAAACAGAACCGGGGTGGTGGTTGGGGGTGGGGGAAGGGCCTGGGGCAGTACAGCACTTTTTTACACAGGGCAGCAAAAATGTTAGCACTGGCCCTGCTTGCATGTGTGTTACCATGTGTCAATATATGCATATTTAAATTTCTGCTATACCTTACAAATGGGAGGTGATCAAGACCATGTCATGGTCCTCCAGAGTCAAAACAAGATCAAAACAGACTTCACCAGTTTGAATTGTTCAACATATTAAATAACATATAGACAGAAGGCATATACAGCTTATAAAATATATTGTAGACAGAGATTTTTAGAGACTTCACATTTTTCAGTATTTGCATTACACAAAGTAATAGGGATGTGAATCGTTTTTTGACGATTTAAAAAAATCGTCAGATATTTTTTAAATCATCAAAAATCGTTAGAGTCGCGATACAATAGAAATTCCCCCGATTTATCGTGAAAAATTGTTAAATCGGGCACAGGAATTATTTGGGGGGAGGGCGGGAAAACCGGCACACCAAAACAACCCCTAAACCCACCCCGACCCTTTAAAACCAATCCCTTACCCTTCTCCACCCTCCTGAACCCCCCCAAAATGTTAAATTACCTGGTGGTCCAGTGGGGGGGGGGGTGTCCCGGCGTGATCTCCTGCTCTCGGGCCATTGGCGCCATTTTGGCTGCCACTAATATAAATGGCGCCAATGGCCCGATAAAAAAAAACCCACCCGACCCTTTAAACTGACCCCCCTTAGCCTCCCCCACCCTCCTGACCCCCCAAAAAACCTTTTTAAATTACCTGGTGGTCCAGGGGGGGCGTGGGGAGCAATCTCCCACTCTCGGGCCATCGGCTGCCACTCATAAAGATGGCGCCGATGGCCCTTTGCCCTTACCATGGCACCAGCCATCCAGTGCTCCTATCATGTGACAGGGACAGGCCAATGGCACGGATACCCTGTCATATAGTAAGGGCAAAGGGCCATCGGCGCCATTTTTTTTTAGCGCAGCTGATGGCCTGGGAATGGGAGATTGCTCCCCGCGGCCCCCCTGGACCACCAGGTATGTGTAAAAAGTGTTGGAAGGGGGGGGGGGGGGTTGGGAGAGTGGGGGAGGCTAAGGGGGTAATTTTAAAGGGTCGGGTTGGTTTTTTTTTATCGGCGCGGGCCTCACTAAAAAAAATTAGTGATGTGAATTGGAATCGGAACCGATCCCAATTCACATCCCTAATGATCAGATTTCCCCTCCCCCCCCAGCCGAACCCGATCGTTAAAATGATCGGGCACACGATTCACTTCCCTACAAAGTAATAATGCCACTCTCCCCTCCCCCAACAAAGCAAATGTTAACTTATTAAAGACCTTTTAAGGTAAAGTATTATATATGCAGTATGATGAGATAATGGAAATTGTTTACAAATTAACACATTTTATTTAACATACTGTATAAACATAATGAGAATGTTAATTAGCTGCAAAGACGATTATTCTCAATTACTTTTCCAAAAGCTGGCTAAAAAATGAATTATTTTATTTTATTCAAATATTGGAATCTGAAAGGCTTTTATATACCCATATATATGTATTTCATTTCCAAATTTTAGTTAATTCCATTTTAACACCACCATTAACAGTAATAATAAAACAAGATTTTAATAATGATCATGCAAGTACCAGCAATGTTGCTTTTAAACAAATTTGCCATCCAAAACATTGCTTATAAATGGATATTCTAGTTGCTTTTGCCCTGTTTAAATGGAAATATGAATGAGGATTTATGACAATTGACAAGTGGCTTGGTTCAATAAGGTTTTTCTTTATTAGCCTGTTTTTGACTAAGATCAAGTATACTGTAAGTTCTGATCCAGGAGCTGAGGATGGTGTCTTGGATGAGAATGAGAACTTAAAAAGTGTGACGCATTAATGCCCTGTCACTCAACCATAGGAGGACACAAAATTGTTGGAGCTTGTGCAAAGTAGAAGGATTAAAACTCTATTAAAAAAAAACAACAACAAATTGTTAGGATTCATAGGTTTCGAGGACCCTTGGCCCAAGGTGAGGGTTGATACCACCTCGGGGAGGAGCCCCACAGGTCCTCACCATTGGGAGGCAAGGTCAGCTGCAACAGGAAATACTTTAGTAGTGATAGAGAGGTAGAGCATACTGCGACACAGCCACGTGTTCGCAAAAGCATGTAGAGAGAGTACTGTTAGGGATCCCGAGGCGCAGGGCAAGAAACACAGTTCAGAGGGAACCCACAGTACTCAAGCAGAACTGGAGATGCAAGTACCAGAGAAGGAACCTCCGACAGAAAAGTGTTAGGCAGGCCCTGAGGAGCGGGGCGTGTGACAGGAACTTCTGGAGGAATGCAGCACAGACTGTCCCGAGGGGTGGGACAGCGTAGCGAGAGAGGCTCTGGTGTGATGACGTAGGGTGACCTGTGGAGCGGGGAAGCCCGAGTTGAATCTCTGAAGTAGTGACATAAGCTACCCTGAGGAGCGGGGCTGCGCACGATGGAATCTCTGGTAGAGAAACAAAGGCAATGCCCCAAGGAGCAGGGCGGTGCAGAGTACAGTGACTGGTGTAGAACGTAGGCACTGCCCTGAGGAGCAGGGAAGCACAGCATACAGTCACTGGTGTAGGCACTGCCCCGAGGAGTGAGGAAGCGCAGACTCGAGTCTCCAAAGCAGTAAGGCAGTTTGAGGGACAACCCCAAGGAGCAGGGACGCCGGCAGGAAGGACCTCTGGAGGCCACAGGGGCTACCCGAGGATCGGGGAAGCCTGGAGATGAGGTCTCCAACTGGAGTGCAAGCAGGCCTCCCAAGGAGCGGGTACCCGAGCCAGAGTCCAGAGCCACGGGTAGATCCGATACAGGAACCATGGGTCTGAGGAGACAGGAGCAAGTACCAGTAGTGAAGGAACTCATTGCCAAGTCAGTTAGCAAAGAGCGAGAGAGGTGCTTATGAATCCCAACCTTATGATGTCATCAGTCGGGGACGCCCCTGAGGTTCCCGCCATTGGGCCTTTATAGGGAGGCCCGGTGGCACGCGCGTGCACCTAGGAAGGCCCAGTGGCGACGTGGGTGGTGGCAGCATACTGGCCGCCATGAGGAGCCTTGAGAATGCGGAGGTATGCGGCGGCAGCGGCTAGCCCCAGCCGCGAGTTGACCCATAGGTTGAGGCCAATCGCGAATACTCTTCAATTTCTGGGGATCCATTCTGAACCCTTGACTGGAAACCATGTAGCCAAGGAAAGGAACGGTCTCCTGCTCCAAAGAACACTTTTCAAGTTTGGCATAAAGTTGATTGTCCCGTAGACGCTGGAGGACACGAGAGACATCCTAGCGGTGGCTTTGTAGGCCTTGGGAGAAAACTAAGATATTGTCAAGGTACACCACAACACATTGCTAAAGCATATCTCTGAAGACCTCGTTCATCAGATTCTGAAAGACCACAGGAGCATTGCAAAGGCCAAATGGCATCACAAGGTATTCAAAGTGGCCATCACGCATGTTAAACGCGGTCTTCTGTTCATCGCCTTTGCGGATACAAACCAAATTGTAAGCTCCCCTGAGGTCTAATTTGGAGAAGATCTTCGTTTCATGAAGCCTATCAAAAAGCTCCGAAATTAAAGGCAATGGATAGCGGTCTTTTAGGGTGATATTGTTTATGCCTCAGTAATCGATGCAGGGGCGAAGTGAGCCGTCTTTTTTCCCTACAAAGAAAAAACCCGCTCCCACGGGAGACTTGGAGGACCAAATGAAGCCTTTGGCTTGGCCTGAGTTTCTGTTGTGATAATGGGTAGATCCTACCCTGAGGAGGTTCTGTGTTGATTGTGCAATCATAGGAATGATGTGGGGCTAAGGTATCCATGGCCTGCTTGGAGAATACATCAGCATATGAAGAGTATTGCAGAGGAAAGCCGGGAGGAGAGACTGAAGCATTCAGGCATAGCAGGGGCGAGACGGACTCCAGACAGTTGTCATAGCAGGAGGAGCCCCAGGGAGAGAGTTGTAATGTGGCCCAGTCAAACTGTGGGGTTTGTTACTGTAGCCACAGTAGTCCCAGGACCACAGGGTGTATGGCCTTGTCCAGAATGTGGAAGGAAATAGTCTCTACATGCAGAGACCCTGTGCGGAGCCGAATAGGAGCAGTGGTGTGAGTAACCTCACCAGGTAGTGGTTTTCCATAGATGGACGAGAAGAGTAAGGGCACTGGGGAACGGGGGTGGGAATCCGGAGGTGCTCAGTCAATTGTTTTAAAATAAAATTCTCACCAGCCCCAGAGTCCACCAAAGCCAGAGTGTGGAATTCCTGATTGTCCAGCTTGATGGAAATGAGTACTGTCAATGGAGGAGAAGGCAAAGTCAGACCTAAGAGCAGTCTTCCTGCTGAACCTAGGCCTGGGAATTTCCCGGACAGACTAGACACGAGGCTAAGGCATGTCCAGATTTTCCGCAATACAGGCAGAGGCCGGATTGCTAGTGATGGCCTTATACTTTGGGAGAAATTCTGCTCTGACCCATTTGCATTGGCTCATCCTCAGGTTTGCTCTGGGCTGTGTTCAGCCTGGGTGAAGACGAACATCGAATTTGGAACGAGCTTGGCGTAGATTTTCTGGATGCTCTAGACTCCTGTGAGCACTCTTGCAGGTGGTGGTATGCGACCAGCAAGGTCTATCAAAGAGTCCAGGGATGCAGGCAATTCACGAGCCGCCTACTCCTCTTTGATCCAGGAACTCAGGCCTTCAAGGAAAATGGATCATAAGCAGTCTGAGTCCCAGTGAAGTTCTGATGAAAGGGTATTGAATTCTATGACGTAGTCAGTTAATGGCCGAGAGCCTTGTTGGAGATGGAGAAGCGAGGACACGGAAATGGCTCTTCAGCCAGGGTCGTCATAAATGGAGCAAAATAAGGCAAGGAACCCGGGCAGGTCTCAAAGAACTGGGTCAGCATGCTCACAGAGGGGGTGATGCCCAGGCCAAGGCCTTACCATCCAGAAGGGAAAGGATGTAGGTCATCTTGGTGCTATTATTATTATTGGTGCAATTATTATTATTCTCTTAAGTTGGAATGTTATTTGTAAAACACTGCTGCTAATCGCTATGTTTATTTAGCACTGTTACAAAATTTTGTTGAATGTGAACCGATGTGATGTTACTAAACAAATGTCGGTATATAAAAGCTCCAAATAAATAAATAAATCCGGGAAGTAAGCCGGTTGTAGGCAGAAGTGCATATTACATTGATTCAGGAAAGCCCTGCGCATAAGAAGGTTCCCCGAAAAGCGTGGATGTGCCAGCAAAGGCACGGTAAGCTGAGGGACTGGCATAGAGGTGGAAGAATTCAGCTTGGTAGACGTCATGGCAGCAGTCACAGTGGCGTCTAAACAAGTGCTCAAGTTATCAATGGCTGCTGCCAGTTTTTCTAGGAACATTTGTTGTTCACTGATTCTTTGTGCCAGGCCAGGGATGGCCTGGATAGCTGAGACCTCTGCCGAGTCCATGGACTTGGCAATATGTTAGGATTTGTAAGTTTTGTGGACCCTTGGTCCAAGGTGAGGGTTGACACCGCCTGCGGGGAGGAGCCCCAAAGATCATCACCATCAGGAGGTGAGGTCAGCTGTAGCAGGAGATATGGTAGTAGTGGTAGAGAGGTAGAGAGGTAGAGCATCCTGTGTCACAGCCACGTGATCGCAGGAGCTTGTAGAGAGAGTACTGTGAGGGATCCCGAGGAGCGGGGCAAGAGACACAGTTCGGAGGGAACCCACAGTACTCAAGCAGAACTGGAGATGTGAGTACCAGAGCAGGAGCCTCCGACAGAGAAGGGCTAGGCAGGCCCAGAGGGGTGGGAGCGCGAGACAGGAACTTCTGTAGGAATGCAGCAGAGACTGTCCCGAGGGGCGGGACAGCATAGCAAGAGAGGCTCTGGTGTGATGACGTAGGCTGACCCGTGGAGCAGGGAAGCCTGAGTCAAATCTCCGAAGTAGTGATGTAAGCTTCCCCGAGGAACAGGGTTACATACGATGGAATCTCTGGTAGAGAAATTTAGGCACTGCCCTGAGCAGTGGGAAGATGCAGAGTACAGTCACTGATGTAGAACGTAGGCACTGCCCTGAGGAGAGGGGAAGTGCAGGGTACAGTCACTGGTGTAGAACATAGGCACTGCCCTGAGGAGCAAGGAAGCGCAGAGTTGAGTCTCCAAAGCAGTAAGGCAGTTCGAGGGACAACCCTGAGGAGCAGGAAAGCTGGCAGGCAGGACCTCTGGAGGGCACAGGGCTAACCCGAGGAGCGTGGAAGCCTGGAGATGAGGTCTCCGACTGGAGCATAAGCAGGCCCCCGAGGAGCGGGTACCCGAGCCAGAGTCCAGAGCTGCAGGTAGATCCGATGCAGGAACCATGGGTCCGAGGAGACAGGACAAGCACCAGTAGCAAATAAACTCATTGACAAGTCAGCTAGCAAAGGGTGAGGGAGGTGCTTATGAATCCCAACCTTGTGATGTCATCAGTTGGGGATGCCCCTGTGGTTCCCACCATTAGGCCTTTAAAGAAAGGCCCGGTGGTGCGCGTGTGTACCTAGGAAGGCCTGGAGTCGGCGTGGGTGGCGGGGGCATCCTGGCCACTATGAGGAGCCTTGAGAACCCAGAGGTATGTGGCGGCAGTGGCTAGCCCCAGCCATGAGTTGACCCGGAGAGGAGAGCAGGGCAACACATGACAAGAGTTGAATCGGTCACAGCCGTCTGTGACCGATGGTCATAACATAAATCTTTCTTTCCATAAGTTGTAAGATTTATGTGTTGGTTATTCTGTCAGTCATGTTCCAAAATCTCAAATACACTGCATTTTTGGGACCTTTATTTATTGATTCTGTTTCTGTAGGGAGTATTTTTGGAATTCCACCAAAAATTGTCCTTCAGTATCATTAACTGAACATGAAATACAATAAAAAATATTTTCTAATTGGGCACATAAAACTGGTAATTTTCTACATTATTCATGCAACTACATGTTTACACTTGTAAAACAAGGACAGCATGTGCCAATAGTAAAAATGCACTTTTTGCCATCACTGTAATTTTTGTTCTCTTTGTTCTTGCCAAGATTTGACCAAACTATAAGCAGTCGTGTAGCAATCTTCCCACATAATCTGCATCTACAAAGTGGATTCAGGTCTCAAGTCCACTGGAAGCAGGTGGCTGGGAGGATGGCATGGAGGGATGCAGTTACTAGCAGGCTGAAAGTATTGAGTCAGGAACCAGGAACGACAGTCCAGGAATCAGGAAGCAAGCAAGTAAGTTACACCCGTACAACCAGTCTATTCCTTCTGGTCTTATATCCTGCTCTATTCTCTCTTTCTCTAATCATTGATACCTGAAGGTGTGCCTAGAGCTCTCCTAGAGACTTTACTACAATAGGCCAGCTATAATTTTATCATATCTACTGCAATCCTATGCTATATACTATGCTATAACCCTTATATAAGGCTAGCTCTGTCAGTCTATAGGGAATATCCAAATTCTTGCTAACAAGGACAAGCAGCAAAGATGGACTTTCTTACATCAGTAAAAATGGGCATTGCCTGTTCTGCTGTGGGCAGCAAAATGCAGAGATTTTGCAGTTTTGTGTACATGATTAGCTGGATAGATTTATGAAGGCTTTGCTATCTGAGCTGGTATCAAAAGAGTCCAAAAGAAATATAATCACAAATGGTGTTGTGTGTGAATTTGTATCAGAAAAACATGAGGGCATCTTTTATTGGCTAGTCCCTGTCAGAGACGAACAACTGGCAGTTATCAGAACTGACTGCTTGATGAAGAAGGTACAGAGAAGGGTGACCAAAATGATAAAGGGAATGGAATAGCTCCCCTATGAGGAAAGACTAAAGAGTTTAGGAATTTTCAGCTTGGAGGGGGGATATGAGAGAGGTGTTTGAAATCATGAGAGGTCTAGAATGGGTTAATGTGAATCAGTCATTTACTCTTTTGGATAATAGAAGGACTAGGGGGCACTCCTTGAAGTTAGCATGTGGCACATTTAGAACTAATCGGAGAAAATTATTTTTCACTCAACGCACAATTAAACTCTGGAATTTATTGCCAGGGGATGTGGTTAGTGCAGTTAGTGTAGCTGTGCTTAAAAAAGGATTGGATAAGTTCTTGAAGGAGACGTCCATTACCTGCTATTAATTAAGTTGACTTAGGGGTAAATTTTCAAACAAGGCGCGTTGGCGTACTTTTGTTGGCGCTCCAGGCGCAAACAAAAGTACGCGGGATTTTAGTAGATACGCGCGGAGCCGCGCGTATCCGATAAAATCCTGGATCGGCGCGCGCAAGGCTATCGATTACGTATAGCCGGCGCGCGCCGAGCCACGCAGCCTACCCCCGTTCCCTCCAAGGCCGCTCCGAAATCAGAGCGGCCTCGGAGGGAATCCTCTAACACCCTCCCCTCACCTTCCCCTCCCTTCCTCTTCCTAACCCACCCCCCCGGCCCTGTCTAAACCCCCCCTTACCTTTGTCGGGGGATTTACGCCTCCCGGAGGGAGACGTAAATCCCCGCACACCAGCGGGCCGCTAGCGCGCCAGGATGTGACCTGGGGGCAGGTACGGAGGGCGCGGCCATGCCCCCGGACTGCCCCGGGCCGTAACCACGCCCACAGACCCGCCCCCAAAACGCTGCCGACACGCCCCCTAAATGCCGCGACGACCGGGCCCTCCCCCAACACGCCCCCCTCGGAGAACCCCGGGACTTACGCGAGTCCCGGGGTCTGCGCGCGCCGGTGAGCCTATGTAAAATAGGCTCACCGGCGTGCAGGGCCCTGCTTGCCTAAATCCGGCCAGATTTGGGCGGATTTAGGCGAGCAGGGCTCTTAAAATCCGCCCCTTAGAGAATAGCCACTGCTATTATTAGCAACAGTAGTTTGGGATAGACTTAGGTTTTGGGTACTTGCCAGGTTCTTATGGCCTGGATTGGCCACTTTTGGAAACAGGATGCTAGGCTTGATGGACCCTTGGTCTGACCCAGTATGGTAATACCAAGAAACAAAACACCTGGAGATGAGACAAAGGACTGGCAAAAGAGTGGGAAGATCAGCTAATTAAAGCCTTAATTATGCATTCAACTGATGCATGAAGCTGCAGAATTATGCATAGGTGAGGCCTTAAAAGTGGCAGGGGTGCAAGCGCTCAGGGTCATCATTGTCAGCCGATCATTACCCTTAAAGGAGAAGGATGCAGCCCATCCAAGTGCTGTTACTTCCACCCTGGCCAAGCTCCTGGCACCCACTGAAGAGAAACAGACCGATCCCATCCCAGGTGTCCCTGAGTAGAGGAGCTGAATTCACCTTGCTGCTAGAAAGTGAAAAGGTGAAGCCCTTCTCAGCTTAGGACATCCTAGTCTGGGGCATAGACCCTGTTGCCTCAGACTCCAGGACCCTGGGTACAGAGAAACCAGCCTGCTGAAGATCCAGAGAGAGAGAGAGACTGCATTATTGTAGGTCCCATATGGTAAGAAATTAGTTCTATTCCTCACCCCATGGGTTAGTAAGTTTGCACTTATTAGTAGTTTAAATTTAAGTTTCTACTAAAGAGAGCTGATGCCAACATTAATTAATTGTAATCTGATAAGCAGAGGATGTTAAGAATGCTTTTGTAACTCTAGTTTTACTTATTTTCTGTGTCCCTACTTGCTTGTGTGTTTCCTGAAGCAGACCTAAGCTTAGCCCTGTGTAAATTAGCAATAAATAAGATTATCTTCAGACAGACAATTTGGGTAATTTTCTAAGCAAACAGCAGGAGAGTTGCTGGTGAATAAGAGGTGAAGTTGAAACTCATAGATCTTCTCTCTACAAGTCATTCAGAAAGTTGTCCTGTAACACTGAGCTGTATGTATTTGTGGCCAGAAGTAGAGAAGAATGTTTGGCACTGTGTATGGCGAAATTCTGGTGGAGGTCCTCCTTCCAGAAGGAAGGAGGACCACCTATGCCTCTATGGCTCGGCAAAAGGCAGCAATGCTGGCAGGTCCCCACCTCAGAGTAATGAGTCCAGCATGGTGGAGGGCAGCAAGTCTGGCTGAGTCCCAACTCGCTGCCAGCAGAAGAAGAAATCCTAGCAAGGATGAGGTGGAGGAGGAGTGAACAGAAGGAAAGTGAATATGTGAGGGGAAGGAAGTGTGAGAGGGAAGGAAGAAAAGAGAGGACAGGAAGAGGACAAAAGATGATATGGCAGGAAGGGGGTGTGAGTGAGGAAGGATGGAAATGAAGAGAAGATAGGGGAGGAGAAAGATGGAAAAAGATTGAGTGGGAGGAGAGGAGACAAGAAAGGAATGAGAAGAAAGATAAGGGGTGGAGGAAAGAAGTAAGGAAGGGGAAGGAAAAAGAAAGAGCAGGAGAGTATGGGAGATGTGAATGGGAGAGAGTATGCAATAAACACATCACCTTGACATTCACTCCCAAAGGCATACACACACAAATAATCCCACACACCTCTTTCACAGACAGACAGACACACACACGCACCTTCAACCAGAGACATACCAAAACTCAAAGACATACATATCCATATCCTTCACACAGAGAGATAACCACACTCTGACAAACACTCATACCCTCACTCACAGAGACACACACATACATAAAACACATTCTGAAATACATTCCCACACCACACTCATATGCACAGACACATATCCTACCCATAGACACATGGACACACCCACTCAAGGACATACCCACACAAAAATGTGTATATATTATATCTCTCTCTCTCTCTCTCTCTCTATATATATGTATGTATATATATATATATATATATATATATAGCCTAGAGGAAAATCAGGATAGGGGATTTATGATAGAGGCATAAAAATACACACACACACACACACACACACATACATCTCTCTCTCTCTCTCACTCTCTCTCTGTCTCTGTATATGGAAAGTATGATAATAAGGATTAACGTCAGAGGAATGCAGAAACTCTGATATATATCCCTGTCAGTCAATACCACATGGACAGAAAAATAAATCAGTTCCTGAAAATTACATAAATGTGAATCTAAACCAAACAAGGAACAAAATTACTAAATCATAACAAAATAGAAAAATTCATAAAACAAAAAATATGTATTAATTCTTGAAAAGTATCTTTACTTAGAAAAACAGCCAAAACTGCTGCATAGATTCATATTAAAAAATAGACACAAAATAGAAAAACAACACTTCTTAATAAAACATTAATAGTTCATATAATAGCCAATAAAATGTAACCATTGTCATTTGAAAAGTCCACCAGTGACCTTTGCCAAACAGATGAAGAGTGTTGTATTTCATGAAAGGACAAATTATAAAAAAGATGAACATGCTGAGTTTCTAACTGGTCCATTGCTTGTAGTACCAATTACTCAAAAGTGGCAAGGACTGGATCAGGACGATCTAGGGTACCCACTTAGATTTCTGAACTAATGTAGAATCCTTAGAGGAGGGAGGATAATCTACAAAAAAAAATTTAATTTTAAGTGAAAGAATTTTTGTAAATGAGAGACCCTTTTCTAACCAATCCACTTCATGAACAGTTATATTCTGAGATGATAGATTAAAAACTGTGTTCAATGTCCCCGCTGAAAATGGGGGGTGGGGGGCGAAGGGGGTGGCAGGCCAGCGAAAACCCATAGCCTTAGCACCACGGTGGTGCACTGGCTGCCTGCTTTTGCACTGAATAGCAGCACCGTCTAAGGTGGTGCTATTTGGCACACTCCTGCCAACGATAATGTTAGTAACATTAACGTCGACAGCAAAGCCACCCCCGACTCCGCCCCTCCCTGCCCCAACTCCTCCCTTCCCCTTAATTTGCATTATATCGGGTGCGTTAGGGCCCTAGCGCATGCAATAAAGCTTTAGAAAATAACTTCCTTGAAAAACTGTCAAAAGGCCAGGATTTCTTCACAAGTCTATTCCTGTCCATCCACTGATATATATAACCTTTGTTGTATTTATTTATTTATTTTATTTATTTAAAATTTTTGTATACCGACATTCGTTTAGAAAACATCACATCGGTTTCCATAGAACAAAATATGGCCAACAGGGCTTTACCTAGAAACTGAATAAAGTAACTAGAGAGGGTGGGGGGAGCGGGGGGGGGGGGGGGGGGGGTAAGGGCTTTACAATGCAAATATTAAGAGAACTGGGGGGTAGAGGGATAGGGGAAACCAAGGATATACTGTACAAGTAAATTCAAGGCAAAAACATAATTAAATGCAAATAAAGCTTATGTACAATAGTAATACAATGGGGGTTAAGAAAGTTAAGAGGGGGGGTTTAAGTAGGGACCTGGGGGTGGGGAGAGGGAGAACGGGGCGGAAAGGAGCAGGGGAGAAAAGAAGGGGAGGCTCATGTATAGGTTCGTGTGAACAACCAAGTCTTGAGGTTCTGTCGGAATGCTGTTCTTGGGAAGTCCTAGGAGTAGAGAGTTTGAGTAATCTATTTTGGATAATATTAAGGCTTGCAGGGCAGTTCTAAAGTCGTTGAGGTGCAGTATAGGTTTAAGTTTTTTGAGAGTGTGTAATTTGTAGTAACAATCCTTAATGGTAGAGGAGATACATTTCTGTAGGCTGAATTGAGGGTCAAGTGTGACGCCTAAGTCTCTTACAGATTGCGAGAGGACAGGGGGAACAAGGGAAGAGTTGGCTGAGGGGGTCAGTAAGGTATTGAGGGGTTGCGGTGAAATGATCATATGTTCAGTTTTGCTGGGGTTTAGGGCTAGGTTGAGTTGTGTGAGTAGACAGTTGATGGATGAGAGGGCACTGTCCCATCTTTTAAGGGCGTTGGAGAAGGAGTCAGTGATGGGTATAAGAACCTGTACATCATTGGCGTAGACAAAGTGCGGAAGGTTAAGATTTGAGAGTAGCTGGCAGAGGGGGAGGAGGTATATTTTAAAGAGCGTGGATGATAAGGAGGAGCCTTGAGGTACGCCCCTTGTGATATCGATTGGCTCAGATTCGTGGTTTTCTATTTTTACTTTGAATTGTCTGTCACTTATGTATGATTTGAACCAGTGATATGAGGTACCAGAGATGCCAATATCGGCTATCCTGTCGAGTAGAATGGAGTGGTTAATAGTGTTGAAGGCTGCAGAGATGTCTAATAGGGCTAGTATGAATGAGTGACCTTTGTCGAAGCCTCTGATGACAAAGTCGGTGAGTGAGAGTAGCAGTGTTTCCGTACTAAAGCGCTTTCTAAAGCCGTGTTGTGATGGGTAGAGTATCTGGTGCTGGTCAAGGTAGGTTGACAGTTGAGTGTTTACAGTTTTTTCAAGGACTTTAGCGATGAATGGGAGGTTGGAAATAGGTCGGTAGTTGGATAAGTCAGCAGGGTCAAGTTTTGGTTTCTTAAGGATAGGTTTTACTATGGCTGATTTGAGCTGAGTGGGAACAACTCCAGTGGATAAGGAGGTGTTGATGATATCAGCCAGTGGTTGGGAAATGTTTTCTGGGATTGTTAGTAGCATTTTGGATGGGATCATGTCGGAGGGGTGAGTAGCGGGTCGCATTTTCTTAAGTATAGAAGAGATTTCAGAGGAGGATGTGCTTTCAAAAGTGTCCATTTTGTAGTCAATGATTTTGGGGGTGAATTTGGTAGGAGAGGGCGTAGGGGGAAAGTGAGAGGCAATGGTAGCAACTTTGTTATGGAAGTATTGGGCAAGCTGGTAGCATTTTGTGCTGGGGTCTTCGCATGGAGGTGTCTTGGGAGATGTCATGGTTAGATTAGAGATAATAGAGAAAAGAGCTCTCGGATTGAATTGAAAGTTGTGAATTTTAATGGCATAGTGGTCGCGTTTAGCTTTGAGAGTGTTAGATCTGTAGTCGTACAGTAAGGTTTTGTATTTGGCAAACTGCTTAATGGACGGATCTTTACGCCATATTTTTTCTTGAGTTCTGAGGTTGTGTTTTTGGAGTTTTAGTTCAGGGGTGTACCAAGGTTGCTTAGTTTTGGTGGGGGGTAGGATCTCTTTTGTTATTAGAGGGCAAAGTTCATTGGCTGTGTCTTTAGTGATGTGGTTCCATGAGGTGATGGCCGTTTGGGAGTCAGAGAGGTCAAGCTTTTTAAGGTTATCAGTGAGGGTGTCACTAAGGTCGTCTCTGGGACAAGCTCGCCTAAATTGTATGGTAGTTTTTGTGTTAGACTGCTTAGGGGTGTTCTTGATGGTGCAGGAGGTTTTAATGAGAAAGTGGTCCGACCAGGGAACAGGAGTGTAGGTGGTACATTGTCGTATGAGGAGGGAGTTCATGAAGATGAGATCGAGGGAGTGGCCGGCTTTGTGTGTGGGACTAGTTATGATTTGATGGAGGTCCATGGCATTAAGAGATGATAGGAGGGTATCGCAGCTGTGAGAAAGGGGGAGTGAGTCAATATGGAGGTTGAAGTCTCCAAGGACTATGGCAGGTATGTCTCTGGTGATATTTGCAGCAATGCATTCAATGATGGGTGAGATGTCAGTGTCTAAGACGCCGGGTGGTGTGTATATAAGGCATATTTGAAGGATAGGGGACTTGAATAGGCCCACTTCATATTTGGGAGGGAGAGAGACTGGGATTTGTTTAAGCTTAAGGTGTTTCTTTGCAGCCAGAAGTAGTCCCCCACCTCTTTTTTTAGGTCTGGGAATGGAGTGGATGTCATATTCAGTATTAGGAAGTTGATTGATAAGAACGGAGTCGGTGTCCTTTAACCATGTCTCTGTGATAGCGCAGAGATCTGGTCTTTCATCAAGGAGCAGATCATTTAGGATGAGGGTTTTTTTGGTTAGGGATTGGGAGTTGATCAAAAGCATGGCAATGGTTGAAATGCCTAGGAATAGGGTGAAAGGCGTGAGCATGATTGGGAGGAGGGAGTTGTGATGACGATGTGATTGGTGGGGTGCTGAGTTTCTGTGGAAGTTATATCGGAGTTTGTAAATGGGAAAGGTGGCCATTGTGGAGGGATAGTGGGAGTAGTGCACAACTGGGGTGTTGATTGGGAGGCACTTTAGTCAGTGTTTAGTTTGGCCTAGTATGCTGCACTGCTCCACAATGAGCCTTAAATTGCAATAGCTTGTATTGAGTTACAAGGGAGGGGTGAAGAGTGGTTCCTGGGCCCAGGACTAGATAAGGCAGAAAGCCAATTGTGAAGAGGAGGGGGGGAAGAAGGGTCTAAGGCAGGCTTACACAATTTGTAGGGTAGCAAGCAAAGACATTAGGTAGACAGGTGAATTTTAATAATTGAGACTCTAAAGAATGGAAGAGTGAAAGAGTCCAGGGTAGGCCCTACGGAGCTGCACGAAGGGGAGCACAAAGGGGCTGGCCCCTTTGTTGCGCTCCTTCGGTGCGCGATGCACGGCGTGCGGCGCCTGTCGCAGCTGGGCTTTAGATCCCGGAGGGGGAGTCCTGATTGGCTGCGAAGGAGCGGTCCCCAGATAGGCTGGCTTGCTCGGAGCAGGCGGAGCTCTGTGGCAGGACGGCGGAGGCTTCAGGCATGCAGCGGAGGGAGCCTCGTGGTCGGCCGGGTGGACCCGCTGGGGTAAGTGAATAGGTTTAGGCCTTACCCCGGTGGGTTCCTTGCACCGATCGCGCAGGCCTACACCCTCCCCTGGACGGCGGGTCGACGAAGAGGATGTGGCGCCGGTCGCAGCTGGGCTTTAGAGCCCGGAGGGGGAGTCCTGATTGGCTGCGAAGGAGCGGTCCCCGGATAGGCTGGCTTGCTCGGAGCGGGCGGAGCTCTTTGGCAGGACGGCGGAGGCTTCAGGCATGCAGCGGAGGGAGCCTCGTGGTCGGCCGGGCGGACCCGCTGGGGTAAGTGAATGGGTTTAGGCCTTACCCTGGTGGGTTCCTTGTAATCATATATATCTCTTTGGATTTTTTTGATCTTTGATGCTTTTAATTCAGACCAATATTTCTACATACTGTCCTTATATTCAGCAAGTTGAATAGAAAAGGAGTCTACCAGAGATTTAGCTTGAAGTTCTGATAATTGTTTATCTAAAGAAATCTTAATTTCAGAAACCAAAGTATTCACAATTTCAATGATCAATAACATCAAGTCGTAGGAGTATTTGTTCAAAATAGTGTTCTGCCTAGAGATGAAATTAGTATCATGGGCATACAAAAAAGGTTCTTTAAAAATTTTAAACCCCTCAGAATGCATTTTACTCGACAATATTCATTAAGGAAGGCAGAGTGAAACTCAGTATGGATATGCCTCTTTCTTTCCTTAAAGACCAATCAGCGGTAAATTCCTGATTCGAAACATCAACATCAAACAATCTAATGCCAGAGAGTACACTAGTAGCAGCCTGCTTGGAATAACTAAACATATCCATACCTTGTGCTTCGATCATATCTGTCCACAAAATACAAAAATCCCTATTCAGTCTATTTCATGTCTATTTTTGTATATGAATCTATGCAGCTGTTCTGGCTTTTTTTTTTTTTTAAGTAAAGATACTTGTCAAGAATTAATAAATACTTTTGTTTTATCAGATTTTCCATTTGTGTTATGGTTTGGTAATTTTGTTCCTTGTTTGGTTTTGATTCACATTTATATATATATATATATAGAGAGAGAGAGAGTGAGAGAGAGAGAGAGAGAGACGGGAGAGAAGAAGAGATGTGTGTGTGTGTGTATTTGTGTCTGTATATATATATATAGAGAGAGAGAGAGAGAGAGAGAGAAACAAAAAAATCAGGCAATATGTGCCTCTCACTAGTGCTTATTATGCACAGTCAAAATACACTCTAAAAAGAGTGGGAGTAAAGCACTTATGGGATAATCTATCTTCAGTGCAAATTAAAAGTGAATCTGTTATATTAAATCTTTCTTCATGTACATATACACAATTAAAATATTAGTACTCTCTCACAGTAAAGAAGAATATAAAACTAATGCAGATCTGTACTAATGATCCCTAAGGCTACATAAACAGACAATAACGAAATTAAATAGGATTGATAGTTGAAAAACTTTGTGTCTCTCAAAGCAAGGTTGCAATGTCAACTAGTTTATACAAAATTGTTATTCCTCCATAGAAAATGAAAACCATGTCTCACAGTCTTGGCATTATGAAGTAGTATAGTAACTAATTTAACCACATGAAATCGTTCACCCTTGATACCGTACACAGATAACAACCAGAATTTTGTGATACAGTGTTACATGTTATAATAGTATATAAACAACAAAACTCAGAAATAATATTTCTCTTGAAAATAATGTTGCAAAAACACTCTCTCTACGAGAAAATGCATGAGACTAGATGCCTATTGATGAATGACAGATTTAACAATCACTTTGGTGCTGCACTCAGTACTGTTTATTAATGGTGTACTTACAAAGAATCCTTTTAAAGGAGGTGTTCCTGTAGGGTCTGATGTTATAAGGTCCTTGTTTCACCAAACTGGCTTCCTCATGAACTGGACACCCAAGAATGCGTATCAAGCTCCACCCATGCCACAGCTGGGAGAGCTGCAGTTAGAACTAAGTCTGAAAAAGCCACATAGGCTTGATAAACTAGTTAAATTTAAATATAGCGTTTAACAGGTGTACGCTTCGTGCTTGCAAAGATAGTTGCACCATCCTTAAGGGGGGAAATTCCTCAAACTTTGAATGGCTTTGTGAGAGAGAACTTGTGCCAACAACTGTGGTACAGGAATTTCAAAAGCAAGAGAAATAGTGCTGTAGCGTCTTGTGCTGTTTCAATCCCGTACTTAATGGGTCAATCTTCATTAATGATTCGAATGTGTGCATGCAGAAGCCTTCCACTCACAACTGCCTGACACTCTGGAAACTGAAGATGGTGATTTGGGGCATTAAACCAGTCCATAAAAATTTACAAAGCTGTTATAGATTCTCTCCAGATGAAAAAATACATAATCAATAAACTGAGTCCACAATACGATCTTAGACCAAAAAGGAGAAGGATAAACACAAGCTTCTTCAAATTGGGAAACGTAAATACATGCCAAATACATGTGCCCTTTATCTGCTGATAAAACTGATCACAGACTTCAGTATAATGAAGTCATAATTCAATGAAATACATGATATTTGTATGTTGGTTTCCAACATTTCTCTTTTTAATGATAAAGTGTAATGATGATTTAAAGACTTTACAGCTGTGTATTTCAATTTCAAGATGATACAAGTAGTTTTAGTAAGTTTGTGACTTCTTACAGTCTTTCTTAAGCTCAGATTTTTCTCCAATTTAATTAGTTTTTTTAGTTACTTGATCGCATCCATCTCATTGGAATATAGGACAAGTGTGGTACTTTCATCCCAATGTAGATGGAATATCATAGAGTGTTTTTTAAAGTGTAGAAAGCTACTATAAACCAGGTTCCTGCCCTCATGAGTTTAACATGAGCTTCATCTTAATCTGAGTGATGTGTTATGTTTGAACCTGCCAAAAGGGGTTTTCATCTCTACAGATACTACAAGCCACTGTAGCCAAGGTGAAGGAATATACAAATACATCAAAAACCTCTGTGTGCTTTCCTATGAATGACAAATGTTCGGCAAGAACCATCATCCACCTCTCACAGTGCTAACAAGTTGGGAAAAGGGCTGTACTATTTAGCCTGCCAGGAGAACAGCACTTTATAGCCAGCAGAGGAGAAAGCCAAAGGAATGCTGGGAGAACATTTAAGGTAGAAAAGGCATAATTTGGCTGGCTTTGTCTGTGTGGGTGGGGTGGGATGGCCTAGAGTTGGAGCCAGGAAGAAAGGAGCGCATCTGGCAGCTCTGCCATCAGCTCTCCTGATGAGCTAATTATTAAGTGGTAGAGACAGAAGTCTGTGCTCTAAGGAAATAGAGAGACAGGCATCTATTATTGCTTCAGAGCCAAGTTACATGTAAAATCCCAAGAAGGGACACAGGAGCCAAGAGCTGAGAGACTTCCTTTCCAGAGATATCCAGGCCCAGTAGCATATGGATGGATCATCTTCTTAAGAGACTGAGTTAAGTAATCTAAACTTTGCACAGAGATTATTTTAGCAGAGGAGGAAGAAGGTTTATTTCCTTGACTTTTGTCCCCAAATTCAGTATCTCATGTTAATTGTGTCAGCTTTTCAGCCAAAGTCAAGCATAAACCCTTGGTGAGAAAGAAAAACTGATGAACCTTGATCTTTCTGGTCTCTGATGCCACAAGTGAGAGTTTCTTTGAAAAGGGCACAAAATTGTTGTTCTGGGTTGACTGGGTCCATGTCTCAACCCCATTCAGGCTACAAACATGAAGATAAATCGTGTTAGTAAATATAATTTCTCATATGGTATTTGTTATTTCAAGTATAGGAGTAATTCATAGTCCAGACCAAGGGGCGGGGACAAAAGGTTTTAGTACTACCTTCTATAGTATCAAGGGTGATACATCCTACTCCTCTTTCTTTCCATCTTCAGTAGATATTCATGGGCCATCTCATCACCTTCTCTCCTCTATCTCCTTCCTCTTTCTCTCAGGATGTCTCAACGTCATCCTCTCCTTGAATTCTGGTGATCCCAGGTTCCACTGCAAGAAGGTAACCTCTTCCATTTCTCATCAATTGGACACTTTTGGTTAGTGTCTCACCTGCTTCAGTGGCTGTGGTGAAAACTGCAACTTCTGGGGTTTTGGATAGCAATAAGTGTGTCACTATAAGATGTTAGCAACGTACCAATTGAGAGTGGAGAAATAACATTATTTTTTTTCCTGCTAGGTATTCTCTAAGGAAATATGTGGCAGAACCCATCTAGATAGTCTCCCAGGGGTAAAGAAGGAAGACAGAGACTTGAAGAGAAATATATTCAGAGGGAATTAATATGAATTTTAAAATCAATTATCAAAAATTAACAATGTATTGAAACAATTTCAAGTTAGAAAAAAGCTGCAATTTGTGAATGCTTTCACTATGAAATAGCAACATAGATGCAATGTTTCTCTATTTTTTTTTTATAGAACTTACTGACCTGTTGAGAACCAGATCTCCTAACTAAAATAAACCAATCAGATAAGAATATTTTGTTATTATCTGTAGTATTTTCTCTATAAAGAATATATTAACTGGAGTTATGTAAAGAAATGTGAGTCTTTGTGTTTCAATTATATTTACAGGTACAGTAGGACATGATCACCATTCCTAGGTCGTAGGTAGGTAAAGAAAAGGTGTTATTTTCTTGTTTGTCTGTATCTCTGTGTTTAATCTTTCCTTTACTCACTGAATCATTCTGTGAACTTTCCAGTCTCTGTAAGTCATAAATTTCCTGTATTGTATGTTCTTTTCTTATATCTTTGAATCAATTATTTATGTTTCTTTGCTCTCTCTCTCTCTTTCTCTGTTCTCTCTGCTTTTCTCCATAATATTGCTAGATCCAGTATAGCTAGATATTTGTAATGAGTGTACACTTATCTAGAACTCAGTGGAAAGGAATCTTCTCCCCTCTACTACTGTTAGCATGTGTAGTTTGACTGACCACTGTTAGTGGACATGGCTAGAATGATGAGAAGGGCTCTGATTGATACTTCTTGAAGAACTGTAACCAGTCTCTTTTGAGCGAGCTGTCTCCTTGCACGAGCTGAATTGGCTCTCTTTTCTTTATTAAAACAATAGAGTGTTCTTTCACCACACTGAGCCCATGTCTTTTCTGATAGTGTACTATAAATGTCCCCTTACGCCCTAAGGGGTAGATTTAAAAAAACTAAGCCCGCGCATACTTATGTTAGCATGACTGGCACAAACAAAGTACGCCAGATTATAATAGATATGTGCGTAGCCGTGTATATCTTTTAAAATCCGGGGTCGGCGCGTGTAAGGCTGCCCAAAATCGGAAGCTTGCGCATGCCGAGCTGCCTCCGTTCCCTCCGAGGCCGCTCCGAGTGAGGGAACGGATGCAGCTCGGTTAGGGAGGGGAAGGGAGGGGAAGGTGCGGGGGGGGGGGGGGTGGAAGGATTCAAACAGCATAAAATCTTCAGTTGACATCACTGAAGATTTTATGCTGTTTGAATAGATGAAAGGTACAAGATGAGTTGATTTATACAATGTACTCTAGCTTATCAACTTTGCTGTTCGTACCTCCTACTGTGTATGTAAAGCCACCCCCACAAACCTTTCCCACCCCAAATCCCACACTGAATTAAAAGTGCCCCCTCATACAGTGGTATAAATAGAGAGTGACACATCTCTCTCTCTCACCATTTTGATGAATTAAGTTGATTTAGAGTTGTTTTTTTGATGTTGTGGAGAATTAGGATTATGATTTGGGGAGTGATGGGTTCTTGAGAAGGGTACTAGCAGCAGTGGCATTTGGTAGTTTGTATATATAATGTATTGTTAGTAATTGGTTTTATGTTGGATTTTATTATGTACAGTATGTTAAATCTATAAACCACTTGTATTGTAAAATTTACTGGTTATGTGATATATACATTTTTAAGTAAAATAAATGAGTAAATAAATATATGTTAAATGTATAAATGTATATTTCTGGTTTCTTGTTTCACTTAATGTATCTTTTTGCCTTATTTCTTATTTCTGTTGCAGTGTATTTCACAATGGCTAGGTAAAAAACAACCTAGAATACATCATACATTCAGCATAAATATAGGTACACTTGCCTGAAAAATATATTCATCCAATAGTAGATATTAGATATAAAGGGAATGCATCATATTGTAATATTGTGAGCATAGTTATCTATTGATTAATCCTCATGAGGTAGAGATAATCCATCATATAATGGAGACCATTTATTTCCTTTGAAAATGATTTGCCCCTTTCTATCCAAATATTTATTTATTTATTGTAATTAAAGCATTTATTTCCTGTACCCATCAATGGTCGGGGCAGATTACAATAATACATTCATAATTAAATATTTACATAAAATCCTAAGACAATAACTAAAACATCATAGAAACCTGATGACAATAAAATGATGAAAAAGACCTTTGAAAATAGTTTAAAAAGGTTAAGAATATGGAACTGGATCATTAGGCTTTACACAAATCAGCAAAAGCTTGCTTAAATAAGAAATGCTTTAAGGCTCTCTTGAATTTTTTGGAATTGCTTATAGATCTAAGGGATTGAGGTATGGAGTTCCATAGGACAGGTCCTGTGATGGAAAATGTGTATTCATTCATCGCTATAAGCCTGGTAATTTTGGTGGAGGGGACTTGCAACAGAAATTGGTTTCTAGATCTTACATTTCAGGAGGGAATATATAAGTGCAAGCTGGCAGACAGCCAAGCATTATTGTTGTTATAAATGAGGTTGTGTAAGATTGATAGAGTTTTATATTGTGTGCACCATTTGATAGGTATCCAGCGTAGACTGAAAAGTATCAGGGAAATATTTTCATGTAATTTTGTGTTGGATAATAGCTATGCTGCTGCATTTTGGACTAATTGAAATGGCTGTATTGTGGATTGAGGAAGTCTTATTTTATAGGGCAAATATTTCATCTTTATCTCTGAAAAGTTAGCTTAAAAGCTTGTGCTGTATCTAGTGGCAAACCTTCATTGTTTTATAAAATCTAACTTGAACACCACATTGTACTATCTACATATGCTAATCAGTATTACAGCAATGGTTCATAAGAATTAATCTAGACTTGCCTGACAGATAATCAACAGAAAAAGTCCAGAAAAAGGGTTCCAGTTACAAAACCTTTTCTCTCCCAAGTCTCCTTCTCAAAATCTTCAACATAGGGATGTATATATAATAAGTAAAATAGCCTAAGTAACAGGTGCCCCTTTTCCACTCATTAGTTTGAGATGCCATTAGGGTGGCAATGTTTCTAGATTTTTTCAGTAAGCAAAGTCTCAAATTACATATTTACATATTTTCATATTATACATTATTCTTTCTGTACAGAGAGAAAGCTATTTTTATAACCTGTAAAACTTAAGTAATTCAATCAGGGTCCAGTAACTGGAATACTGCAAGTTTTATGTAGTGTTCTGGGAATTATACCTCAGTCTCTCATCTTCTGGGAAATTACTGAGATGTTTTAGGAGTCACAGTCCAAGGTCACTTGAAAAGCTTCTTTTCTGGCTTGCAAGTACTGCTTCTCTATGTACTAGTTTTAATTTTTCTGTTTGGTGACCTTTTGATAATACATTGTTCCCTTCAAGAGGAAGAAGAGGGGTTGTAATTTATATATAAATATACATTTTCATTTCTTTTATTGTAGCCTAGTGATTTATTGTGATCTATTGATGGCAAAGAGAAAATATCCATGGAATCCCAGGAGAGAAAAGTGAAATTTGCTCATTCAGGATTGTTGGACAGTCACTTAACTGAATACTGATAGTATACTCCAAAGAACCGTAAATGTGTAATGTGTAGCTATTGTGCCTTGAGGAATAAATATGCAGTATCTGCTATTGACTGATAAAGTCATGCATATGCATGATCCCTTTTATGTGATAATTACAGGATCAGGTTTGAGCATCTGCTTTTTACCTGATAAAACAATCTTATTATTTTAAGTAAAGCAGTTGTAATAAATCACAGAATATCAGTTATTGTGATTGTGAATACAATGATATAAAGCCATCAACTTGGGTGAAGATGCGTCTTTGGAGCCTATAAATGTCATGGGGTTTGAGCTGGCATTTCAGAAGCTCTTCTATTTTTTTAAGCTAACATATTTGTTTTCACAAAGTATATTCAATTCAGAACTTAACAGTAGCAGATGTTACTGTCTACTGACATACGTGGAGGAGGTGGAATAATGCACATAGAATGCATTCATTTTCTCGCTTCCTAGTTGGCAGTTTGATTACTAATGGTAAATTGACCTTACTGTTGAATGTCTCTTCTTGCTTTCCAGCTGGAATAGCTACATCAAGAGAAAGGATGCATGATTTGTTTTTAACATGAGTTGTACACCCTTTCAATCACCTGGATCAAAACTCTCCAGTTTATAAAGTTTCATAATCAGTGAAAATCTGGTTTAAAATGGATTTGAGCTATTTCATGTTTATTTATAAGTATCTGATTTTAGTATTATTTTCAAATTTTGGCAACAAGGTGGTTTATAGCGGAACTCTTTAAGATGTCTTACAAAATGTTACATATTTTCACCAAGTAATGACAACAAGAAGACATGTTTATAAAACCAACTCTTCTTTCCCATCTAGCTTTCAGTATAGGTGAGGGGGGTCAATGGAAAGAAGCAAAACTTTCAACAACAATAAACTTCATCAGCGTTTGGCTGCAAGTGTTGCATTGAGACAAAGAAAAAAAAACCACAATGTATGATTTCAGTACTCAACAATGACACTGACATAGTTACAGTTTTAATACAATGTTTAACTGGAAGCAGCAAAATGAAATTCAAATTTTTGTATATAGCATACATATGTGTAAATATAATTTATCTACACAGAAAGACTGACAATTATATGTATGCAGAACAATAAAATATATATTGAAGGAAACTCTGATTAAATAAGTGTTTGAGCAGAAAATAAAGTCAGAGAATTGCTTATCTCTCTCCACAAGCAGCATTTATTATTCAGGTCAGTTTAATATGGTGCATGCAACTTTGAAATGGTGAGATTATACTGTGCATCCTTAGTGAAGATCATTGTAGGTTTTAAGGTTGCATTTGGGGGATTGTAGCTACTTCTGCTCGCTGATCTTCTCTCCAAATTTCAAGGGTCAATGATGCAATCTCTTTTAACAAAAATAATGAGGTTTCTTTCTCAAACTATATCAGCTTGAGAGATCTAATACAGCATGTCTAGCCTCTCATCTCCAGCTGTATATGTAAGCTAGCTGGATAAGATCTGGCTAACATACATGGGATATTCAACAGCACAGTTATATAGCTAAATATCTCCATATTTGCCTCAACTTAACAGGATAAATTATATCTAGCTAAGTTTAGACCTGCTATTGAGCAGTTCTAATTTATCCAGTTAACTTAACCTATCCAGTTAATAGCAGTTAGACCTGCTATTGAGCAGATCTAACTTATCCAGTTAACTTAACTTGATGGACTCTCTACCTGGGTAACATCAAGCTAGGTTGAGAGAACATTGCACAAATCTCATCTTTGGGTGAGTTTCCTCACTCCGAGAGTCATCAAATCTTCAAAAGAGAGCACTGTTCTGTTTGTACATCTCACTTTGAATGTCAAAATGGCCCCTAACCCCCTACACTAATACCTATCACCTCGAGTTACTAGGTGGGCCTCCCATAGTAATAGAAATACCTATCTAGGGTGAGGGCATCATGGCTACTTCTCTCTCTCCTTCAAAACAAGCCTTTGAGAACATATCACAAAACACAAAGTTAACACAACCTATCATATGGCTTAATACTACTGAAAAAGGTGTAATTAAAGCCATGCAAAAGGACTTCACAAAATGGTAAGCCCACCCCTAATTCCTCCTCTTTTTTGGATTTGTATCACACCATACGTTATGGTGCAATCGCATGCGTAAACAGCACTTTTCACATGCAGTAAGCCCTTAACACATGTGAAAATGCATTAGCGCATTCTGATAAATGTCCCTATTAGGTGGATAAGTCTGAATATTGGCACTTATCTTGCTAAATCAGCCTGGTAAGTAGCCACTTCTTGATCTTCCCATTCCCTGCCCCTGAGTTTTCTGGTTAAGTGGTGACCACTGAACATAGCTGGATATTCAGTGGCTGCCATTTAGCTGGATAAGTCATATTTCTTCAGCTAAGTAACATTTGAATATAGATCTCTAAAAAATGCACCAAGCAATACAATATTTAAGATTCTGCAACCTCATATACCATGCAGGTTAATCCTGATAATATTTTTGTTCTTAAAGTAGCTAATACAATAAATTGAAATAACAATAACAGCATATTCTTGCCAAATATTATTTAACACAAATGAGATTCATAGTCACAGCATAAGCAGGAAATTCCTCTATTTTTTCACAAAAGATTTTACATAGCAAATTTACCTATGCTAGTAACATTTTTTTGTTAATCCAAATGTTTATAACAGAATACAAAGTATACTGCTTGCCTTTGCAACAAAAATAAACAATTAAGGTCCCTTTACTTACTATATCAGCTTGAAAGATTCACTCCACTGGCCTCTGAGCTCCTACTGATCAATCATCAGAAGGAGTCCCCTAGAGCAAAGGTTCCCAAACTTGTCCTGGCCATGACCAGTGCAAGAGTATTTGGCACCCTAGGTGAACTTCTGATCATGCACCCCCTCCCCCATCATCCCTCCAGCACAGCATTCCCTTGTTTGGTGGTACTGGCCCTGGCCTAGCACACCTATTCTGCTAGCAGGATTTTGCTCCTCCTAAAATTTTTTAGCTCTAGGTGACTGCCTAGTTTGCCTAATGAAAGCACTGGCCCTGGTCCTGGGGGATCCCCTTTAAGATAGGTTTTCAGGACATAGCAATCAATATGCATGAGATGGATGTGCATGCAATGGAGGAAGTACATACAAATATATCAATTGCATGGTTATCATGGACATCCTGAATATTTTACTGCCTGGGGATTCCCCAGGACGTTTGCACTAGAGATTAGTACAAACTTTAGTAAAGTACTAAAGAGACCTTTAAGTGCAGGGAAATCATAATAGGGGTTATAGTTATAGACATCTTACAATAGCTGATACTTCTGATCTCGCTTTTATAGAGGAAGTATCACACCAGTAGGCTGAGAAAATGTACAGACTCCAGAGCTTGTGATGAAACAGAACCTAGTATACTTCAAATCACATACCATTTTAAACTGTTGTCAGCAACTAAAAATTCTACATGTACATTCCTGCACCTGAGATTTTTCTGTAATTCTGGTAACAGATTGTATACCACAAGGGTAGGCAACTCTGGTCATCAAGTGCCACAGAGAGGTACTGTTTTCAGGATATCCATAATGAATATGCATGAAATTCAATCCCTTTATTATATACAAATATATCTCATGCATGTTCATTTTGGTTATCCTGTAAACCAGACTTCTTTGTGGTGTTGCCCAACCCCTGATATACTGCATGCAATTTCTTTTAAAAAATGAGCACATGCCCACAATTAACATATTTTTTGCACATATAAAGGATGTAAGTTCTAGTGACTTTATTGGATGGAACCAACCAAGAAGCTGTTTGTGCAATTGAACTCAGACAAAATTGGTACACAAAGAACACTTTTGTGAAGGTGAAGTGATAATGGAGTTCTGCAAGGCTCAGTTCTAGGGCCAGGGTTTGGGGTTTGTTTTTGGTTTTTTTCAGTCATTGTAAACAGCAATGTGGAAGGATATGAAGGGGAAATAGGTCTGTTTAGAGATGACAAAACATCTCTAACAAAAGTAGACATACTAACCCCTAGATTCATCAAAATGCTACATTTTTGCATGAATAATGCCTGTGATAAGAGAAAGGGATGTGTCTATGACAATTTTAAATGATAGAACAAGGGAAAGAGAGAGAGAGAACCTCTGGGCAGGTCATCATTGTAATCAACTATTTATATCACTATAGGAGGGCCAGCTAATAACGTGAGGTGAGGTTTCAGTGGTGGTTTAGGGTTTTGGAGCTAGATTTACATGCAGAGTGAGACATAAAAACAGCACAGTACATCTCAGTGAAGATTTGCCATCATTTTGAGTGAGGAAAGTCTCACAAAGATGAGATTTCTACAATGTTCTCTCACCCTAGCTTGATAGTACCCAAGCTAGGGTGAGAGAACGTTGTAGAAATTAAACTTTGTGAGACTTTTCTCACTCAAAATTATGTCAAATCTTCACTGACATGTACTGTGCTGTTCGTGCATCTCATCCTGCATGTAAATCTGGCTCCAAAACCCTAAACCACCACCAAAACATCACCTCAAGTTATTAACTGGCCCTCCTCTAGTGATATAAATAGTTGACTACTAGAAAAATCTTTGCAGAATTGTTCTCTCTGCCTCTCCCTCTTCTTCTTCCTTTCCTCTTGTATTCATGCTACTGCTGCTATCACATGCATTATGGTGTTAATGCCATAATACATTTTGATGAATGACCCTATTAGAGAGATGGACAAAAATTAAAAGTGACATGGAAAAAACTAGTGGAATGGCGAAGATTATGCAATGTGTTTCAATTGGAAAAATGTTAAATAATGAATTTATGGCACAAAATCTCTCTAGCCACTTATCATTTAAGAGGGTAGCAAACAGGAAAGGGATTTAGAATAATTTCTGATAATTCAAAGGTGTCCAGTCAGTTGGATAAAAATGTAAGGATAAGAAGAAATCATGTATAGAAAAAAAAAGTAATATTATACTTATACAGGACACTGAAGAGACTGAGAGTGAAATTCATCATTTCTGGATGCTGTCCATTTGTACGGATGGAATCAAAAAAGAGCAGCAAAAGTAGAACTGCATCTGCAACACAGAATTTACACAGAGCGGTCTGAGAGGAAGAGAATAATTGAATAGATTAAATTTCTCTTTTGAACTCTTGCTGAGTACCTTTACATGATGACCTCATTATCAAACATCTAGGCCAAATATCAGCAAAGTGAGCACTACTAATGAAGTAGGAAATGACACACAAAAAGTTAAATTCATGCTGGCCGCACATCACCCAGGACAAATATTTTCCCATCCTTGGCCTTAGCACGCGAGCTAAAGATGGAAGAAGCAATAGTGCAGAATCTTAAAATGAAGAAACTTCCGTGGTACAGTTTTAGACCATGGCGAACGAACCTCTTCATGGACTCACTGCAGCAGAAAAGAGACCACACAAGCTGATCAAAAATTAAGACTAATTACAGTTACATGGACCCTTGAAGATAAAAAGAAGATAGTGTACTGTTACTTTTATGCAAAGAGATTCTGCCAAAACTGGAAGAAAGGAGAGTAATATTAGATGAAAAGCTTCCAAAAGTAATTGATGTAAATTTAGTCTTAAATTGTACAAAGCATAAAAATTACATAGGTGATATCATCTTATAACAATGATGATACAAAAGTAGAAAGATAGTCTGGAGAGGTGTCAGAACAGCCAGAACAAATGGAGGAGGTAACAGATAACACTCCACTGTATGACATGGGTGCAACATAGGAAGATAAGAGCAATAAAAGACAGGCTAAGAAACAGAATCAAGAAGAGTGCAAGATGTAGTATACTTGAATTGTTCATAGGATATTCATGTATAAGTGCATTTTACGTGCATAAATGGCTTTTTTAAATTATTTATTTATTCAGAAAGAGTTCAATTTTAAAAGCCCAGCATGTGCCAAAATCGGGAGATACTCGCATAAGTGGGGCTCGTGAGCATCCACAGAATTTTAAAAGCTGCTCAGATGCATGTATATCTCCCGCGCATTGCGCACATCTCTAAACTTTTCAAGGCCTGGGTGGGGCAAGGGCATTCTGGGGCAGATGCAAAAGATGTGTGCATAAGTACTTACATGCCTGGGTGCATACCCAGATCCCCTGCCGTGTAAATTTACTTCTGCTAGGGACGAGATGTAAGTTAAAAAATAAAAATAAAGAGCCATTTCTCGGAGGTTTATAGGGTTCTGAGAGGGCATGATATCAAACCAGGGGTGTTTGGAGGACCTAGCAGTTAACTGGGCAGATGGGAGGATGAATTGGTGAAACTGGCAGTTGCATGGATGTACACCCCTTTTAAAATCCCATGACTTACAAAGTAGAAACAGGATTTACACTTATAGGCACATATTCATATGGAAGGAGTGGAGAAGTAGGATAATGGCTAGTGCAGTGGGCTACAAAACAGGGCAATCAGCATTCAAATCCCACTATAGCCCCTTGTGACCTTGCATAAAAGTCACTTTACCCTCAGGTCCAAACTTCAATTGTAAATCCTCTGAGGATAAGGAAGTTCCCACATGTAATCTGCTTTGAAGTGGCATAAAGCAGAATATAAAAATCTAAATAAAAAATTGTGTGGCCACATGCAGTCAAGCTATTTTATAATACACACACACACAAATTATAAAATGACCGTGTATCTGGATGTGTGCCAAAGAGTGCTGTTTTAAAAGTTACTGTCAATGTTTGTTACATTTACACATGTAATTCCATTTAAAATTATGCTTTTGGTGTGCAAATGCTTTTGATTATCAGGCCCAGCATGAACATTCATTTAAAAATCCAGTAAGGTCACAAGGAGCAACAGCAAGACTGTAACCCTGGCTTGAGACCCACTTTTCCAGCCGCTAGGCAACCCCTCAAGACTGAGAATGCCCAAAATAATGAAAAAAAAAAAAATCCAAAACATCAAGCTGAAACAGAAGAAATCCTTCATCTAATATGCTCAGATAAAAAATGTAAAATGGCAGAAGCACAAAGACTGTGAAGATAGAAAGAAAACAGAAATCAGAGACATTAACATAATATTTTTAGAGAGAACCAAAAATAGATCTATGGAGATCTGGGGAAAAACATTAATTCAGTTAAAACTCCACCAACCAAAATTTAAACAGAAAAATTCTGGAAAAATGTATATGAGGATCCCATAGATCACAACCAAGAAGCAGAATAATTATATAACACAAAGAAAACATGGAAAAGCAAACATAAGAACATAAGAAATTGCCATACTGGGTCAGATCAAGGGTCCATCAAGCCTAGCTTCATGTTTCCAACAGTGGCCAATCCAGGTTACAATACAAGTATCTGACAAGTACCCAAACATTAAGTAGATCCCATGCTACTAATGCCAGTAAAAGCAGTGGCTATTCCCTAAGTCAGCTTGATTAATAGAAGTTAATGGACTTATCCTCCAAGAATTTATCCAAACCTTTCTTAAACTCAGCTAAACTAACTGCACTAACCACATCCACTGGTAAAAAAAAATAAAAATCCCAGAGCTTAATTGTGTGTTGAGTGAAAAATAATTTTCTCTGATTTTTTAAATGTGCTACTTGCTAACTTCATGGAGTGGCCCCTAGTTTTTCCATTATCCAAAAGAATACATAACCAATTCACATTTATCTGTACTAGACCTCTCATGATTTATAGACCTTTATCAGATCCCCCCTCAGCTGTCTCTTCTCCAAGTTGAACAGTAGGGGTGTGCATTCGTTTCATACGTATTTGTAATCCGCAACGTATAGGGCCATATTCATTGTATGCATGGGGAAGTGAAACGTATCACGATTCCCCATGAATACAATGAATATTTGCCGAATTATTTGGCTTTCTAAAGGAGCCAATTTAAACAAACCCCCCACCCTCCTGACCATCCCAAGACTTACCAAAACTCCCTGGTGGTCCAGCAGGGGGTCCAGGAGCCATCTCTTGCACTTACATCCTCGGCTGCCGGTATTCAAAATGGCGCAGATAGCCTTTGACCTTCTATGTCACAGGGGCTACCGGTTCCATTGGTCAGCGCCTGTCACATGGTGGGAGCAATGGATGGCCGGCACCATCTTGTGCTCCTACCATGTGACGGGGCTGACCAATGGCACCGGTAGCCCCTGTGACATAGTAAGGGCAAAGGCTATCGGCGCCATTTTGATTACTGGCAGCTGTCGGCCCGAGTGCAGGAGATCGCTCCCGGACCCCCGCTGGACCACCAGGGACTTTTGGCAAGTCTTGTGGGGGTCAGGAGGTTCCCCAAGACTTTCCAAAAGTCCCTGGTAGTCCAGCGGGGGTCCGGGAGCGATCTCCTGCACTCGGGCCATCAGCTGCCAGTATTCAAAATGGTGCCAATAGCCTTTGCCCTCACTATGTCATAGGGGCTACCGGTGCCATTGGTCAGCACCTGTCACATGGTAGTAGCAATGGATGGCCGGTGCCATCTTGTGCTCCTGGACAAGCTGGCCCACTACAAGAAAGTCAAGGCCATATCAGAAGGAAGTAGTTGCTGCTGGAAGTTATTGTACAGTGCACCCCATCTAATCTAGGCTGCCAGCTTTCCAGGCCATCAGATGGCCATACTGCAGGATTGCCAGTCTACTGGCAAAATGAGACTAAGCAAAACAGACAGTAGACAAACCCCCATTCTAGAAAGCCTCAAAAGTCACACTGAAGTTCTAATAGACTTTTTTTAAACTAAAGTTTTAATGTTATGTATTATCTTTAATAATATGCTTTGCACATTAATGGCTGCTCAGAGGCAGAAGTTTTCTATAAGGAAGATGGGAGAGTATCACATTTTTTTTGCTGTAAAAGTGTGAATTTAATCTCAAGCAGAGAAAAAAAAAGTTTGTTAAAAGAAAGCAAAGTGTCAATTGAATATAAAAGAGTTTCTAACAGAATTGTTATACCTAAGAAACTGTTTACTTACCTTCATTAATATGAGCATCGTCTTCTCAGCTGAGTCTTCATGGGAAATTCCTAAATATTCTATATGATAGAACTACATTATTTTAACTTATGTAAAGAATGTAAGTTTAACCTTCCTAAATAAAATTTATAAACGATAATAAATCTTTCCATTCCAAGCTCTGGGGGACTTATCAATTTAACACGAAAGCAGTGCAATAGAGAGGGAGGATTGTGGGGAGGTAGGTAGCATTGAGCCCTCCCCTCCCCCCACCTTTATAACTTATTGTAGTTATTGGTTGTTTAGAAACCTTCCATACAGTACATAACCTCAGAGAACCCTGTTCAGGCATTGTGGTGGAATCATCAGTCAGGCAATATTGTCCCTGAGAGGGCTTTTACAGTTACAAACCGGTGAACTCCTTGTGATATCTCTATAAACAAATGAGGAAGGTGATATTAAGATACCATCTGGGACTTCATTTCTTCTGAAAGACTAACCCAACTGTTATGTCAAGGTAAAGTTTCAGATGCAAAGAGTTATATTTGCTCATTTTGCCTGAGCAGAGGAAGGGAGTAAGGCCCTTGAAAGCTAGGCAAAAATGCTTTCAGTCCTATAAAAAGGTATCGCCTAACGATTTTTCATTAACTTTTATTTCTACATATCCACATGGACTAACACAGCAACTTCACTATTTTATTCAGAGTTGCCGAGTAAAGGCAAAAGGCATAATTGTGAACAATAGCGAGAGCAGATTGTATTATTTAGCACTGCACCTGAATTACAGAGCTCATTAGAAAAGCAGCATGTGTGAGAGCAAGCCACTGAGAGATAGCAGCAGGCAACTTTCTCTGCTAAACTTAGGGAGGGCAATTTTGTAACACTGAAAGCAACTTATACAGCAAATATGTGCATAAGATATGCCAATTTTCCAAAGGAATGTATACATATACATTCATTTTTAAAATTATCCCAGAGAAAGTAACTGTATTAGTAACATCTGCACTGGGAACTGTGTAAATTTATGTGTATGCTTTTTGAAATCATAAAGTATGAACGAGTAAAAACTCCACCCCAACGCCAGCCCCGGGGGCAGCTCCAAACAGTCCAGGTAATCTTACCCACAAACATGGCATATGGCTTACCCACAATTCTGGCAGGCAATGTTATAAAACATTTTTGAGTATAATACAGTGTTTTACGTGTGAAAATATACTTCCAAATTATGCCAAGAGCTGAGTTTTCAAAACCATTCATGCACATAAAATCATGTCATATGCACATACATGGCTGTTCTAAAAGTGTCTGGGGCTCATATCTTATATCTTTGTTTTTAGATGAGGCGACCAGAATTGAACACAGTATTCGAGGTGTGGTCTCACCATGAAGCAATATAGAGGCATTATGACATTCTCCATTTTATTCACCATTCCCTGCCTAATAATTTCTAAAATTGTTTGCTCTTTTTGAGTGCAGCGGCACATTGAGACAACAATTTCAATGTATTGTCCACTATGAGGTCTAGAATCTTTTACTGGGTGGTAACTTCTAACATGAAACCTAACACTGTATAACTATAGCATGGATTATCCTTGGTCTGGAAGGAGTGAAAGAGGACATCTCTTTGTTAATTCTTGAGTACTGGGCGATACCGCAATTCAAAATTGAAGCATGCAAAGAACAAAGTCCAGCAGACCTGTCTTGCATCAAGATGATGAGCTTGATGTAGATGTTTGAGGTTCTTGTGATCCATATATATTGTGACACAGTGTTGGGTCCCTTCCAATAAATGGCACCATTCCTCAGGAGCTAATTTAAAAGGCAAAAACTCTCAATCTCCAGTGCTGTAATTATGTTCAGATGGTGAGAACTTCTTAGAAAAAAAGGAACATGGATGAAGAACTCCTTCTGGAGTGTGTTGGCTAAGGACTGCCCTATGCCCAGGGTAGAGACATAAACTTCTAAGATGAAGGGCCATGTAGAAATTGGGTGAGATAGGCAAGGCTCATCTATAAAGACATTCTTTAACTTCTGAAATGTCTCTAGAGCCTTGGATGGCCAATCTTTTTTCTTAGTGCCCTTGAGAGTAGGGGCAGTAAGAGCAGCTGCCATTGAGGAGTAGTTTGGCTAAACTGATGATAATAACTAGCAAATTCCAAGAATCTTTGTAGAGCCCAGAGCTTCTTGGACAGGGTTAGTCGATGAAGGCCTTTATCTTGGCAGGGTCCATCTGAAATCCATCACAAGACAATATGTATATCAGGAAGAGGTGTTCATTTTCTTCAAAGAGACATTTTTCCAACTTGGTGTATAGATTGTTTTTTCACAGATGTAGACATCTCTGTTGTGAGATTTCAGTGTTTTGGAAATGATAAATATATTATCTAAATATATGCCCACACAGGTATAGAGTATGCCATGAAAAATCTCATTGACCATTGTCTGGTAGACTCCTAGGGCATTACAAAGCCCAAAGGGCATGACCAAATATTTGTAATGTCTATCTCAAGTGTTAAATGTGTTTTTTTACTCAGCACAAGCCTTGATAAGAATAAGGTTATATGCCCCCCTGAGATCCAGCTTTGTAAATATCTTGGTACCTTGTAGGTGGTTAAAGGGTTATTTTATTTGAGGTAATGGATAATGGTCCTTCTTTGTGAGGGCGTTCAGGCCACAGTACTCTATGCACTCTTTGAGTGAGCCATCTTTATTTGGCAACAAAGAAGAATCCAGCCCCTGCCAAGAAAGAAGGATGGATAAATCCACACTCTAGATTTTCCCAAATGTAATAGGACATAGTATCAGTCTTATGAAGAGACAGGGAGACAGGGGCATGGCTCCTGGGATGAGCTCAATACCACAATCATACTTGCGATGAGGTGGTAACGTTTCAGCCTTTTTCTTAAAAAAAACATCTTTGTAGTCCATGTACTGCAAAGGAAAGCCAGGGAGTAAGGTAGCCACAGTTATGGGACAAGGAAGTCCTTCAGACTCTAAACAGGATTCCGTTCACTCAGGACACCATCAAGTAAGTTGTAGGGTAGCCCAGCTGAAGTGAGGTTAATGCTGCTGGAGCCATGGTAATCCCAAGATAATGAAGTAGATGGCCCTGCAGATCACATACAGATTGAGATTTTCCAGATGCAGGAGACAGATTCACAAGGTAACAGGTACTATAGTCAAAGTAACTTGGATTGGAAGAGGGTCTCAACAGAAAGAAGAGATTATCAAGGGAGATGTCATCAGGACCATGGGAATGAGAAGTTGATCAACAAGTTCCTTCAAGATAAAGTTTCCTCTAGAGCTAGAATCCACAAACTCTGAATGGAAAATTGTGTGGAATACAACTCCAGGGTCACGGGAAGGAGTAGTTGTGGAGCTGGAATAGTAAGGCCTAGGGTCATCTTCCCGCATGACCCTAAGCTTTGAGGATTACCTACCTCAGTGGGTATTCAGCAAAAAGGTGATTCTGGCCAGCACAGTATAAGGAAAGGCCATGCTGTCTGCAACAGAACTTCTCCTCTGGGGCTAAGTGACAATGTCCCAATTGCATTGGCTCTTCAGGGAGAAGAGAGGTTGAGAGGGCAGCAGCCAGAGGCGAGAGTAGATTCTGAAACCGGGACACCAATGCAATGATCCTTCATGCTAGATGGATCTCTCAAGCTCTATTCTGTCAATAACAGTCAATTTTTCCAGTTAGGGAAATGAGCTCCTCTAGTGAAGTAGGGAGATCTTGAATGGTGAGCTCATCTTTGATTTTAGGAGAGAAGCCTTTGAGGAAGTTAGTGAGTAAACTGTTCTCTTTCCAGTTTAACACAGTAGCCAGTGTCTGGGATAGCATACTCTGCCAGGGTTCTGGAGCCTTGGTGGAGGTGAATGAAGTCAGATGCCATAGTTGCAGCACAGCTAAGATCCTCAAAGACAATTTAGAACTTCTCTAGGAACTGCTGCAAATTGAGAAAGAAGGGATCCCCTCATTCCCAGAGAGGAGAGGCCTAAGCCAGGGCTGTTCCATCTAGCAGAGAGAAGATGTATGTAATTTTCATCTGGTCTTTGGAGAATAGTGATGCTTGTAGTTGAAAGTGCATATGGCACTGGTTCAAAAATCCACAACATAGCTTGGGATCCTCTACATACCAGGGTGGAACTGGTAACTGAGGTATCTGATGGCTGGAGGCTACAAGGGATAGTGGTGCTGGTGCATCACAGATTTGGTCAAGGAATTCAGGCAAGTGCATAGCTGATCCATGGAGGTGTCCATAAGTTTCAAGGTTCACTTCTGCTTGTGCAGCCTGTGGGCTAGATCCGGAATGGTGTGCAAGGAAATCAAGTCTGCCAGATCCATGGCCTTAGCAACTTGTTGCATTTGTGAACCATTGGGCCGAGGTAGAATTGGCGCAACCTTCAGGGAGGAGCCATGCAGATTTTCACTGTCAGCAGGCAGACCTGGGAGAAGCAGAGAACTAGCAGTCCTTTACCTATATCAGCACTCATTCCCCTTTGTCAACCGCCTTTTGTTGCGGGGGCTGGTATGTCTTAGGTGGGGTCTCTGCTGATGGCAGAAGAGGTGGTCCTTGGTTAGCTTGAGTCATAGGCAGGCAGAGGGCAGGCAAGTCCAAGGTCTGGGCAATGTTCAGAGGCAGGCGGAGGTCAGGCATATCCAGATTCAGGCAATGGTCAGCGGCAGGCTACAGACAAGCATATCTGAGATCAGGCCAAGGTATAACCAGGTAAGTGGCGACAGAAAGTCAGGGAAAGCAGGCAAGGAGAAGAACAACAGGAACAAGACTGGAGACAAACTGACAAAGGCAAGAGAAAAGCTGGTTAAAACTGGAGATAGACTGGACAAAAAACTGAAGACAAAGCTGAATGATGAACTGAAAACAAGGATGCTATAATGAAGACTGAAGACAAGGATGCTGGAAACAACACACTCTAGAGTGGGTGGACTTGCTGAGGCAGTGAGAGGGTGTCACTGTCAGCAGTGGCCTTCTAAAGGCCTGGATGAGTGATGTTATTATTTGGCACCATCAGGACTTTCCTATTGATTGACCTTTAAATGGAGGAATGCTGAATGCGCAGATGCCTATGGAGGAGCATATCATGATGGGGCTGGAGGAGATCTGTCATGTGTGAAGCTTGTGGCATCCTGCTGCACCGGGGCATGGCATCCAGCCGCATGGGGTGTGAGTGCAGTGGTTCCCAGGGGTAGCTCGTGGACTGCCATAAGCAACAGAATCAATATCTCTGAGAGACAAGAAAATCCTAATGACAGCATCAAGAGGAAAATTTTTCTGAGACTACTTCTCAAGGATTTTTAAATTAAATATTCAAACCCCTAGAAAAAATAACCACTAAGTCTTCAGTGAGCATCAAGAAATACAGGGTTAGATTTTCAAAGGGTTATGCGCGTAACCCCAAAAACCTGCCCCTGTGTGCGCTGAGCCTATTTTGCATAGGCTCGGCGGCTTGCACAAGCCCCGGGACGTGCATATGTCCCGGGGCTTTGAAAAAGGGGTGGGAAGGGGCGGGGTCGTGGGCATGGTACCGGTCCGGGGGCGGTCTGGGGGCAGTCTGGGTGCGGTCCGGGGGCGTGCTGGAGGTTTGTGCGCCAACAGCCAGCCGGCGCACGCAAGCTACACCTGCAAGAGGCAGGCGTAAAAAATAAAATAAGGTGGGGAGGATTTAGGTAGGGCTGGGGGCTGGGTTAGATAGGGAAAGGAGGGGAAGGTGGGGGGGAGCGAAAGAAAAGTTGCCTCCAAGGCCACTCCAAAATGAAACTAGGAAGTAGCAGCAAAAGATCCAAACTCAAAAACATTATTCTCTAAAACTGGGAGGAAAACTGTGAAATGAAACCTACCTGAATATTCCAAATTAAATGAAAGAACTTAAAAGCCATTTACTAAGAAGTTACTGGGAGCTGCTGACTGTAGATAATTCTCACTAAGGGCCTCATTTTCTAAAGTATCGCAGATCTGTGATACTTTAGAAAATGAGGGGCGGGGGGCCGAAACAGGGGGTGGGCCTGCGCTAGCCGGCAACGATCGCACCGTCGCGGTGCGATCACTGCCGGTTTCGCACCCAATAGCGCCACCATAGGAGGTGTAGCTATTGGGAACGAAATAGGCAGTGAAAAGGCACCTACCTTTTCGCCGTTCGTGGTGTCAGCACAGAGTCGGCCCCGGTGACGTCCCGACTCCTCTTCCGGGGCCGACTCCGCCCCGACTCCGACCCCATCCTGGTATCGCACGTGATAAGGGACTTTTCGCTTGCGAAAGGTCCCTTATCGCGTGTGAGCGGCTTGGAAAATGAAGCCCTAAGGGACAGAAAAGTGCATAACAAATCTAATGTTCAGAGAATACAGAATAGAACGTTTTCTAGGATTTCTTTACTAGGGATGTGAATCGTTTTTTGAGGATTTAAAATATCGTCCGATATATTTTAAATCATCAAAAATCTTTAGGGCCACGATACAATACCAATTCCCCCGATTTATCGTCAAAAAATCGTAAATCGGGGGAAGGGGGAGGGCAGGAAAACTGGCACACTAAAACCCCCTAAAACCCACCCCCGACCCTTTAAATTAAATCCCCCACCCTCCCGAACCCCCCCCCCAAATGCCTTAAATTACCTGGGGGTCCAGCGGTGGTCCGGAACGGCAGCGGTCCGGAACGGCCTCCTGCAATTGAATTGTGTTGTTTTCAGCCGGCGCCATTTTTCAAAATGGCGGCGCAAAATGGCGGCGGCCATAGACCAACATGATTCAACTGCAGGAGGTCGTTCCGGACCCCCGCTGGACTTTTGGCAAGTCTTGTGGGGGTCAGGAGGCCCCCCCAAGCTGGCCAAAAGTCCTTGGGGGTCCAGCGGGGGTCCGGAAAACGATCTCCTGCCGCGAATCGTTTTCCGTACGGAAAATGGCGCCGGCAGGAGATCGACTGCAGGAGGTCGTTCAGTGGCGGTCCGGAACCCCCGCTGAACGACCTCCTGCAGGCGCCATTTTGAATATTGGCAATATGTCCCACGTGCAGGAGATCGCTCCTGGACTCCCGCTGGACTCCCAGGGACTTTTGGCCAGCTTGGGGGGGCCTCCTGACCCCCACAAGACTTGCCAAAAGTCCAGCGGGGGTCCGGAACGACCTCCTGCAGTCGAATCGTGTTGGTCTATGGCCGCCGCCATTTTTGCGCCGCCATTTTGAAAAATGGCGCCGGCTGAAGACAACACAATTCAATTGCAGGAGGCCGTTCCGGACCGCTGCCGTTCCGGACCGCCGCTGGACCCCCAGGTAATTTAAGGCATTTGGGGGGGGTTCGGGAGGGTGGGGGATTTAATTTAAAGGGTCGGGGGTGGGTTTTAGGGGGTTTTAATGTGCCGGCTCACGATTTTCACGATTTTCACGATACTTCAAACACCCAAACGGCAACAATACGATTCCCTCCCCCTCCCAGCCGAAATCGATCGTTAAGACGATCGAGGACACGATTCACATCTCTATTCTTTACCAATATCCAGAAAAAGATCAACTGCAAAGCCATACAGAGCAGGTGAGCTGCTCCATTTCGCTGGGGTCTGGGATCTCTGTCAGCCCCACTGCTCAGGCCCCTAGCACTTTGGAGGGGTTTCTAGTTCAGATTTATGTATACATATTTCCATTTTTAGTTTGTAATCTCTTATTCTGTTTATTTGGTAAAGGTCTGTCTTTGTTCTACATATGTGACCAAGGTGAGGTATTCAATTAGCTGTAGGTTCTGTGTAGAGATCAACAGCAGTCCAGCTTGATCCATTTTCTAATCCATACCTCCCAATAAGAGGTGTTTTGGTTTTCTAGAATGCTGCCTTTTAATAGGTAGGGCTATTGCCATTTGTGTTCTGAGTTTTAATACTGTTTTGTTATGGCAGATTTGCTACATATGTGCTCAGTCTTTTTCACAAGGCTTTGAATTATTTCAGAGTGCCAGATGCTGGAGGAAGCTTGTTGTTCCCTTAGTGCCTGTTTATTGAGTCATAGTAGCTTGAGTTATTTTTGAGGAGTTATCAGCAAGATACTCACTGCAATGATGAGTGCCTCAGAGGATTGATTCTTATTTTATTTTGAAATTTTCTGTCTGGCTTTTTACGTACAAATAGATATTGTTTATTCCCCCTTTTATTTTGTTATTCTATTTTTGGATTCTGGGTTCCCTTCTATACATGGTGGAATTTCTGTTTATAACTGAATTCTTTGACTTGCATAATTCTGATTGTTGATGTTAATTTTTTGTTTTCAATATTTTATTTTATTTTTGAGATTTAATTCTGTATAAATAAAATGATTTGAAAAAATGCCTAAGATGTGGGATGCATACTGACGAGCTGGTTATGTAGTAATGTGGTGGAGCTGAATTAAGGTATAGTTTTTAATACATGAACTAAAAGTACCTCTTCTACACATGTGTGTGTGTGTGAATATGATGTTTTCTATTGGTCTCTCTGTTGTGAGGTGGTGTGCCTATCTTGTTTGACTAGATGATGAATGTCTGTGTCCCTGTATATGTGGTATGACCTGTATGCCTGAGTGTCTCTCTGTATCTGAGTGTAGTGTGTCTGTCTCTGTCTCAGAGTGGTGTCTGACATTTTGTGTGTAAGTGTGGTATGATGTATTAGTCTATTTGTGTGAGGGCCCCCAACCATATATAGCGACAAACTTAAGATTTGCTCAGCAATATTAAAAACTGGGTGCAATATAGTAATTATAACATTATTATATTAATTACTATGTTATTATGTTGCAGGAGGCGTTCAAGTTAAATGGAATGTTCTAGTTCTATGCTAGCCGCTCTGTTGGTTCTTCTTTCTGTCTTTTATATTTTTTGATTATGCAGCTCCACAAAGGTGGGTACTGGTATCCATAATAAAAGGTGGTTAATATTTGCTGGCTCCACCTGATATTCTCCACCTATTTTCCCGCAGTGAGGATAAGATCCAGATGCTGTTGATGTGCATGGGAAACAGGAGTGTACAGTTCATGATTGGTGAGTCCAGTATGATCAGCTAGCAGGCGTAACATTCACGATAAAGGTAGGGGGTAATTAGTTAGGGCTGGGGGGAGGGTTAGTTATGGGAAGGGAGGGGAAGGTGCGGGGGTGGAGGGAATGGAGGCAGGCTGCGCGGCTCGGCGTGCGCAGGCTGCCGATTTTGCGCAGCCTTGCGTGCACTGACCCCAGATTTTAAAAGATATGCGCGGCTATGCACGTATCTATTAAAATGTGGTGCGTGAACAAAAGTACGCGCGGACGTACTTTTATAAAATCTACCCCATAAAGTGCATTTATGCATGTAAACATATTGACACTTTAATGGCATATATTGCAGCAAATGTCAAAAGCCTATTTATAAGGGCAATGTGAATTTATGTGGTAAAACTATATTTATTTAAGCATGTAAATGCTTTTGAAAATCAGGTCCTTAGAAATGTATGCACATTTTTAAGAATGGCCAAGAGGATGCAAAATAATGTGTGAACTCTTGGAAATCTAAAACATGTATGCTATTTTCCTTGACCTGACTTAAATATGCCCCATAGGAATGCTTCCTTCTAATGCTGCTAAATGTACATGCACCATAGAAACCACATTTGAGGAGGGCAATTTTCAGTCAGGTCATTTAACCTGATTAAATACTTATGTATCCAGTTAAATGCCTTTGATAATTGCCATTACCAATATGCAAATGTTTATTTAAACATATTCCAAATAAATCATTCAGAACCTCAAGCCTGATTAGTTTCTGCAAGAAATGAATAATTCTTAGCTATACTTGTATCCATTTGAGTGTGTCTAAATTTTGACATTTTAATTTAAAGATCTGAAGGATTAACATCAATATTTAGTATTTTTCATAGTTTTATTCTGATATTTTCCCTGATATTGCATTCAATAAGGCATTCTTTCTTTAGAAGCATTGAAGACATTTTAGTGAGAATCATTTCTGACTGTGAAGACATTATCTGTAGTACTGGAAAGATACCTGAAAACCAGGAAACATGCTGTCACACAATCTAACAGCACTGTTACATTTAAATTACAACACTAATGTGGTTGTTTTTTCAAGTGAGCTCCTCCAGCTGAACCCATTTTATTTTTTCTGCTAGGTCTACAGCACTAGACATATCCTTTCTAGCCCTTTGGCCTGTGGAAAAGGGTTGAGAGAAGCACAGAATTATAAAACAAGATGGTAGATAAGCCCATCCAGTCTGTGCAGCTTACCTACCTACTTTAATACATAGATTTTACTTAATCTACAGTAGGAGCTCATAAGTCTTCCCATATATGAGAAGAGAACATTGGCCAACATGTCTCTTATTCACTCCTCCCTATGGGGAATGGAGAAAGAAAGAGGAGTATAGCAGCAATGACATAATTTCTTGAGACCTTGCAGTATAATGGATCAATAGTAGTAGTCTGAAATTGGAAAAACTGGACATCACAGGAAGTCTTGTTACCTGTGCTCCCAGTAACACACTTTCCTGTCTAGCAAATGGAATCAGGTATCAATTGTTTCACAAAGGGAGGCAAATAACAGCCAAATCAAACTGTACAAATTGTGGATGAATTTGCCCCCTAAGTAGAATATTTGATTCTGAGGAATGAAAATAAAGGCTTCACTGCATCAAAAACCGACCAGGATTCACAGCTCAATAAGAAGCCATGACAAGCTGGATAATAAGGAACTATGGCAAGCTGATATCTAGCCTGTGGTAGGAAGATGGGGGGGGGGGGGGGGGGGGGGAGGGGAAGCACCTGCCCAGCCAGAGGGAGGAAATGAAAATATAGAAATAAACCATTTCTCAATCTTGCAAGACTTTGTCATTTTAGATCCTCTGTAAGTATCACATGCAACCATAACTTGTATATATTTATCACTGCTTAAGGGACCAGACTGGATCTTAAAACACGATCATAGAAAAGATCATATCCAGTAAAACCTTTATTGGGCTATTTACCAATTTCATGCATAGTTCCCTCATATTTCACACTCACAAGAAAGGAAGCAACTGAGACTAACAACAGTAAATGGGAGCCATCAATCCTCCTCACATCCCCTCTTTCCCTCTTCCATAATAATGCAATAACCACAAACAATGAATTGGAATGCAAGGGCCACAGATTAATTTAAGTAATGACAGATTATGAGACCCAAGCCAGAATAAAACATGCAATCAAACCTTTTCCCCTCCCCACCAGCATATCTGGATAGCTCTTTATGCTATCTCAATGGCAAGCCACTTTCAACCTTCCTGGACTTCATGCACCCTAAGGTGGATCACCACCACAAATTAGGATTTCCAATATCTCATCTCAGTAGAAGTCCACAGGCAAGTGTGATCTCTGACTTTACCTGCATTGCTGTCCTACAATATTACAGCCTCTTCATGATGCACCCATAGAATACTTGTCTTTGGAGAACTGACCACTAGCCAAACAATACAGTTGTGCAAAGTCCCCAAAAAGAGAGAGGTTCATTTCTCCACTATCTATCCACCTCAGTCCACCTCCATAATACATCATAGAACATGATAAGATAGATGGAAGGGAAAACAGAGATACAGAATGCAAAGAAGTGATAGCCCAGCTTGCACCTTTCTTTATTTTCTATGAGAGGAACATGGTTCACTCCTTTGACCTTAGACCTCATGTGATTTACAATCTGTGACCAGCAATTACCTGCCACTTATGTTCAAGCAGTGAACATTCAATGGGAAAGCTGGAAATGGGAACACGTAGTGTTGTGTTTGTGGCATTGTGTGGACCCTTAATCACAGTGGAGATGACTCCTCCCACGGGGATGGGCCTCGTGGGGAACCACTGTGACAGGCTAAACTCAGAGAGCAGACACTTGTAGGTGGAAAACTTTATTATACTGCTATAGATAGATGGTATGAGGCAAGAAGAAAAGGAACTGAAGTCCGGCAAGGTGCCACTACATTTAGACAGTCTCAGAAGAAGTCTCACATAGATGTTCAAGGTGGTTAGAGGCCCGTAGTGCGGGAAAGATGAACCTGGTGGGTGGAGTTGGAGAACCGGATCATAGAGGTACTCACAGAAACGTAGTGGGAACGTCTTCCTGGCAATGAAGATGGTGGGACCGAAGGTCCATGGTGCAGCATATACTGGACAGATAGGCCCTCAAGGAGTGAGTACCTGATAGCACAGAATCCTGAAAGAGAGAGAGACCCCCGAGGAGTGGTTGTCTAGTTAGTAGAAACCCCGAAGGGTTTGGGGAAGCGAGAGGACCCCAAGGAGCGGGTACCTAGAGCTTCGTTGGAGTGAGAATCCCCGGAGGGAAGCGAGGCATCTAAGTGAGCAGCTTAGAGCAGTCAGAGTAGCTAAACCAAAGTCCTTGCTAACTCAATGAAAGGTAGCGTAGTGGAGGCTTAAATACCCGGAGGTAGATTATGTGCACTGGCCAGCTGCCGGCGCACACTTCCCCGGGACAGCGGCTAATGGCACTGTCCCAGCCCGCCCCCCACCTCACCCCTCCCTGCCCAGTCCCTGCCCCCCAGCCTACCCCTTTTGAAAGGCCCATCACTTTGGTGCATACCGGGATTTACGCGCATGGTTGGGCCCATTGTAAAATGAGCACAGCATACACAAGGTCTGGTCATGCACGTAAATTCCTAAATTTATGCATGTAGCCCTTTGAAATTTTACTTGTAAGTCAACTTGTCTAATAGCAATTTATGGACTTTATCTCCAGAAACTTGTCCAAATCTTTTTTAAACTCATCTAGATTAACTGTCTTAACCACATCCTCTAGCAACACATTCCAGAGCTTAATTGTACATTGAATGAAAACGAATTTTCTCTGATTAGTTTTAAATGTGCTACTTGTTAACTTCAAGTAGTCCCAAGTCTTTCTATTATCTATTATTTACACATTCTTGTCCTTTCATGATTTTATAGGCCTCCATCATATCCCCATTCACCCATCTTTTTTCCAATAACCCTAACCTCTTTAGCCTTTTCTCATAAGGGAGCCGTTCCAATCCCTTTATCATTTTGGTCGACATTCTCTGTATCTTCTCTATTGTATTTATTATATCTTTGTTTTTAGATGAGGCGACCAGAATTGAACACAGTACTCGAGGTGTGGTCTCACCATGAAGCAATATAGAGGCATTATGACATTCTCCATTTTATTCACCATTCCCTGCCTAATAATTTCTAAAATTGTTTGCTCTTTTTGAGTGCAGCGGCACATTGAGACAACAATTTCAATGTATTGTCCACTATGAGGTCTAGAATCTTTTACTGGGTGGTAACTTCTAACATGAAACCTAACACTGTATAACTATAGCATGGATTATTTTTCACTATATGCATCATTATATGTATCATGCCACTGGAGGGACCTCTTGCTTTTGAGGTTGGGGGTAAAGTGCTAGGGTCACTGGAGGAGCCTTTAAATTCTCTGGGGAGGTGGGGATAGGGTGATCTTTTTCTGTCTGGGGATTGGGATAATAGAGACGGCCTCTTCATTTCTGGGAGAGGGGATTGAGGGATCAGCTGCCAGGAAAGCCTTTTACTGTCTAGGTTGGGGGGGATCTTGAGATCAAAAGGTCCTCTTAGTTTGCGATGATGAGTAGTGGAGGAAACTAGACCACCAGAGAGGGTTTTCACTTCCTATAAGGGGGAAGCGTAAGGTTGTTGGGCATCCAGAGGAGGTTATTGTTGTCTTGACGGGTGGTGGATTGAATATTATGGAACACATCAAGAATTATTATTGCTGATAAAATTGATGTGTTACTGCTAAAAAGGAGGTGACCAATACCCTCCCAATCTCCAGGACCTACTCCACCATGTATTTCAAAAATGGTGGCAAGGTGGAATACTCTTTCCTCATCTCTTATAGGTGCCACATTTAAAAATAGCACTTATTAATCTCAGGGATGGATTTTTAACTAGTCTACTTTGTTTTGTTTCAAATTTTTAATAGTAATCCTCAACATTTTGAGGGAAAAGCAGGACTGGACTAAGGTGCTGAGAAGGTATAATGCAATGCTGATAATACTAAGTAATGTCACAAAGAAGTGTGAACTTGATCTCCCAAGTTAAAGAGCAATATCATGCCTAAATCTGAAAATCTAGCCTTTTACACAGCCAATGTTTTCTTTGGCCTAAATCATGTCATTATTGGAAAACTGAATCCTGAACTCTTCGTAGCCAGGTTGGTGAAGGTTTTCTAAAATAAAATGTATGTAATACAAATTGTTTAATAAACATAAAACTAAAGTGACATGAATTATAGAATGAGACCCAATTGAATAGATTTCGGGAAACAATCCACTTAAAAACCTATAAAATAAAAAACTCACCAGCCCCAGTGGAAAGGGGATATGGGACAATTTTCAAATTTTCCACACTGGTGTAAAATCTGCATTTGCTTTTTACCACGGTAATGGGATCTGATCAACTTAGGACAAATGAATATGCTAAACGCAAGGTAGGCCTCAGAGCCCTCACAGTGAACTCAAGTCACAAAATTGATTACTATTGCTTGTAAAATGAATAAAGACAAACTTCTGAGAGAGTAAACAGTTACAAGGAAAAGAAAAATAACAACTAATATGTGGCAACCTGATTTTATCTCTCAGCTAGGTTTCGAAAGGAGGTAACCCTGCCTCTCTTAGCATAGTTTTAGATAGCACACACAGAAAGATATAAATGTGGCAGACCCTATCATTTGTCAGAAGATCTGCTATCTTGAACTTCCGAAAATGACAGAAGCAACATAGATTCCCTTAGGCCCTCTACATCAGTATTTTACTGCATGAAATATTGGAATCATTACTTAGTGTTATATATATACATATTATGCATTATTTTCAGTAGCATAACTAAGATCGTAATAAGCTTGCAGCTATTTCCTAGAATCTCAATGGGGCTGATATAATAAGACCCACAGCAAAACAGACGCTAGTTTTGAGCATGGGTTTTGATCACCGTGTGCAGCTGAAGATGCTGCTTCCACGGGATATAAAAAAATAAATTATGTAAATGATTTACACACAGAAATCTGCGCACATATCGAGAAATGCGTGTACCTAAGTGTGGTACAGGGCCTATGTAATAAGTGGCCGCATTCACGCTCAAAACCCACGCCGATAATCCGCACATAAAAGTGAGCAAGCAAACGGGTCTCCCTATTAAGTGAAAGTATGACCCTGGAAAGTATTTTTAATATTTCAAATAACTGTGTTGCAGAAAACATGGCAAATATTTTCATGGATGCTAATTCGTATTGGCATAGCAGTGAGATAGGTGCTCAGTTGGGCACCAATCTGGATGCCTGGGTGCTAACATAGGCACTCAGCCGGGAGCGAATATGGATGTTCTGGTGCCCAGAAAGGCGCCTAGCAAGTGTTGCCACTCATGCACTAAGCTAGGTGCTTAATTAGTTACAAATCTATATGATTGGGCACCCAGAAAGGTGCTTAGCTAATCTTGCCACTCAGGTGCTGAGCTCAACGCTTTCTTGGTCGAGAATCTATACAATTGGGTGCCCAGAAAGTGCCTAGGGAAGCACTTTTCTAAGCTGGTTGCTCCGATGCCAAGAAAACTGCCTAGCTAAGCTGGCCACTTGGACGCCGAGATAGGCGTTCAACTAGACGGTTTTCAGGATGCTTGAACGCCGTCATAGGCCCCCGAGTCAGTACTGACACTTAACTCATTCTCTGGTGGTAAAAGACCCGCATTAAAAAACCTGCACTAGCTTTAGCATGGCTCCCTGTATTGTCTATGATTAGCTAATCACCTCCTTTGCATGCCGTTAGCATGCATTTGCACAGGAAAAAGTGTGGGTCTGTAAGCGCATTCATACACGCTTTTTTCCCACACATTAAACCATTAATACATCCTCATATAGGGCTTTGCATTAGAAAATGCATGTACAAATGCGCTTACAGGCATGAACTCAAGGAGAGGGGGGTGCTAGCATGGCCATTTGGCTAGGGCCTACAATGTTCAAGGGGCCTGCTTTTGTTGGCCAAAATTTTTTAAAAAGCTAAATATATCTATTTCTAACACATATAAATAAAAATTTAAATTGTAATTGAAGAATTTGCTAAGAAAAAAGCTCATAAAGCCTTCTTAAATAAATAAAAATAATTTGGGAAATTTAGAAAACTATTTCTCTTATTAAATATCACATCAGAACCTTACATAGAGGCCTACTTTTCTTAGCTGGCATGGGCCTAATTCCTGCTCTCTCCAGCCTTGCAGGCATGCACAAACACACAGTAGCTTCAGTGCACCTTATTACATTAGCCCCAATGTGTGCCAACTCAAAGCATGTATGTGAGTGTGTGAGTGCATATAGAGAATAAGCTGTTAGTGTGCAAAAGTGAGTGTTAGGCTCTGTGGGTGTGTGGGCCCTGGGCCAAGGTGAGAGATGGTACCGCCCTCGGGGAGGAGCCCAGTAAGCCTCACCTTCGGGAGGCGAGATCTTAGCTGACGTCAGACACAGCTAAATCTAGAGTCTTTATTAAAGAGATAGAGCAGCACTACCCATGGAGCGGGGGGTGCAAGGAGAGAGGTTGCAGAGTCTGTAGAAAGGGGGATACCCAGTAAGAAGAGATGGTGGTGGTCCGCGGAGCAGGATTCCCATTGACGGTCCTCAGTAGAGATGGTACTGGTCCGCAGGACGAGGTGCACCACTGAAGTCCTCAGTAGAGTTGGTAATGGTCCGCAGAGCAGGATACACTGAAGAGAGTCCTCAGTAGAGATGGTAATGGGACGCAGAGCGGGGTAATCATGAAAGGAGCAGTGATGGTTCCACGGAAGCCCCAGGACACGGGGTAGGCAGAGGTCCTAGGACCAGGCCCTCCGAGGAGCGGATAGCCAGAGGCGAAGAGAGGGCCCCCGAGGAGCGGGTACCCAGGATGTCTTATGGCCAGGAAACAGGAACCGGAAGAAGGAACTTCAGTGAGTGAAGCGGATTCAGCAATGAAGGAACTTGTTGCCAAGTCGTAGGTAGGCAGGGCCAACCGGCTTAAGTATCCTGGAAGGATGATGTCATCCGGAGGGGACACCCCCAGGTTCCCACCATGACGTGCTTAAGACTGGCCCATGCGCGTGTGCCTAAGTGATTCCGAGGGCAAGATGGCAGTCGGCAGCATCTATGCATCCAGAGAGACCCGGGGACACCAGGCAGGTCGGTGGTAGCTGGCAGAGGCCGCCATGTTCCCCAACAGGGTCAATGCGGCAAATAAAGAGGTGAGCATCAGCAGTCGCAGCTGTTTTGTATATACTCAGACATGACCTTAGTCTCAGTCAGTGAAAGAAAGTAGACCCTTCCTCGGGGAGGCTCAGTATTAGGCAATAAATTTGTAGCACAATCAAATGAGCAGTGAGGAGGTAGAGTGTCTGTTGCTTTCTTTGAGAACACATCCTGGAAGGAGGAATACTGCGATGGAAGCCCCGGAATGGAGGTTGTAGTGGCTAGGCAGGGCATTGGCGGGACGACCTCCAAACACTTTTTGTGGCAGTAGTCTCCCCAGTGGGACAGTTGTACTGTATTCCAATCAAATTTTGGAGTGTGTAGTTTCAACCAAGGAAGTCCAAGTATTAAGAAAGAAATGGTCTCATATGTAGAGACCCTGTGCGAAGTCGAATGGGGATCGTGGAGAAGGCAACTTCACCTGGTAATGGTTCCCCATGAATAGACAAAAGCAATAATGGTGTCGGTATACAGACTGTAGGAATCTGGAGGTGTTCCATGAGTTGTCTGAGGATAAAATTTCCACCGGCCTCGGAGTCCACTGAGCATCCAATTTGATGGAGACAGGCAGAGTTAACAGTGTGGAAGGTGTGGTTAGCCTAGGAGAAGTCCTCTGGCAGATCCTAGGCCTGAGATTTTATCAGACGGAATGGACAGGAGGGTATCGCATGACCCGGTTGACCACAATACATGCAGAAACCAGACTTCTGGCGACAATGCTTCTCCTTAGAAGATAGATGACTACGACACATTTGCATGGGTTCCTCGGTACCTTGGATAGTAGTGGTCTGAGTGGATGACGTTGGACGAGTGCGTGAAGCACCTGAAGCCATCCTCTTGGCTCCTCTGACTTCTTATGAACGCTCACACAGCCGGCGGTCAATGCACCCGGTGAGGTCTATAAGGGAATCCAACATCTCAGGAAGTTATCATGCTGCTAGTTCGTCCTTGATATCAAGGAAGGCAGCCCAGGTCCCAGTGCAATTCAGAGGAGAGAGTCCTGAATTCCATGACATAATCAATCAGTGATCTGGAACCTTGTTGCAAGTGCAGGAGCATAGACCCAGAGATGGTTTTTCGACCTGGGTCGTCAAATACAATGCAAAATAGGGCGAGGAAGCCCGGCAGGTCGTTGAGGATCAGATCCATTCTCTCCCAAAGTGGTGACACCCAGGCCAGTGCTTTCATGTCCAGGAAGAACAAAATGTATGTAGTTTTGGAAACTACATCAGGGAAATATGCAGGTTGTAAAGAAAAGTGCATGCTGAACTGGTTCAAGAAGCCCCTACATAACAAGGGGGTCACCTGTGAAACGAGGAGGTGCCGGCAGGGGCACTGGAGGCTGTTATTCAATATTTGAATCTTAAATGCCAGGATTTACTTTGAAGGATGTTTAGCAAGTGTAGGAAAAATTATAAACATGGAAAAACAAACTACTATAACTCTGGCAAATTTTTTAACTATATATTATGGAGGTAATTGTCAAAAGGTTCCAGTGCATAAAATTGGAAGGTATGCATGAAATGAACATGTATGTGCATGTACTCCTCTTATTAGTACCTGACTCCTGACTTTCCAATATCAGGTGCTTTTCTTATCTATGTAGGTATTTCTATAGGCACCATGTGCTTAGCATAGTCAATGATTAATTGTATTCCTCATGTCAATTATTTGCATTGTTCTATTTTTCTTTTAAAAATCTTTGCTACACAATCTATCAAATGAACCCTGTCTTATCTACCTTGAGGTATCATTTACAGTCAATACACTTGTAACCCCCATCTTGGGGTGCACTGCAATAAGAGGGTCACACAGATCCCAGGACAGCTCCTCAATATCTCAGACCTCTCTTCCTCTAACGCATTGTCCGCTCCAGCTTCTGGAAATGCTGGGGTTCATCCAGGGAGGAGGGTGGGAGGTTCACCCTCAAAGGGCCCCTGATGCAGTAGTGGGTAACATAGTCTTTGTCATGTACTCACACCTGAACTCTCTCTCTCTCTTTCACTGGTTGGTTAATACTCACAACAGAGGATCATCTGGGAGGAAAAATACTCTTAAATAAAGCACAATGGTGTTCAACTGAAATTTACTTTAACTTAAAAATAAGGATCCATGAAAGGTTTGCAAAATTTATGAGCAACAATATAAGAATCATAACAACAAAAGCAGTGGCCTCTTTGTCCGTAGCACTTCCTCTATTCACTCTTCTCTCTCTAACTAAAACAGTTTCCAAAATCCCTTCCCCAAGGAGGGTGGGAAAAGTCTTTTCAGCAACCAGCAGAATGCAAGGGGTAGGATGAAAAAATCTTCTTGTTCCAGTAATTAGATGTCTACAAATATTCTTCAAAAATCTTTAAAACATCATCAGCTTTTACCCACTGTTTACTGGTCATGGGATAAAACAGCCAACTTCCAATCCACCTTACTGCAAAACTGGTCACAAAATTCTCTAAATCACTATCTTCATTTCTAGAGTCTAGGCCTTGCTGTTTTCTGGGCTCAAGCAAAACAAACAAACAAACAAACAAAAAAACCAGATCCATTCTTGTTCTCCTAGAGAGGGGGTAACTAACCCTCCTAGTAGATCACTGGGCAAAAATATTTCCACTTCTCTTCAACAAACTTCTTCCAAACACTTAAGGCTGAATTTTCAAACGGCAGTGCGTGTAAAAATTGCGCCACTTACATTTTCAAAAAGCCTGGCCACTGTATAAGTCCCGATATGTGCACAAGTGACGGGCCCTAAAAAAGGGTTGGGCGGGGGGCGTAGTCCGGGTGGGGAGGGGCGAGGCAGGACAGAGGCCGGCTGCTGTCCTGGGGAAATGTGTGGGCACGCAAACTACTTCTGCTCGGGAGGAGCAGTAAGTCAAAAAATAAAAGATTTTCGGGAAAGTAGGTAGGGGTTAGGGGTCAGGGTAGAGAAGGAGAAGGGAAGGAAGGTTAGGCAGGAGGTAGGGAAGTTCCCTTCCAGTCCGCTTCTTAATTGCAGCCGACTGGGAGGGAACTGGGGAAGGCCCGATTGCATCGCCACACAAAATTTACTACAATTCACCCCCCCTCCCCCCCCACAGCACGTGCCACCCACACAAGCGCGTGGCCATCAGATTTTATATCATGCATGCGCCGGCGCGCACATGTTATAAAGTTGGTGCGTCCATGTGCGCATGTCAGGAACCGCGCACACATGGATGTGAGCCCATTCCTTTTAAAATCTACCCCTTAACAGCTAGAAATTTCTAGATCAATCCACTGAAGAACAGAAAGACTTTATGCACATGCTCAGGAGTCAGTTTATACCCCTAAGACCCATCCCAAAAAAGGGAAGGCTAAAGGCAGGGGAGAGGATGCCAAAAATGCCCAAACTCTTCTATAGCTGAGAAACAAGGATGCTAATAGCGGCAGATAGGGATGTGAATCGTTTTTTGATGATTTAAAAAAATTGTCAGATATTTTTTAAATTGTCAAAAATCGTTAGAGTCGCGATATAATAGAAATTCCCCTGATTTATCGTGAAAAATCGTAAATCGGGGGGAGGGGGGAGGGCGGGAAAACCAGCACACCAAAACAACCCCTAAACCCACCCTGACCCTTTAAAACAAATCCCCCCCCCCCCCGAACCCCCCCCAAAATGTTTTAAATTACCTGGTGGTCCAGTGGGGGGGTCCCGGCGCGATCTCCCGCTCTCGGGCCATCGGCTCCATTTTGGCTGCCACTAATATAAATGGTGCCGATGGCCCGATAAAAAAAAAACCCCACCCGACCCTTTAAAATTACCCCATTAGACTCCCCCACTCTCCCGCCCCCCCCCCCCAAACTTTTTACACATACCTGGTGGTCCAGGGGGGCCGCGGGGAGCGATCGCCCGTTCCCATGCTATCAGCTGCGCTAAAAAAATGGCACTGATGGCCCTTTGCCCTTACCATGTGACAGGGCAAAGGTAGCGCCGGCGCCATTTTGAATATTGGCAATATGTCCCACGTGCAGGAGATCGCTCCTGGACTCCCGCTGGACTCCCAGGGACTTTTGGCCAGCTTGGGGGGCCTCCTGACCCCCACAAGACTTGCCAAAAGTCCAGCAGGGGTCCGGGAGTGACCTCCTGCACATCGGCCGTATTGCCAGTATTCAAAATGGCGCCGGCGCTACCTTTGCCCTCCCTATGTCATAGGGAGGGCAAAGGTAGCGCCGGCGCTGACCGTCGGCCCCTATGACATAGTGAGGGCAAAGGTAGCGCCGGCGCCATTTTGAACACTGAAAATACGGCCGGAGTGCAGGAGGTCGCTCCTGGACCCCGCTGGACTTTTGGCAAGTCTTGTGGGGGTCAGGAGGCCCCCCCCAAGCTGGCCAAAAGTCCCTGGGGGTCCAGCGGGGGTCTGGGAGCGATCTCCTGCACGCGGGCCGTATTGCCAATATTCAAAATGGCGCCGGCGCTACCTTTGCCCTGTCACATGGTAAGGGCAAAGGGCCATCGGCGCCATTTTTTTAGCGCAGCTGATAGCGTGGGAACAGGAGATCGCTCCCCGCGGCCCCCCTGGACCACCAGGTATGTGTAAAAAGTTTTGGGGGGGGGGGTCGGGAGAGTGGGGGAGGCTAAGGGGGTAATTTTAAAGGGTCGGGGGTGGGTTTTTTTTATCGGCGTGGGCCTCACTAAAAAAAATTAGTGATGTGAATTGGAATCGGAACCGATTCCAATTCACATCTCGTAATGATCAGATTCCCCCCCACCCCAGCCGAACCCGATCGTTAAAACGATCGGGCACACGATTCACATCCCTAGCGGCAGATGCAAAATTCTACCTCATTTCTTAGATCATATTGGCATCATGTTCTATGATCTTTACTTTTATGTGTTATGCTGGTATTTATGCATGTATGTATGCTTTTTATTTTTTATAATCTGCTTTGTTACTAACTTGAGAAAGGCATAATATTAAATGTTCATAAATAAATAAGCAAATAAACTATTTGATAAAAGCTCGAAGAACATGTATTAGCAGTGGCGTGCATGAATGTAAATGAAAACAAAGGGCAGTGTAGGGGCATTACAGGTTGGGATTCAGATGCTCATGCACAAGTTAGTATTTTGTAAGTGGTATATGTGCATACATTACCATACTTTTACGCATGCTTTTAAACCTGAGTCATAGAATTGAAATACACTTGTCTTTTTTTTATGCAGTTTTTCGGTGGGAGGTCTGAGTTAAGAGGTAATGTGGAGTGAATTGTTGGAGGATCAAGGTGAACTGGTGAAAATATAGGCGAACCTCTAAAGGTGTTAGCGAATTTGTGATTTAAAATATATTCAGAAGAATATTCACAAACAGAGTACACACATAGTCTATAATACACTCTCCTCTGTACATAAACTGTGGTAAATACTTGCACAGAATACAGTTATTTAGCAGATAAAATATAAACATGTACTTTTATAAAATAAGTATAAAAAGTAAGCGGCTCCATGCAAATTAAAATATACACATACTGAAACATATACATATACATTCAGGGCAGAGGTACACAGTATTTTAAAAACAGTGTTGCTTCCACCAAACAGTTTATAAATTCTGTGTGCACATACTTGTATATTCATTATATGTTCTAGCTTATAGGGATGTACATTCATTTGAAATAAATGGGTAAATTACAACAAATCTGTCCATATTTGTTTCATACATGGCCACCTGGAAAAAATGGAGGGATCTCATGAATGAAACAAAAAGTACTTGTCTCATTTGTTTATGTTTCCCCTTCAAATCTATGGCATAGTCAGGTTTATGGGTATCCTCTGAATAAACAAGTAGAGTTTACCCTAGGAACCAACTCTTAGCTATGTGACTTCATAATTTTGTTAGAGCTGAGTCAGGGCAAGTTGTCAAGGAAACCAGAAAGTGGCCAAATCATGGTGTAGCATCTTTTAAAATAGCCTATATGCTATCTGGATCAAGTTACCCTGACTCACTGTAAAGTCTGAACATCTGCAAGAAACAGTCTGTTTTTCTTCTCTAGCTAATGGCAAAGAAAGATATGTTTATAGAAGTTCTCACAGAGTTTTAAAAAACAATTGGAAAATGTTGGATTTGGCAATGACAAAGTGCTGCTTCGGATTTCTCTGCTGAAGTGGTCTCACTGTACCATTTATTTATTTATTTATTTATTTAGAAACTTTTATATACCGGTATTTGTGGGGACATCATACCGGTTCACATAATAACTGCAAGGTTGGAAAGTACATTTCAACAGGGATAGTAACTGGGCGCGGGGATAACCAAAAGGCAGAATGAAGGATAGAAAACAAGAAGGTCATAACGAGAGAATAACAATTAACAATTTACAATTTACATTGAATATCTCCTTAATATAAGGAGAGGGCGGTCACCTAGAGGGGGGGGGGCTGCGGAGGGGGAGGGAAAGCTATTCTGTGTAGGCATGGTTGAACAGCAGTGTTTTTAGTTTCTTTTTGAATTTGATTGCACAGAGTTCAAGGCGCATGTGGACAGTGTCGCCGCCGCGAATCGTTTTCGTATGGAAAATGGCGCCGGCAGGAGATCGACTGCAGGAGGTCTTTCAGCGAGGGTTCCGGCGCCTCGCTGAACGACCTCCTGCAGTCGATCTCCTGCCGGCGCCATTTTCCGTACGAAAACGATTCGCGGCGGGAAATCGCTCCCTGACCCCCGCTGGACCTCCAGGAACTTTTGGCCAGCTTGGGGGGGGCCTCCTGACCCCCACAAGACTTGCCAAAAGTCCAGCGGGGGTCCGGAAGGACCTCCTGCCGTCCAATCGTGTTCGTCTATGGCCGCCGCCATTTTTCGGCGCCATTTTGGAAAATGGCGGCGGCTGAAGACAACAAGATTCAGTAGCAGGAGCCCGTTCCGGACCGCTGCCGTTCCGGACCGCCGCTGGACCCGCAGGTTATTTAAGTCATTTGGGGGGGGGGGTTTGGGAGGGTGGGGGATTTAATTTAAAGGGTCGGGGGTGGGTTTTAGGGGGTTTTAATGTGCCGGTTTTGCGATTTTACGTTTTTTCGATTTTTTACGATTTTTCACGATTTTTCACGATATTTTACCCCCCCAAACGGCAACAATACGATTCCCTCCCTCTCCCAGCCGAAATCGATCGTTAAGACGATCGAGGACACGATTCACATCTCTACTAAATACATTATTTGTAATACCCAAACCCTCAGTAGGCAGGGCATGTCAACAAATTCCATCATGTCAGGAAAAAAAGAGGAAGGAGTGTAAGTCTTGGAAGGGACAGAACAATTGATACAGATCCAGCTTAGTTTAGTAGCAGGAATAAACTGTCCCTCAAATTAAAAGAGACCTTTTTAACTGCAGAATAGCAAGAGTGGAAAGCACTGGCAGCTCAAGGCACAAGCAGTTGAAATTTGAAGAGCATGTGCCACTGCAGCCTATTCCTTGCCCTTTTCTTTAGGAGGAAATGAAAAAGGTAGGAGAGCTATCCAAGGCAGACAGTATCAGGGGAGAGGCATGGACTGGGGCAGCACAGCAGGTGCTTAGGTGAATATTCTGCCTTGCACCTCCCCTCCCCCCCTGGTCCAGACCCTGGCGCCGGTCCTAACCTCATTCACTCAGCCAGGGTCCCTCTATCATAACACTTAGGTTCCTTGTCTCATTCACACATGCACCCTTACACAGGCTCCCTCCTTCTCTCTCACTAACACCATTGTTCTCTCATACACTCACAATCCCTCTCATTCACATACACACACACACAGAGGCACCACTCGCGGCCCGCCAAAACTCTGCTTCTTTCAGCCGCGAGCAGGATGGGCGCTGCTCATAGCCCACCAAGTCTCTGCTTTTCTCAGCTGTGAGCAGGATGGGCACTGCTCGTGGCTCCATATGTCTGCTCTTTGCCACTGCCTAATGGCTGGCGCCCTAGGTGACCACCTAGTTCAGCTATTGGGATGTACCAGCCCTGCATACAAGTCTTCAGTCTAGCTATACCAAGCCAAAGTGACTCAATGCTATCTTTCCTACCCATCAGCCAGAATGCCTAGTGAACATATCTTCACAATAGCAGGTGACATCATGAGATATCATCACTCAAGACTGGTTCCAGAGTTGATTGAAAAACTGGTCTTTTTGAAAATCAATCTTCCATTTCTTGCGGTTTCAAGAATTTCTATGCAAATGCAAGATAATTGAAAGCACCTTGAAGGTCTTGCTGCTACTCTGCCTACTTGCCATGCCCCTGATATACCACCAGAGGGGTCTTGCTGCCACATGCCTATCTGCCATTTTGCAGATGTACTACCTTATGGATCTTGCTGCTACCACTCTGCCTACCTATCATAAACCAGTTATTCTGTCTTAGAGTTCTTATTGCCATTCTGTCTACTTGCCATATCCCAGATATTCTATCTTAGGGGTCTTAATGTTGCTCTGCCTATTTGTCATGCCCTTGATATACCACCTTAGGGGTATTATTGTTACATAAGAACTTAAGAAATTTCCATACTGGGTCAGACCAAGGGTCCATCAAGCACAGCATTCTGTGTCCAACCATGGCCAATCCAGGCTACAAGTATCTTGCAAGTACCCAAAAACTAAGTATATCCCATGCTACTGATGCTAGTAATAGCAGTGGCTATTTTCTAAGTCAACTTGATTGATAGCAGGTAATGTACTTCTCCTCCAAGAACTTATCCAAACCTTTTTTAAACCCAGCTACACTAACTGCACTAACCACATCCTCTGGCAACAAATTCTAGAGTATAATTGTGATTTGAGTGAAAAATATTTTTTTCCAATTAGTTTTAAATATGCTATCTGAAATACCCCAGATGTACTACCTTAAGGGTCTTGATGCTACCATACTACTTACCTGCCCTGCCCAAGATATACCAATTTATTGGTCTTCCTGCTACTATACCTACCTGCAAAACCTAGATATACCACCTTAAGATTCCTGCTATTGCCTGCCATGCCTCATATGTACCTCCTTAGGTGTCTTGCTACCACTTGCTACCTGACTTGTCCCTGATATGCCAACTTTGGGGTCATGCTGTACCTGTATGACACTTAACATTAATTTTGTTTCTTCTTCACAGTCTGTGAATTGATCCCTGAACTGTCAGCTGTTAGTGAAAGGAACAATCACCTTTCAAAAGGCTGTCCTTTCAGAATTCTATAAAGGGACTGGTCCTTTTACTGATATGTGTCAGTGGAGGGACCAATTGGCTGCCAGAAATGAAGCAGCCCTGCTGGAGGAGGTAAATTCTTCTCTAGCTGGGGTTCCTGGGTGGGACTGGGGGGATTTTGAGGATACCTTTGATTTTAATGGGTAGGAGGGGGTTCCAGACTTGGGAGTTCCACTATGCCCAATTTAATTTTTAGGATGACAGGGAGGGGCCTGGGAAGAGAATAAGATCTACCGAACCTGACCCAGACCTGATCCAGCCCTGCCTGTTCTGATTTCTTTTTTAAGGTGAGAGGAACATGATTTAGCATACTGGGGAAGGAGGGAGGACTTGCTAGCTTTCACATTTAGCTGGCTGGCCGTCCCCGGCCAATAGAGTGAGGTATGGTGCCCTCTTTTCTACCATGACAAGTTTAACCCCTGCCTTTGACCAGGCCTTACATTTTCAAAGCTAGAGATGTGCTAGGCAGCCTCTGCAGTAGCGTGTCTCCATGAATTGAATGTTAATAGCTAATAAGGCTTAGTACCCTGCAATTAGCATGAGACATGCTCTTTGCTGCAGGTTTTATAGAGCTGCTTTTTCTGGCAATACAACCTCCATTACATATCTAGGATATGTCAGCGCTGAAAAAAATATGCACTAAAATAAGAGTTAAATCCCATGGTAGAGTCAGTGCAGCTTATTAAATCAGCCCTCTAATGAGCCATTTGCAATTTCACTATACTAGTCATGTGTATATAAAACATGCATAGCTTGATCTTTACTGTTTGACCGAGCAATATGCTAGTTTACTGTAGCATCAATCACATTCCTCCTACTGAGACAGACAGCCCCCACTTTGGCTTCCATTGAGCTTCTGTCCAAATCACCTTCCCTTATGGTACTTGCCAACTCTTGGTCTTGCCCTGGCTATCCATTGCTTTGCACACCTACTGCACCATACCTTGGGCTTTTTATACCATTCTTCCTCCATCTCAGCTCTCAAAGTTTGCCTTGGGAATTTTACAGATATTCTTTTTGCTGTATTGCTCTGCTTTTAGCATTTCAGTTATTAATAATGGACAGCACACTACTGCCACCACCACTTCAAGCCAGTCTTGGTACCTTAGGGTGTTTCCTCTGCCACTCCAGCTGTCTATGAAGTTCCTTCCAAATCATTTTCCTCTATGGTATTTACCAACTCTTGCTCTTGCCATGGCCATATGCTGGTTTACACAGGCCTTATTCATCCAGTTATCTTTAATGGTTTCATGATCTCTTGGACATTTTCTTCAAACTGCATTCCCTTATGGTTCTTGCAATTATTGGTCTCATCTGGTATTTAGCCATTGATGGATTATACTGCATCAAAAAGCAAGGGCTACAGAAGTGCAGCACCCAGGACTGAATTCCTCAATGATTACTGTTTCTGAGGTAATTGAGGCAGCATTTGAAAAAAGTGATTCAGAAGAAGAATCATGTCCTAGATTCCCTAAATCACAGGATATTAAACAGCTATATGCTATAGAGTATTTGTGCCTCTACTGTAGCATCTTAATCTCCAGTGAAGGCTAACTTCATACTTAAACAGCCAGTTCCTTTGCAAATGATATCAGACCTCCTCCATGCTTTTCCTCTTACATATACCTACCTAGGACTTTCTAAAAATGTGGTTAGTGCCCTTTGCCCCTCATTTGGAGCCTTGTGGTGTTCTTGCCACTCTAGGTGACTGCCCCTATCAAGATGCTTTGGGATCTTCATGATACTTTTTCAATTGCTTTCAACCTTTATCAATGCCTTGGGTAGGTTTCAGCCTCTTTTGATGATTTGTTCTCCTTTCATGGTGCCTTGAGTTATTCATGCCACTTTGGCCTTCATATACAGCCTTGGGTTTCATGCCACTATTGTTGGTGTCCTTTGCCTCACTTTTGTAACTTGGGGTGATCTAGTGACTCTTGCTGAAGTTTTCTTCTTTTGACAATGCCTTGGAGAATACCTATCACTGCTGGTACTATTTTGATCTATTATGGGCCCTTGGGCTCTTCGTGTCACTTTTGATGTAATGTTCACATAGTATTGATTTAATTGGCTTGCCTTTACACTTCTGACAATGATGTTTACCCACTAGTTTCATTAGAAATGATTAGAAAATTTAAATTTGGGAGATCAAAATATGTTTAATTGCTTTCCCCATTGATTATAATAGTAAACAAATGAACAAATAAAGGGGTAGATTTTCAAAAAGCGCGATTTGGCGTACTTTTGTTGGCGCATCAGGCGCCAACAAAAGTACGCTGGATTTTAGTAGATACGCGCGTAGCCGCTAAAATCCTGGATTGGCGCGCGCAAGGCTACCGATTCCGTATAGCCGGCGCGCGCCGAGCCGCGCAGCCTACCTCCGTTCCCTCCGAGGCCGCTCTGAAATCGGAGCGGCCTCGGATGGAACTTTCTTTTGCCCTCCCCTCACCTTCCCCTCCCTTCCCCTACCTAACCCACCCCCCCGGCCCTGTCTAACCCCCCCCCCTTACCTTTGTCGGGGGATTTACACCTCCCTCTGGGAGGCGTAAATCCCCACGTGCCAGCGGGCCGCTAGCGCACCAGGACGCGACCGGGGGGCGGGTCCAGAGGGCATGGCCACGCCCCTGGACCGCCCCGGGCAGTAACCACGCCCCCGGACCCACCCCCAAAATGCTACGTCCCACCCCAAAAACGCCGCGTGGATCGGGCCCGCCCCGACACACCCCCGACACGCCCCCCCTCGGAAAACCCCGGGACTTACGCGAGTCCCGGGGCTCTGCGCGCGCCGGTAGGCCTATGTAAAATAGGCGCACCGGCGAGCAGGGCTCTTAAAATCCGCCCCAAAATGAACAAAATCTTTATTTTTTTTCATTTGAAACTACTGAAACAAATGGAAATTCCATACAAAATGAATGAGTAAAATGAAATTAAAATGTTTCTTCTGCACATCCCTACTGTCTTATGTGTAGTATTTAAAATGACCCTATATAAAGTACTATTTTTGGTAAAATGAGTCCTAAATTGAGAAGACAATAAGAACCTGAAAGGAAGATCACACTATTTGCATATATGTTGCAATCTTATGAAACAGCAAGCTAGAAACCAATTCTAAAATAATAAGGTAAATGAAATAGCACTTTTAATTTTCCCTTCAGAAACATGAGTATGCTCTTTTGGCATCTCTATTAAAACATACAAAAGACAAGAACAACAAGCTTTTACCAGAATGTACAAAACACAATATGCCAGGCTTTATACCTTGATATACCTTATTCCTATGTCTCAGATTGTTATGAGCATGGAATAATAAATCCTGTCAGCAGCACATTCTCATTATAAGCTGAAAATTGTGTTCAGATGGTTCATTTCAGAATCAGTAACACACTGTCTCTTCAAACATAGAAAAAAATGAAAAAAAATATTATTTTGAAAATCATTTTGAACTAGGCCTAAAGGAATCAGCACCAGCTGATGATCATCATCTGTAATCCCATTAAAACTGATCAAATCCCTCCCCAAAAAAAGCCAATTATCAAAGACTCCATAATATGGAGTACATTTTCTTAAGAAAAAATTGCTGTCAGGACAGTGTTACAAGATTTTATTTGCTAAGCATTCTCATTTTAGTTACCTTTGCAAGCAACTGTAGTACCTAGAAATGAATCTGAAGTATGATGGACATTTCAGATGACAAACAACAAATGAAGAGGAAATTTAAAAGTAGTCAAGAGTATAGCATACAAGATTTAACACACTAAAGTACTGACTCATGCATATGGAGTAAAATTTTCAAACAACCTGCCCAGCAGTAAAATCTGCACACACAAGTTTTACAGAACAATTTCAAGGTGAAATTACATGTGTGAGTTTGCTTTGAAAATGCTTGGGTAATTGGGTGACTATATACACACACATTCAGACACAGTTACATCTAACTTGTACATGTAACCACTTAATGTTACACATGACTTGTACAGATAACTTATACAGGTACATGTAATGGGGTAATTTTCAAAGGACAATGTAAATATAACATACTATAGTAGCAATTTTCAAAAGCCAATTTACTCACATTAAATGAATTTTAACGCGGGTAAAACCTATTAATAATTCAATAGCACATATTGTAGCAATTTTCAAAGGCATAAGTGGGCTTTTGAAAATTGCTACAATACAATAGTATGATACATTTATATTTTCCTCTGAAAATTACCCTGTATAAATGTACATTGCCGCACACAATTTTTAAAATAAAAAATATGTGTATATGTTTCAACTCCTCCCCAGCTCTGGCCCCTGGAATACCTCTCTACAGTGGATTCAAAAGTACATATAAAATCAGGTTATGCACATACTTTTACACACACAGTGTTATGCTCCTGCCCGCAAGAAGCGTGGGCAGGCTCTTACCTTCTCACAGACAGCCAGTCGGGCTGCTGACGCTGCTGCTTGCTTTTTCCCTGAATCAGCTGGGGCTGTCCCCGCAGCTGTTCCCAAGCGGCCGGCTTCTCTGTTCCTGCCTTCCCCCGATGTGCTGCTGCGATCCCGGGCCCTTCAGTCAGCAGGCCGTCTCTGCTGGTGCCTGCTACAGCCCGGGTCCTTGCCTGGCTGGGAAGCCATCCCTGCCAGTGCCTGCAGCCTGCTACAGCTCTCTGCTCTGCCTGCAGTCTTACCTCTCCTCCTGGGGCTGTCTTCATGGCATGGAGTAGTTCCTGCAGTCAGCCCTTCTCCTGCTTCAGTCCTTACATCTCTCTGTTCTCTCTGCCGGTGCCTGCAGCCAGCCTTACCTCTCTCTGCTTCTTCCTGCTTCTGTCCTTGCAGCTGGGAGCTGCTCCACTGACCTGCCTTCACCCAGCCCAGGGCTGCTCCACTGCTTCCTTGGCCTTCCACGTGGCTGAGGACGCCACCAGCTTCCAGCTCTTCTCTCCAGCTCCCTAGGGCGCGGGCGGGCGTCTCTCTGCGCCTCTTCAAGGGCCAGCCAGGTGTGGCCCCCTGCTGACCCCTCCCTGGGCGTTGTCCACCTCAGCTCTACTAAAGGGCTCAGCGTTCAGTCTGTCTTTGCCTTCGCAAGGAGTTGGTCACTCCTGAGATCCTTCGCTCCAGGAAGTCGTCCGTGTTCCAGCACTTCTGCAAGGTCCTGTGTTTCTTGTTACCTGTCGGAGCTCCTCGTCCAGTCCTGATGTCTGCTTGCCGTTCCAGTCCCAAGGTCTGTCTTTTGATCCAGTACTTGTGTTCCAGTCCTGATGTTCCTGCTGTTTCAGATGTCCATGTTCCAGCCCTGAGGTGTGTCTCCTGTTCCAGTCCTGTTGTTCCTGCTGTTCCAGATGTCCTTGTTCCAGCACTGAGGTCTGTCTTAATCCTTGTTCCTGATCCTGATGCTTTATCCTTGCCTCGAAGCTGCCAGGAGTGCAGCGTATCCTTGCCTCGAAGCTGCCAGGAGTGCAGCAACCTGCTCTTCCCTGTGCTCTCCCGCTCACAGGGTGGTCCGCGACTCAGTCCCGCGGGTGGTCTGAGTAGGGCGCCCTGAGGGACAGTGCCCATGTCTTCCTTCAGCCCTCGTTCCTGACTCCACCTCTGTGCATCCAGTACCTTGTCCTGAGTCCACGTCTGTGCCTGTCCACGTCTTTGCATCCTGCACCTCGTTCCTGAAGTCCACGTCTATGCCTGAGTCTACATTGTTCCTGAGTCTCGTCTGAATCCATGTTCCAGTCTTCGCTGCCCTGGCCTCCATCCGGCCTGCCGCTTCGTGCCGTACCCTGCGGCAGGTCCAAAAGGGCTGGGAACGGTCGGAGGACTGTTCACAAGACCAACATTGCGTTGTTGGGTCTTCCGAAGCGTGCAGGTCCGGAGGAGGGCCTGTCTTCCATGTCACTCCAGCCCTGCTTCCGTCCACCCCATGCTCGGGCATGCCACGCCTCCCGCGGCACCTCTTCAGAGTTCCTCTGGGGTCGAGCCGTGGCCCAAGGACACACATCACCCAGGAGTGGGATCGCTCTCCTAGCGCTCCACAACACACAGAACCCAGGTCAATTTTAGAAAAGATATTTGCACACATAAAGCCAGGTTTTATATGTGTAAATAGCTTTGAAAATTACTCCCTTGATGTACAGTAATCTAAAAAGCAGTATATGATAAGAGATAAGCTACTAATATACCTAGAGTGTAGGTAATGATGGTACATTCTCAAATGAGGATTCTTAACATCAGATAAACTAATTCAAATAAACTAAGTACTCTTGGTATGGACCAAAAAGTGATAGACTGGATTAGAAACTGGTTGTGTGGGAAGTGACAGAGGGTAATGGTTTGGATAAATTCCTGGAGAAGAAGTCCATAAAATATTAATCAAATTGACAGGGTATAACAACTGCTTATTACTGTCATAGACTTGAAAGATAGAGACTGGTATGGGAGACGGGATGACAGAGACTTGTGAGAGATAGCCTGGTCTGGGTAGTAAGTGACAGTGACTGGTGAGAAAGAGATACTGGTCCGGGGGATTGACAATGATAGAAGTAAATGTTGCACTGGAGGTGGATTCTTGGGCTGAGGTGGGGTTGACACCCTAGGCAAGGGCCTACGGGTTCCCACCATCAGCAGGTAGAGTGAGCTGAAGCTAGAGGCCACTGGAGCTTCACCTATACCAGCCCATGTTCCCCTCAGGTTGAGCCTTTGGATGCCGGGGCCGGCAGAACTTAGGCGGGCCTCGAGGTAGAACAACAAAGGCGAACAGTTCAGCTCAAAGACAGCAGCCAGCAGCTGGCGTAGTATTATCCTGGACTAGTCCCAGTACAGGAACTCAAGCATCAAGGGACGAGGCTTGACTGAAGGTGCTTGGACAGAGAAAGGCTGAAGCCTTGACAGTCCAAGTCCAGAGGATAGGGACAGAGGCATCATTATCAAACTTGAATGAGAGCTGGCAGCAATGGAAATGTGTAGCAAGTAATTGTAGAACTCTGGACACAAAGAGTCTATAGCTTAGTTGTTTGTAACAATGATCAGGGCACAGAGAAGGCAGAGAAGGCAGGCGTGGTCAGGCGTAGCAGTAGTCAAGGCACGGAGAAGGCAGGCATGGTCAGACGTAGCAGAGGTCAGGCTTGGAGAAGGCAGGCAAAGTCGGACGAAGCAGAGGTCAGGCTTGGAGAAGGCAGGCAAGGTTGGATGTAGCAGAGGTCAGGCTTGGAGAAGGCAGGCAAGGTCAGACATAGTAGAAGTTGGCACCAGGAGATCAGTCGAAACACAGATGAGACGAATGAAGATACAGGAACTGGAAGGAACATGGAATGAGGAAGCACGGAGGCAATGAGTACTCAGAACCAAACACGGAACCGAGGAGACCTGTTGCAAAGGCAAAGCTTCAGTGCTCGGCTTGAGCTTAAATATGCTGAGGGATCTGACGTCAGCATCCGGGTCCACGGCCAGGTTCCCACTGCAGGCCCTTTAAAAGTTTTACTGATGTGTGCGCACCTAGAGAGGGGTGCAGTGCTGCTGGCAGCATCTCTCCATGAACCCTGCAGAGTGGCCCGATGGATGGAGGCATCCTGTCTGGAAGTCCCAGGAAGTGGAGCAGGACCAGAGGCGCTGGCAAGAGCCTGAAGTCAGAGCCGGCAGCCCACTGCCACAAGCGACGGGGAGCTGGAGCCTGGAGGTTGCTTGGAAAGGTGAGATGGCCACATCATGGGGCTGCCTTGGGCGGCGAGCATAACAGTAAGAGAGAGTCAAGAGTGAGAGACTGGTCTGGGGGCAAGGAGTGTCACTAATTGGAGTGAGAGAAAGAGGCAGGCTAGTCTGGGGGAGGGGTGATAGTGACTGGAGGGTGCGAGAAAGGAAGATAATAGTATAGGGAGAGGTGACAGCAACTGATGAGAGAGACTAATCTGGGTAGGGAGTTACACTGACTAAGAGCAAGCAAGAGACTGGTCTGGGGGAGGGAGTGGAGTGTGACGATTGAGATAGAGACTGGTTTGGGGGGAGTAGGTAACAGTGACTGGTAATAGAGAGAGACTTGTCTAGGGGTAGGGATGACAGTGACTGAGAGTGAAAGGGGAGGAGGAGGTGACAACGAGAGAGAGAGAGAGAGAGATTGAAGAAGAGACTGGTATGGGGGAATGAGTGACACTGACTGGTGTGCGAGCAGTGTTGGCCTTTGGAGTTACCACCCAGGAAAGAGATCTAGGCATCATAATGGATAATATATTGAAATTGTCATCCCAGTGTGCTATAGCAATCAAAAAAAGCAATTAGAATTTTAGGAATTATTAAGAAGGGAATGGTATGTAAAACGGAGGATGTCATAATGCCTCTGTATCACTCCATGGTGAGACCACGCTTTGAAAACTGTGTGCAGTTCTGGGCACCACATCTCAGAAAGGATATAGCTGCACTGGAGAAAGTGCAGAGAAGGGCGACCAAAATGATAAGGGGCATGGAACGGCTGCCCTATGAGGAAAGGCTAAAGAAGTTAGGGCTATTCAGTTTGGAGAAGAGACATCTGAGGGGGGATATGATAGAAGTCTACAAAATCATGAAAGGATTTGAACAAGATAATGTAAATTGGTTATTTACTCTCTCAAATAGAAGGACTAGGGGGCATCCATGAAGTTAGCAAGTAGCTCATTTAAAATAAATCAAAGAATATTCTTTTTCGCTCAGCGCATAGTTAAGCTCAGGAATTCATTGCCAGAGGATGTGATTAGGGAAGTTTGTGCAGCTGGGTTTAAAAAAATGCTTGAATAAGATCCTGGAAGAGAAGTCCATAAAACGTCTATTAATCAAGTTGGCTTAGGAAATAGCCACTGCTATTACTGGCATTAGCAGCATGGGATTTATTTAATGGTTGGTTACTTGCCAGGTACTCGTAACATGGATTGACCACTTTTAGAAACAGGATGCTGGGTTTGATGGACCCTCGGTCTGATCCAGTATGACAACTTCTTATGTTCTTATGACTCATCCACTGGAAATGTTTAAATACCATAACATCATTGTACCTAAAAAAAGCACTGGGATCATGTCCCTGACAGAGTTGTAGAGAATGAAAAAGTGTGATCACCTGGGGCATTCCCATTTTAACAAATAAAAAGTATTGACATTGTTTGTAACAAAGAAAAATAAACAACTAGGATTGCTAATTGGTGTTGGTACCAAGTCGCTATTATATATTGTAAACCATATTGAAGAGAAGAAAATCAAATACTTAGAAATACAACCAGAGAGAATGTGGCAGAAAAAAACAGAAGTTGTCCCAATTGGGAGTCTCTGGTTTAATTCCTTCTAAGCTCACTGATAAAACCACACATAACTCTATTCCAAGTTAAGGCCTTTAAGTTTTATTGCAAATGAAATAACAGGGAGGAGGCCACTTCAAGCAAGCTTTCAGACGTGTTCTGAAATCCATTGCAATCAGCAAAATATATAAAGGTGAATTTTAAAAGCCCAGCACACACCAGAACTGAGAGATATGTGAATATGTTGGGCCAGCGCACGCTTAGTGGATTTTCAAAGGAGCCCATGTATGCATGTATTTCCCGCTGCACTCACAAACACATTTTTTGAAAAAAGGGGCTTGGGAAGGCGTGGTCTGAACAGGGCATGGGCGTTCCCAGATTTCACTTGAAGTTTTTCATGTAACTATTTGTGTGCACAAGCGCGCACTGGGGTCCCCTGCTGCGTAACTTTACTTCTGCTATGGATGGCGTGTAAGTAATAAAATAAAGACATCTAGGCATGTCAGCAAGGTTTTAAGGGGCAGGCATAACAGGGGAAAAGGGAGGCAATTAAAGTAGGGGGTTTGAAAGTAATATCCTTGGCTCGTGTGAACTGGTTTCGAACTGGAAAAACGGTAATGGCATCGGTGTGCATGCATATTAAAATTTCCCCACTTACACTTTAGGAGCGGTATTTGTCTGCACAGGCGTGCACCCTCTTAAAATGGGCACACATGTGCGCATGGTAGCAGCTATTTTTGACACACGCACATATACTTGTGTATTTTGTAAAACAGCCACGTTTCTGGTTTTTCATCACAACAGGTGTCCCCCAAGGCTCAGCCCTCTTGGCTTCTCTGTTCAACATTTACATAGCACCCCTCTGCATCTCCTAGCTACCCTAGGGTTATCTTATCGTATCTATACTGACGATATCCTGTTCTTTTTACCGATCTCTGTTGCACTGGAGGTGGACCCTTAGGCTGGTGCAGGATTGGTACAGCCCTCTGGTTGGGCCCAGAGAACACCTGCCACCAGGAGGCAGAACATGCAAAGAGACTGAGGCTAGCTGGAGCTTCACCAATAACAGTCCGGGGATTTCCGCAGGTTGAGCCCTTGGGTGCCTGGACCACCTGGACTTAGGTGGGCCTCTGAGGGTGTCCTGGAGAGATGAAGAAGTAGTCAGGCCAGCTGTGGTCAGGCTCGGTGAATTCAGCGTAGTCAAACAGGCGGAGGTCAGGCCAGGAGAGGTCAGCGTAGTCAGGCAGGTGGAGGTCAGCTTGGAGAAGTCAGTGTAGTCAGGCAGGCGGAGGTTGGCTTGGTAAGACCAAGGCACGAAAGATACTTGAACCATGGAACCAAGGCAACTAGAACAGGAGGACTAGTTGCAAGGGCAATGCTTCTGAGAGCCTCCAGAGGATTTATAGTCAGCAGCCGATGATGTCATCAAGAGGAGCCAGAAGGCCTGGCCCTTTAAATGTAGGAAGGAGGCGCGGCCCCAAGCCTTAGAGGCAGGTAGGAGGCAGGACCCTGGAGAGCAGCATCCATGCCGCAAAGTGGAGCAGAGACAGAGCCAGCTGCCGGGACACAGCAGGAACTCCGATGGCCTCCTAGCCACGCGGGGGAAAGAGTGCCAGAAACGGTGGTGGGCCCCGGCCACAGACTGGCAATGATGTCAGCAGCTCCAGACCGCATGGATACGCGGCGGCCCGCCGTGCCGAAGACAACCTGGGCAGCCCCCGGCCGTGAGGAACAACGCCATCAGGTCACTGGCTGGCAGGAAGGTAAGAGGACTCCCGTGGCTCTAGCCACAGGCAGAATCACAGCAATCTCAGCCTCATGGACAACAACATCTCAATTCATTTCATTATTTCTTTCTTCTGTCAGAGCTTGGCTCACCCATAACAGATTAAAATTGAATCTTAATAAGATCAAAATCATAATATTAGGTTGATCAATTCCATACCCAATTCCAGTTTCTGTTAATTTTAACTCACAGCCTATTGCCATTTCCAATAATGTTTGCTACCTCGGTGTACAATTAGACTCGACATTATCTATGCAATCCCATATAAAAACTGTCACAAAGTCTCTATTCTATAAACTACGCTTACTTCATCACTTAGGGGCCGATGCAATACAGTGCGCTCAGTTGTATAGGCACTAATTCCCTTATGAAATAAGGGGATTAGCGCTTCTACAATGTGCGTCCAACGCAGAACGAAACTAATAGTGCTCATTACATGCAAATGCATGTGAATGAGGCTATTAGCTATTCACTCTGAAAGCAAAAAAAAAAAAAAATGTGCATCTAAGGTGCACATTTTTGCGCTTAGAAATTAATGCCTGCCAGGAGCAGTTGAACAGAAAAGCTGAAAAAACAGCTTTTCTGTTAATCCTCCTACTTAATATCATTGCAATATTAAGTAGGAGGAACAAATCTTTAAAAAACTAAAAAAAAAAAGCACCATTGTCCAGGTTCAGGAAATGGATGCTCAGTTAACAAGTGTCCTTTTCCTTAACCCCTGGCTGTCCTCCGATTAGGAAAACCGACACTGATAAATTTGGCTGTCTGTTTACCTAACCGGAGGACAGCCAACCGCTTGCGGGCTCCAGTTCTCAAGGAGGCGGTAGGGTGTGCAAGCGACCTTAGCGCCTGCTTGATAACACGACCCCTAATTTAAATATTGCATAGTGCCCGCAGGAGAGGCGCCTGGGGGCACATTAGAAAATCAGGCGTTGAATGTTCAGCGCCCGCTTTCACCACATATATATTGCGTCGGCCCAAAGTCATTGTTGGACCCAAACTACTTTAGAAAAGTATTACAATTGCTTATCCTAACCTCCCTTGACTACTGCAATGCACTTTAAATAGGTTTTCCTTACAATTCTATCAAACCCCTCCAGTTAATTCAAAACATAGCAGCAAGACTTTTTACTAACACCCAGAAACACTAACACATTACCCCAGCATTGCAAATCTTACATTGGTTACCGATTGAATTCTGGATCCAAAACAAACGTGCCTCCCTAGTTCACAATTTATTATATCACATAAAATCACCTTGAGTCACTAGCTCTCTTAAGTTCTATGTACCATCCAGAGTGCTTAGATCATCTTCACAAGCACTATTAGAAACTCCTTCTGTCCGAATATTAAATGCAGGAAAAGACATTTTCATTGGCCAGGCCCACACTCTGGAATACCATACCGTAGCATTTACGACTTCTCACAAACAAAAACAATTTTAAAAAATCTTTAAAAACTTACTTTTTCACAATTACCTTTCCCTCAACTTCAGCTTAATTTCCATTCCAATAACGCACAATGATTTATAAGAGTGAGTCCCCAGTCTCCTGAATTCTTGCCCTAAAGCTAGGAAAAGATATTTTATTTGTACTATCATGCAATTCTTGTCATACGTCTTATTTTGTAATTCATTTTAACTGATTATGTATGTACATACTTGCTTTTATGCATGTGTTATTGTAACCCTCCCCGAAATTTGGAGAACATGGGCTAAAAATAGCGTTAAATAAATATATAAATGCGTGCACATGTGTGTCTGCGTGCCTGTTTAAATGTTACCATCCTGGGCCTGATTTAAAAAGCATTTACACACTTAAAATTAGGTTTTACTTGTGTAAATGCACTTTACCCATGTAAGTGGGCTTTTGAAAATTGATGCAATCATATGTTACGGTTACAAATTTTTAGAATAAGAAAGCAAAGAGCCAAGTTTTGATTCTACAATACAGCTAAAACTTCTTCAAAGCTTAAGTTTTGATTATAACTGCAAGCATGCAATAAATCTTTCGACACAGTACATTTCTTATGATAACATACATGGTATCATACTAACATAATAACATAGCATTGTCTAAAAATTCAAGGGGGCATGGGATAAACTCTATGGATCTCTAAAAGCTAGAGGACAGAAATGTGAAAAGAGTGCAGGGGAATAACTTGCTGATGTGGCAATTACTACCCTTAGGTGTTTAATATTGATTTGATTTGATTTGTATCAAGAAAGTCGGTATATAAAAGCCTTAAATAAATAAATAGATAAATAAATAAATTATACCACTCAACATTGCTCCCCACCTTGAAAGCAGGGAGGAAAATAGGAATTGGATTCACTTGATAACTGAGGTCCCCGACTTCCATGGACTGGGATACTGATACAGAGACATAAGGGAAAAAGCATAGGACTGCTTCTATGGCCAAGTCCTAAAGGAAATGGAGAAAGTGTGAATGGGGGTAACTTGCTGTTGTGGTAGTTACTATCCTTAGCAGAAGACATGAAGATTACTAACCTTAACCTATAAGCTTTGATGATTTTAATGCAACTGCAACATTGCTCCCCACTTTAAAAGGGGAATTGGATTCAGACAACAACCAAGAGGGCCGCGACTTCTACAGTCTGGGGTTCTGTTACATAGACATACGGGAAAAAGCACAGGACTGCAAAGTACATATGCAAAGCACGTCAAGCAGCACTGTCTGAAATTTCAAGAAAGCTCATCACATAGTAAAAAATATTGCTAGCTACAATTTTTATGGGTTATCATAAGGCTTGGGATAACTGCTTGGAGCAGCAGTTAGGAGAAACATGGTGTAACCTGCACAGCATTGGAAGTTACTACTTTAAGAAGCTTGCTGGGTAGACTGGATGGACTATTTGGAAATGTTCTGCCCTCATTTGTATATTTCTATGAACTTGCATTGCTTTTGGACTTGGTAAGAAGGACTCACAAACTGTTACCCTTGAAAGGCTTGCTGTAAGCTGTTTCCTATAGATATCCTGTCTTTCTTGAGGAAGATAGGTTTATCTTGAACTCAATGACTTACAAGGCTTTAATTTGCTCGGGCCAGCTGAATTGTAATAAATGTACAACTAAAAGATAAATAATCTTTTATACTCTTTCAGTTCCATCAGCTGCCTCCAGTCTGATTAAAAAAAGAACTTCAAGCTCACCTTGATAAATTGCCAGTCCTAATTACATCCCATGAATTCCAGAAGAAGCTTGATTTGGCTTAAGAGAAGTAGTAGTATATTTAAGAAACTGAAACATTATGCAACATACACTGTCTTACAAATGAGGCTAATTCCTATTAAATTATGCACAAAACAAAACAATTTCAACAAACTACCCAAGATAAATCTTAGGGAGATTGTATTAGAAGATGTCAAGGTTAAAAAACAGTAAGATAAGGAAGTGGATAGATGCAGAGGATTTATGGGATACATAGGGAATAGTATCAGGAAAAGAAGAAAACTATAACAAACATAGGCCTAGAGTTATCAAAATTCTATAAATATAGTGAAATAGAATCCACAATAAAAAAAAGGGCATGGTTAGACTAATTTCCTGATTACCACAATGCATAGGGAAATAACAAAAGGTGCGTTATGTTATCGTGTCACACATTGCATCAGCATGTGGTGTGTTGCATCAGCAAGTGCTACATAGCGTCAGCAGGAAGCCATGTCATTTTACCTGGCTAGCATAAATTAGTGCATGGCTTATTATTTTTGCAGTTTATATATCCCGGCATCCTGCAGATGCCACTTTGAGGGTGTGTCAGGTATGGGAAAGAGAGGAGAGGAGGTGAGTTGGATAGTAATTAGAATAGGAGTTTAGCTAGTGATTTCTGAGTGCTGCGTCCTTTGTTGGTGTTTCTCATCTGTTTCCTTGATCCTTTGTCTTTTTCTGTGTGTGAAAGTTTTTGTTAGTCATGTTTGTCTGTCAGTCTTTTTTTTGTGGAGAAGTGAGGAGGAGAGGTGGTGGTGGAGGAGTGGAGTCAGAAGGAGTGACGGAGTAGAGGAGTGATGAGGAGTGGTGGTTGTGGTGAGGAGGAGTGATGAGGATGGAACATGAGAGGCGTGGGGGGAGAGAGAAGAGGAGAGGCATGAGGAGAGGAAGGGGAGGAGAGAGGAGAGGAGGAAGGAGGACGAGGGCAGAGGTAAGAGAGAAGAGTAGAGACAGGGAAAGGATTAGAGATAGGCAGGGGGGAAGAGATAGGAGGAGGTAGGAGGGGGAAGGGGATAGGCAGGCAAGGACAGAGGGAGGAGGACAGCAGACTAGAAATAGAGGGCAGAGAGTTAGAGGTTTGCAGGGTAGGGGCAAGAGGGGGGAGTAAGGAAGGGGACAAGTGAGTGGGAGGGAGTGTGAGGAAAGAGAGGTCACCTCTCGAAGCAGAAGTGGCACCCTCTTCTGACAGCCAGGCGGCAGGATGCCCTCGACTCAGAGCTATCAAGTTCAGTGTGCAGGACAATGATATGATGATTGCAGGGCTCCTGGAGTAATATGCCATGTTGTTTGGCAATGGGCAGCCAAGACCTCAAAGGCAGCCAAGTGTAGTATCTGCGCACCATAGCCCAAGTGACCTCCAGGCGCAGTGGTATCCAATGAAGTGGTGAGCAGGTAGATCACAGGTACTGGGACCTCAAGGCGCAGTTGACGACAAAGGTGGCGAGCCAAAATAAATACATAAGCCAGACTGAAGGAGGAGCCCCTTGTCCCATCATCCTTACAACCAAGGAGGAGCATCTCACGCAATGGCTGGAACTGGATGTCTTTGAAGAAATAACTGAGTGGCTGGACACCAGGAGAGCTGCAGCTGGTAAGTTCATGTCACTTGTAAATGGCCAGGCTGCAACTGTTGTACACATCATTTGGCATAAGATGCTCACAGTTCTTAAGAGACAAAGTATGTCTCTGATACCAAATGCAAAATGGATACTTACTGCCATTGCTACTTTTGTCTTATTCTTTATTTTTACAGCTCTCGCCCACAAAGCTGCCAGTCCCAGTCATCAAGCCCCCGGGTCCAGCCAGCAAGCCCCAGGAACCAGCAGCATACCAGCCCTTTTGCAGAGGGCCTTGCTGATGGATGTCCAGACCCAGGTGAGCAAGGAGGAGGAAGAAGAGCAGCAGTAACAGCCTCAGGAGCTATGGAATGGACGTAGTAGTTTATTTGGGAAGTGTTTTTCTTCTTTTTTATCTCCTTGAGTTTATGAATTTTCATAATGTTGAAAAAATTTCAATATTTAAATTCATATTAACCTTCATTTATATAGGTTTGATTAAATGCAGGTGCGTTTGTTATCGCGAGCTTTAGAATGCGAGGTGGGGCATAAATAATGGCTAGGTAGCTCAGTTCATCTCTGCACAGCATCATGTTGAGCGGCGAGTAGGTGAGTGCCGTTTTCTAATAATGGTTAATATATGAAGATGAAGTGTAATTGTTCGAGGCTTTCACATTATTTTAAAATACACCTTTTTTTTAAATGCACCTTTTGTTTTAAACCGTTGTTCACAATCATTTTTTAAGTGTCAAATCGCATGCAGATTTTATTGTGTTATAGCCGTGGTTCCTACGTCTCAAAGTTATAGTGAGATTAAATGCAGCACCCTAGGTTAACTAAAACATATATTGGGGCGGATTTTCAGAGCCCTGCTCGCCTAAATTCGCCCAAAACCGGGCGGATTTAGGCGAGCAGGGCCCTGCGCGCCGGTGAGCCTATTTTACATAGGCCTACCGGCGCGCGCAGAGCCCCGGGACTCGCGTAAGTCCCGGGATTCTCCGAGGGGGGCGTGTCGGGGGCGTGTCCAGTCGTCGCGGCGTTTCGGGGGCGTGTCGGCAGCGTTTTGGGGGCGGGTACGGGGGCGTGGCTATGGCCCGGGGCGGTCCGGGGGCGTGGCCGTGCCCTCCGTACCCGCCCCCAGGTCGTGGCCCGGCGCGCAGGAGGCCCGCTGGCGCACAGGGATTTACTTCTCCCTCCGGGAGGCATAAATCCCCGGAGAAAGGTAAGGGGGGGGTGTAGACAGGGCCGGGCGGGTGGGTTAGATAGAGGAAGGGAGGGGAAGATGAGGGGAGGGCGTTAGAGGATTCCCTCCAAGGCCGCTTCGATTTCGGAGTGGCCTTGGAGGGAACGGGGTTAGGCAGCGCGGCTCGGCGCATGCCGGCTATACAGAATTCATAGCCTTGCGAGCGCCGATCCAGGATTTTAGTGGATACGCGCGGCTCCGCGCGTATCTACTAAAATCCCGCGTACTTTTGTTGGTGCCTGGAGCGCCAACAAAAGTACGCCAACGCGCCTTGTTTGAAAATCTACCCCTTTATGTTTTGCCCTCCTACGATACTAATGGCACGGTTGAAATCAGTTTTTATTGATTCATAAAATGCTATTTAGAAGTTATTTTAATAGCACTTGTCCCTTCGAGTACCTTTCAGATATTTTTATACATTATTAATTAATTTTAAGATGTTTTGGTTTTAGACACGCTCGTAGTGCACTGCTATATATGCATTTTATAGACTTCGGTACCGGCGATATAGTGAATTGTAGGTGTAAGGAAATATCAGTTTATGTTTTAAATACCGTTTTAGTTTGAGCACTTTACAATCAGATATAGGGCAATGACTGTGATTTAAATTTTCCACTGATCTAATTTCCTTTCTTTTCCTTGAAAGAATTGTGATATCATTGCTCTCACAGTGGTCTGCTGTTGAAAGTATCTGTTTCAAAACAGGTCCAATAGGTAAAAATGCTTGAATATATTGAATGTATTTAAGGTGGTTTGTTCTCATTGTTGTGACCATTGCAGTCATAAATTTCCTTTTTTATTTTCAATCAGTTCGCTGATTAATGCTTCTTCAATTATGACATATGAGATGTCCGTGCTAATTTGAGCCAATTCAAGTGGCTCTTAAGGTATTTATGTTATGTTTCATTATATGCAGTTCACACGGAGTTTCATAAGAGAATCCTGAAAACCATCTACCTGCACATTTTTTATTTTCTTTTTTATATATTTTTTTGCTCTTTTTTATTTTTTTCCCTCTCCCCCCCCTTTTTTTTATCCTTTTTCCCCACCTCCTTTTGTTTTCCACTTTCCATTTGTTTTAAGTTGTTTTTTGTATTCCGGTATACATATATGTTTGATATATATAACAATAATACAACATATTTTTGTTCCTTCAATTAATTATGCTCCTTGTTTAAGGGTTATTTACTAAGTTATCAATATGTACACACGTAGTCCCTTTATATTTTATCTGTTTATTCATTGCCTTTGATGCCATTGATATTTGTACACATAAACGAACATTTGCTTTATAAAATGATTGTATATAGATTTGTACACACATACAAACATTATAGGCACATGTTTGTAAGTCAGTTTATATTATAATATGTCTATATTTACATTTATTTTATATTATTTAATATTATTTATACAACATTTTTATATTCCATTTTACTTGTTGTTTCAAATATATATGTTTGTGTGTCTTTTATTTGTTTGCAACAGCCCCTGAGGCAGCTCGTTGAGCGAAACTCAGCCAGAGTCGGGCAAGATTCAATAAAGTCCATTTTATACCGATTCCACCTTTGTGTTTTGTTTTCTGTCAGCCATCTTGGATCGGTTATCGGTTTGTTTTCTTGGACCATATAGATTTTAAAACATAAAAGTCACATTATTTTTATTTTTATTTTTTTTGCTAGCCAGAAACAGGAACTTTATATCTTTACACAGAAGCAAAAAATGAGAAAAGAAAAATCTAGTTCAAATTTAGAATCATACAGACAACAGTTAAAATAGTATAGAGAAGCAGTAAATTCAGCCCAAAAAAGAATATTTCTCAGCTAAAATTCATGGTTGCATTCACAATACGCAATATCTATTCCCAACAGAGAAGTTCCTTACAGGCTCATCCTGGGAGGTTCAATCAAACAAAAAGGTCACATAAACCTTGCCAAATGTAATGCCTTTGCTTACTACTTCACTAAAAAGATTGCTGATTTATGATTTAAATTTCCCTCACTGTTATACACACACAGTTAACAGTACCTTACAAGTCAACTGAAAATAAGAGCATTTTTTACACCATTTTGTTCATTGAAGTCCAACCGATTATTGCTAAATTAAACACATAATTTTGTCCCCCCACTTAGTAGCTTCTTGTTTAATGGACTTCCCACCCCCAGTTTCATAATCAGTTCTACTGTAACGCCGCTGTGGCTGCATTTCTGTTTAATGGTAACCAATGTGATGTTATTAATGAATGTCGGTATATAAAAACGTTGAATGAATGAATGAATGAATGAATGAATGAATGAATAAATAAATAAATACAATTTTCAGTCAACAAATTAAAATGCATTAGAAATTAAATTTCCCCATATATCAGTTACATGGTCAATTTATCCTTGTAGGATGGAATGGTGCCTGATACAATCAAAAGGCCTTCAGTTTACCCTATACTAAAAAATAAAACAGTCGATCTAAATGCTCTGGCTGGTTATTGACCAATCTCATCCCTATCTTTTTTTTTTTCCCTAAAGTCATTGAGAAAGTGGTTAATGAACAGCTATCTGATTATTTAGAAAGTAATACTCTCCTGCATCCCAACCAGTATGGATTGTATAAAAATCACAGACCTGAAACTCTACCACTATCAATCACTGACATGTTGTGGCACGCCTTTGACAATGGTCAAGGTTACATAATGGTCCTGTTAGACATCTCAGCCACCAAAATATCACAGCAGGCTTTCACAAAAGAGATGTGAGATGATTATAAACCAGACCTGTAACATAGAGAACTCAGCACAGTACAGGAAGACATCTGAACAATTAACTACAGAAGCAGAAAATAAAGAAAACAATGGAAAAGGAATATAGAAGCAGAACTATGGAAAGGACCATTGATCCCCTTTTTAATGAGTTGTGATGAATGCTGGCCAAATAAGGCCTGACAATGAACTGTGATGTGAAAAGGCCAGCCTCCTAGTCAAGAGATTTGTCTAATTAGATTTCTATGAACTTGCCTACCAATGAAAGGTGACCAGTATCAGATGTCAGCCATATGCACACAAACACAGGCTAAGCTCTGCACATGATGACCACTTACAAAACTACAAGCACAGGAGCACCAAGGAAAAAGATTGTAATAGGTGAAAGTAAAGAGAAAACTTGTATCGTGTAAACAAACATACAGATAGTGAGCTAGTTGATATAATATATTTGGATTTTCAGAAAGCACTTGACAAATTCCCTCATGAAACTACTCAGGAAATTTGGAGATCATGGGATAAAAAACAGTGTCCTGTTGTGGACTGGTAACTGGATAAAAGAAAAGAAGCAAAGGGTAGGACTAAATAAGTTTTGCAAATGGATGAAGGTTGCTACCGCTCTTAGGGCCTCATTTGCCAAGGAGTTAACGCGTGTGATAATTCCGCAAATCGCGTTAACAGCAGTTAACGTGATTTGCGAATGCAAATTTTTAATTTTGTATTCAGGGGGCGGAGTAAATGTAAAGCAGGGAGGATTTATCATGTGTCGCGAAACAGCCGCACTGTTAACGCGGCCAATAACTACACCTCTTTCATTTGCGTTACATTGTGCTCTACAGCCGGTAAAGGTTTATCGTGGTTCATGATGTTTCTGGACAGGCCTGTTTTGAGAGAGAGGGGGGGCAGAGAGAGAGAGAGAGAGACTTGCTATAGTGCCTCCTCCCTAGACAGGTATTTGTATCCCTATGGGAGGCCCACCTAGTAACTTGAGGTGAGGTTTAAGTATTAATGTAGGGGGTTAGGGGCCACTTTCACATTCAACATGAGACGTACGAACAGAACAGTGGTCTCTTGTGAAGATTTGCTGGCCTTCGGAGTGAGGAAACTCACTCCAAGATGAGATTTGGGCAAGGTTCTCTCAACCTAGCTTGATGGACTCTCTACCTGGGTAACAAAGTCCCTCATGAGAGGCTTCTACAAAATCTAAAAAGTCTTGGGATAGGAGGCGATGTCCTTTCATGGATTACAAACTGGTTAAAAGACAGGAAACAGAGAGTAGGGTTAAATGGTCAATTTTCTCAGTGGAAAAGGGTTAACAATGGAGTTCCTCAGGGATCTGTACTTGGACCAGTGCTTTTCAATATATTTATAAATGATCTGGAAAGGAATATGACGAGTGAGGTTATCAAATTTGCAGATGATACAAAATTATTCAAAGCAGTTAAATTACAAGTGGATTGTGATACATTACAGGAGGACCTTGCAAGATTGGAAGATTGGGCATCCACATGGCAGATTACATTTAATATGGACAAGTACAAGGTGTTGCATATAAGGAAAAAGTACCCCTTGCTGTAGTTACATGATGTTTGGTTCCATATTAGCAGCTAGCTACCACCCAGGAAAAAGATCTAGGCATCATAGTGGATAATACTTTGAAATCGTCATCTCAGTGTGTTGCAGCAGTCAAAAAGCAAGCAGAATGTTAGCAATTATTAGGAAGGAAATGGTTACTAAAACAGATCACTCCATGGTCAGACCACACCTTGAATACTGTGTACAATTCTGGTCGCAGCATCTCAAAAAAGATATAGGTGCGATGGAAAAGGTACAGAGAAGGGCAACCAAAATGATAAATGGGATGGAACAGCTCCCCTATGAGGAAAAGCTGAAGAGGTTAGGACTCTTCAGCTTGGAGAAGAGACAGCTGAGGAGGGATATGAGAGAGGTCTTTAAAATCATGAGAGGTCTTGAATGAGTAGATGTGAATCGGTTATTTACACTTTTGGATAATAGAGGACTAAGGGGCACTCCATGAAGTTAGCAAGTAGCACATGTATGACTAATAGGAGAAAATTCTTTTTCACTTAATGCACAATTAAGCTCTGAAATTTGTTGCCAGAGAATATGGTTAGTGCAGTTAGTGTAGCTGGGTTTAAAAAGGTTTGGATAAGTTCTTGGAGGAGAAGTCCATTAACTGCAATTAATCAATTTGACTTAGGGAATAGCCACTGCTATTAATTGCATCAGTAGCGTGAGATCTTCTTGGTGTTTTGGTACTTGCCAGGTTCTTGTGGCCTGGTTTGGCCTCTGTTGGAAACTGGATGCTGGGCTTGATGAACCCTTGGTCTGACTCAGAATGGCAAATTTATTATGTTATTATGTGCTTATATTAGTGGAGTACCCCAGGGATCTGTACTGGGATCTGCACTATTTAACATATTTAGCATATTACCTGGAAAAGGGAACAATGAGTAAGTTGACCAAATTTGCAAATGACACAAAATTGTTTCAAATCATTAAAACAGTAGTGGATTGTTAGAAACTGCAGAAGGATCATAGAAGACAAGGAGATTGAGCATTTAAATGGTAGATGCAATTTAATGTGGACAAGTGCAATGTAATGCACATAGGGAGAAATAATTACGGATACAGAATGCTGGGTTCTGGGTTAGGAGTCACCACCCAGGGGAGAAAACATTGGATTCCCTGTGGAAAATGCCTTGAAGTATTTGGCTCATTGTGTGGCAGTGGTCAAAAAGGCAAATAGAATGTAAGGAATTATTTGATTGGAATAGAGAACAAAACTGAGAATATCATATCTTTGTATAGCTCCATGGTGCAACCGCACCTTGAGTATTATGTGCAGTTCTGGTTGCCCATCTCAAAAAAGACAAAGTGGACATAGAAAAGGCACAGATAAGAATGACAAAAATGATAAAGGGGATGGAGAAGCTCCTTTATGGAGAAGCATAGCTCTCTGCTTCAACGGCAGGGGAGAAAGTCTGACACTTCACGCATATCCAGCATAGCTCTCTGCTTCAACAGCAGGGGAGCAAGATTGATACTTCACTTTCAATGCAGAACCAGCATGGCTCTCTTCTTCAATGGCAGGGGGGAATGAAGAAACATGGATCTATATTCAGGCAACAACCAACAAGGACTGAATTACATAGTCTGGATAAACAGATTAGTATGGGTGTAGCTTGTTTATTGCGATGGTTAATACCCCTAACTAATTAAGCTATTTCACTTAGATGCTGTTCCAACACTGCTCTCTACATTAATGATGAGGGTGGAAGGGAAACAGAATAAAAAAGGTTACTAAGAGCCAAGAGTAACAGATAAATATGAGAGAAAAAAAAGTATGAACGCTTGCTGGGCAGACTGGATGGGCCGTTTGGTCTTCTTCTGCCGTCATTTCTATGTTTCTATGTAAGGCTAAATAGACTATAGCTGTTTAACTTGGAGAAGAGATGATTGTGAGGGGATGAGTTTTACAAAATTATGAATGAGGTGGAATAGGTAAATAAATAGTGAATTGTTACTTACCCTTTCAAACAATACTAGAACTAGGAGACACTCCATGAAACTACTAGAAGATTTCAAACAAATTGTTGGAATGATTTTTCCACTCAGCACAGATCAAGCTATGGAATCTGTTGCCAGAGGATATGGCCAAGGCAACTAACATAGCTTAAAAATAGTGCTGGACAAGTTACTGAAGGAAAAATCCATACAGAATTATTATCCAAGTGGACTTGGGAAAGCCAGTGCTTATCCCTGGGAAAGAGATATAAGAAATAGATAAACTATTTGGAATCTCTTGAGTATTTGTGACCCAGACTGGCAACTATCAGACCTAGGATACTGGACTAGCTGGGCCTTGGTCTGACTCAGTTGGATATTTCTTATGTTCTTAACTACTGAGAGCACAACACATTGCAGAGAGGTATTTGACAGCACTGAAATACACTCTGCTAAGAATTCCATTGTCCATGACTTCTGAAGCTGCTGAACTTTATGTGATATAGATCTTAGGGCTAGATTAATCAAACTATCACATGCAATAGGAAGAGGGGCATGTTTTATGGTAATAGCCTATTTATCACAATGTGTGCTATCTTAGCAGTTCACATAGGTATTACCACAAAGTGCATTATTGGATTTTCTACCTGCAAAAACTGGGGGGGGGGAGAGAGAAAGAGAAAGAGAGAGCACACCTAGCTATAAAACTCTTCTAGTAGTTAGCTATTTATATCTCTTTAGGAGGCCCACCTAGTAACTCAAGGTGAGGTTTAGGTAATAGTGTAGGGGTTAGGGGCCACTTTTACATGCAGAGTGAGATGTATGAACAGAACAGTACACTCTTGTGAAGATTTGATGTCCTTCAGAGTGAGGAAACTCTCACAACAATGAGATTTGTATAATGTTCTCTCAGTCTAGCTTGATGGACTGTCTACCTGGGTAGACCTAGCCAGTTGTGGGCCTGGGCCTGGGCCATGATAATGTATCCCTAATGGAGCAGGTATGTTTTTTTTTCAATTTTTGGGATCTTGGCCCAAAACCCCAACATTGGGCCCAGGCCTCGGCTGAGATCCCTGCATCACGCTTGGACCTAGGCCATGGCTCCTGCATCAGACCATGGTCTATGCCTAGGTGAGGCCCCAGTTTTGGCCCTGGGCCTAGGCTGGATGGAACATTTTTTTGTTTTTAAAATGAAATGTGAAAACCAATGACATTTTGTCTGATTTTTGAGAACGAAGTAAACAAAATAGGAAATTTCATCTCATTTACTATTTTGTTTCTCATGAATTCAAATCTTTAATGTGCATCACTTTAAACTTCTCTACATTAAATTTAATTTACTATTTGGCTGCCCAAGCTCCTAATCTCGCAAGGTCTTATTACAATTTTGCACAATCCACTTGTGATTTCATTACTTAAAATATTTTGTGCCATGTGCAAATTTGTTCACCTCATTTCATGTTCCATTTTCAAGATTATTTTTAAAAATATTGGAAAGCATCAGCCCTAGTACAGATTCCTGAGGCACTAGACTAGTTGACTGTTTACCTTTCTCCACTGAGAAAACTGACCATTTATTCCTACTCTCTGTTTCCTATTATTTTTCCAGTTTGCATTCCACAATAGGACATTGCCTCTTAGCCAATGACTTTTTATTTCTCTCAGGAGACTTTTATGGGGGACTTTGTCAAACACCTTCTGAACATCCAATTTACTATATGCACTGAATCACCACTATTCACATGTTTATTAACCTCTTCAAAAAATTGTAGCAGATTGGTAAGGCAAGACTTCCCTTGGGTAAATCCATGCTGGCTGTGTCCCATTAAACCATTCCTTTCTATGTGCTCTGTGATTTTATTCTATAGAATAGATTCTATGATTTTTTTTGGCACTTAAATCCAATTCATCAGACTATGTGTCATGGATGTGAGCCCTTGGGCTGTGGTGTGGTTGACACAGCTTAACAGGTGAATCCATTAGTCCCACACTGACAGCTGATGGAATCCCTCTTAGAGGGACTGAAGCCAGGAATATCACCTATAGCAGCCCTGTTCCCCACAGATTGAGCCCTTAGTTTCCAGGGGCCTGCAGGGATTAAGCAAAAGTCCTGTAAGGAACAGTCAAGTGAAGTCAGAATATGGACTGAGGTCAGAGCTGGCAGCAAGTAGGCAGAGTCCAGGTCCAGGCCAAAGTCTGGGAAGGCAGAAGTCTGAAAGAGTAGTTGATATCCATAGCAGAGGTCATTTCCAGGTGGCAGGCAAGAGAGTAGTCATGTCCTAAATAAGGGTCAAAACCATATGGCAGACAAGGGAAAGTCAGAATCCATAGCAGATCAGAACCAGGAATTAGGTCAAGACATATAGGACAAGGCAGGACAGACATGGGGAATCAAGACAAGGCAGGGCAGGCAGGGCAAGGTATCAGAGAGGCAGGGTAAGGCAGGAACTAGACAAGGAGGCACAGCAAGGCAATAAGCAAGGCAGAACAAAGAGGTAGCAATACATGCACTTCAGACAAGCTAGGGGGGCCTGTTGCTGAGCCACCACCTGGAAGCACAGCCTTGGTTTAAGTACCCAGCTAGCACTAACATCATCAAGAGTAATGCTGCAGGTTTCCTGCCACAGGGCCATTAAGAGTTGAATCACGCCGTGTATGTTCACCTAAAGGGATCCTTGGGGAAGGTGGAATGGTGGCATCCTTGCTGCTGTGAGGCCCATGACATCAGAGGGTAAGTCCTGTTGCAAATGTGGACCCTTGGGCCGAGGCTGAGTTGGCACAACCTGCAGGGAGGAGCCCTGCATGTCCCCACCATCAGCAGGTAGAGCTGGCTGGAGCAGAGACCCAAATGGAGCTTTACCAGTACCAGCCTATGTTCCCTTGGGTTGAGCCCTTAGGTGCTGGGGCCAGGGTCTTAGGTGTGGGCCTCTGTGAAGGTGATGGTCTGTCGTGATGAAGATGTTGCAGGCCAACATGGAGAAAGAAGCGAAGTCAGGGCAAGCAGCAATCAGGCAGTCAGCAATCAGACATAGTCAAGTTCAGAGTTCTGGGAGTGTCAAGGTTCTTGCAGTGGTCGAGGCAGGCGGAGATCAATCAGAGATGGAGTGAAGGCAATGGTCAATGGCAAGTGGTGGTCAAACAGCGTCGAGGTCCAGTCCGAGGGTCAAGCCAGAAATCCAATCCAAGTCAGAGTCAGAGCTGGTCCAAGGTCAAAGCCAGAAGTCCAATCCAAGAGACAAGAGAATGAAGAGGATGGGGATCACAGGAGCAGAAGACACTGAAGACAGACAAGAAAGACTGATTATGAAGACTAGAACTCAAGACAAACTAGACTGTCAAACAGGATCGGGAATGAGACACAGGAACTCAAGAATCAGGAAAAGGAATGCGGTGGCTAAGCACTTCACAAGGCGAGCAACCTATTGCTGAGGCACTGGAGGAGCCACAGACGCGAACTTTTATAGGCCCAGTACAGTGACTTTCTCAGGAGGGGCCATGGGGCTTTCCCACCATAATCCCTTTAAATTTAGACTAGGGGCATGCACACACATCTAAAGATATTATGCTGCCTTAAGCCATGTCGGTGGCATCTCGGTTGCAAGTCTTGGTGGTCCGAGACCGAGTTGGGGAACAGCATTCCTGTTGTGGGTGGGTGGTGTCGCAGCATGCAAGGGCGCTCTCATCATGCCAGGTCATGGTACATTTGTTCGGGAAGGGCAGGAGGTGAGAGCAGCAGTCCATGGGAAGAGCGCGCAGACCACCGAGCATAACAGTTGTGACAGGTTGAGGGGCTTCCTGTGAACAGCCAAATGTTACACTGTGGTAGGGATTTGCATTCATTTGAAAGAATAGACAATATCAATGACATTGTGTCATTTCTTGTCATTTGCAAAACAAAATGATAGAAGAACAATTTGTGGTTTTTTCTATCATTCGTAGTGTGCACTATTTCTGAATAGTGCATACTATTTGAAAACAGTGCACACTTTTCCAGAAATGTAAAAAAATAATATAAAAAGGGAAATCAACAATGAAAATTGACCCCCAAACAAAATGACACAATACAAAATCACATTTTTTGACCTGCACACCCCTAATCTATAGTTTCTTGGATCGCTCCTGTTGTCCTTTAGAAAGATTGGTGTCACATTAGTCACCTCTGATCTTAAGGAACAATAGACAATTTTAATGATAGGTTACAAATTACTAGTAATAAATCTGCAATTTCATTTTTGAGTTCTTTCAGAACTCTGCAATGTAAACCATCTGTTACGGGTGATTTGATACTCTTTAGTTTATCAATCTGCCCTATTACATCATCTAGGTTCATCATCATCTGTTTCAGATCTTCTGAATCATCACCATTAAATACTGTTTCCAGCACAGGTATCTCCCCAACATCTTGAGTAAACACCAATGCAAATAATTCATTTAGTCTTTCCACTATGGTTTTGTCTTCCCTAAGTGTTCTTTTTACTTATCAGCCATCTAATGGCCAACCAACTCCCTCACAGATTTCCTGCTGCAGATGTATATAAAAAAGATTTTAAAATTAGTTTTTGCCTCTACATCCAGATTTTCAAATTCTTATTTTGCTTGCTTTATCAGTGTTTTACATCTATCTTGGCAATGCTTATGCTTTTTCCTATTTTCTTTAGTTGAATCCTGTTTCCAAATTTTGAAAGAAGTTTTTTTGGCTATAATGGCCTCTTTTACCTCACCTTTTAATCATGCTGGCACTAATTTGGCCTTCCTTCTGCCTTTTCTAATGCATGGAATGAATCTGATCTGGGCTTCCAAGATGGTATTTTTAAACAATGTCTGTGCTTGATATAAACTTTTCAGCTTTATAGCTGAACCTTTTAGTTTTTTCTAAATATTTTTCTCATTTTATCAAAGTCTGCCTTTTTAAAGTTAAATGCTAGCGCAGAGGATTTATTTAATGTCCTCCTTCCAGTCATTAACTCAAATTTGATTGCATTATGACCACTGATGCTGAGCAGCCACCTACTGTTACCTTTTTCCCCAAATCCTGCATTCTACTATTAGGTCTACAATGGCTCCCTCTCTTGCTTGGTTCCCATACAAGCTGCTCCATAAAGCAGTCATTTATTTCAGTTTGAAACTTTACCTCCCTAGCATGTTCTGATGTGACATTTACCTAGTCAATAGTGAGGTGATTGTGCTACTAAACTTGATAGCTCCCTTAATTTCCATTATCATTTCATAAGCTATCTGTTCATTTGGCCAGTTGAATGGTAGTATATCTCTACCACGCTACTCTTCCCTATCACTCATAGAATTTCTAACCATAAATATTCTATTGTGCTTTTAGCCTCCTGCAGGATCTTTATCCTGTTGGATTCTATGCCATCCCTCATATAAAGTGCCCATATATAATTTATACCCTCTACTACATCCCTGAAGGAGCAGATGTTGTCCCAAGGAGGGCTTCCAAAATAGTTTACAATCTGCATCATAATCCTTATGAAATATTCAGAAGAGGAAAGAACAAGGGTGATAGGGAGATTCAAATAAGTCATAGTATATTGAAGCACTGCAAAACAAGATTTTAATGTGTACATGAAGCCCTGAATTAGGCTGGTGGTCTGTATCTGCCTTCATATTCTATGTATATTCTTTACATACATAGACATGTATTATTTTTGAAATTATTTTTTTTCCATTATTTCATGCCATTCTTACAGTTCGTTTTCATTGTGTAAGTTATTTAACTACCGAGAGTATAGAGACCTTTGACTATACAAAATTTTAAAGGCACAAATTGGTATCTGAAAAGAAGCTGATACAGCTAAGTTTTCAGCATCATATTCTGACAGTTAAGATGACTCTAGAGACAAATTTGACAATATAACACTGCTCAGTACTTCATGAAGCCACCCATAATCAATTTGGTACTGTCTCTGCAAGGACAGTAGAGAAAAGGGTAGGAAGAGGTTTGCTGCAGCATATCTGCACTGATGAATGGATGCACACATATTTTTATTTCTACTTATCAAGTGATAAATATGAACCAAGCTTTTAGTTCTGTAAACAAACAAAACACACGCAAGCAGAACAAGAAAAGGAAAATGTAAAATGAATAATACATGTAATAACAATAATACAGGTAAATGGGTACTGTCCGTTATAAATATCATGTTTTTGAATTTTTTTAATGTGACATTTTTCCTGAACTTAAACTATACAGTGAAAATTCATTGTGGAGAAGTGAGTCCTTATTGGTGTGGTTATCATTGCTCTGGTGCTTTTTGTCTGTTCTACCTTCATCCTTCTTACAAATGTCTCTCATGCTAAGAGCACTCTAAGTTGGTCTGTTCTCTGATCCAGTTCCCCCCCCGGCTCTTTCCCAGTCTCTCACGCTGCAGGTCCTTGTTATGTCTTCTCATTGATTTTTTGGCTAAGGTTTTGTGAGAATCTGACCCCCAAATACATTTCTTCACTCTTCCCCAGCCCTTTCCTATACATCAGTGTCAATTGCATCCCCTCTTTGCATTATAAAATTATTCCCAAACTAAGACGTCTTCAGTTACCATGGCTGTATTCGTAGCTATGAGTGGTGTTCTTCTAAACAACAACTCATTTGTGTAATAGGAATATAACATTTTAAAGTAAATAATACATAAAATCTTCCTCAGCTGTGGAGATGAACCATCATCTTCCTCGCTTGTCTCCACCTATTTTAAGCCAGCTGTGCAGGGTATGCTTTTAGAGTTCTGGCCTTCTCACTACACATAACTTCTCGTCCAGGGATTCTTCTTGTCACCTTAGTGTTGCGCGTCCCGTCCACACTCAGCCCATGTCTGGGCCTGCTTACCTCATTAAGTCCTCCATGGGTCCCGGGCTGTCCTCCCCAGCTGCAGCAGCGAGTACAGCCAGGCCTCGGCATCCCACAACAGCAGTCGCCGGGCCTTCCACTTCCAGCCAGGCCTCACGGCAGGGCTCGGCATCCTCCGTGGCATCGGCCTTGCCCCTAGGCGCATGTGCGCGGACCGCTCAGCTCCTTAAAGGGCCAGGGGTGGATCCCAGCTCCGTGGCGTGCCCTGATTGAACGCTGTATAAGAGGAAGTGCCTGTCTGCATTTCCTTGCCCTGGCATTCGGGTCTTTACCTGGTGCAATGTGTCGTCCTACAGCTCCCTGTTCAGGTGTTCATTGGAATCCTTCCTCAGTCGACCGTTCCCTGGGACATCCATTCTGTCCGGCATCCGGTTCCACGGTGCCTGGGATCCAGGGCCGGCGGGCACCTCATTCGGGTCGATCACACTGTGATTTCTAGTTTGCCTCTGCATTTCCAAGTGTTTGTTCCAGTCTTGTTCCAGTCCTGTTCCAGCGTCCTTCTGTTCCAGCGTCCTCCTGTTCCAGCATCCTTCTGTTCCAGTGTCCTCCTGTTCCAGCGTCCTTCAGTTCCTGTGTTCTCCTGCTCCTTCGTCTCCCCAGGTAGTACCTCTCGGACTGTCTTCTCGGTACTGATCTCTGCCTGTTCTTGACTACGTTGATCTCTGCCTGGATTTGACCTTTGCCTGTTTCATCGATCACGTCTGCATGCTGCATGGAACCGACCTCTGCCTGATCACTGACCACATCTGCACGCTGCCTGGAACTGACCTCTGCCTGACCTCTGACCATGTCTGACTGCTGCCTGGAACCTGACCTCTGCTTTGCCTGACTACCCATGGTCTGACCACTGGAACATGACCCCTGCTTTGGCTGACCATCCATGGACTGACCATTGGTATTGACCTTGCTTTGGCTGACTACACTACCTTGACTCTGGACTTGATCCTTGCCATCCATTCAGAGACTCTTTTCTGGCCTTCTCTGGCACCTTGGACTTCTAGCCTGAACATCGACCTCGCACCCTTGATCCTGGTGGGCACACCTCTGAACTTTCTCTCAAGGAGATCCTGCGAGGCCCACCTAAGACCAGGCAGCCCGGGTAACCAAGGGCTCAACCTGAGGGAACCCTGTGTTGCTAGTGATGAAGCTCCAGCTAGCCTCTGTCTCCTCTTGTGCTCTACCTCCTGCTGGCAGGTGCTTTCTGCGTCCGACCAGGGAGCCTACGAATCCTTCCCTAGGCCAAGGGTCCACCTCCAGGCGCAACACTTAGTCACCTTTATTTTTCTTTGGTCCCACTACATTTTTCTCTGGGGCTGTATTAGAATAGTGTTTCCCAACACAATCCACAGTTCGATTGGACCTCCTTGAAACTGATCAGCTGGGGACCAAATTGTCAGAGGACTTGTACCTCTGGATCCAATTCATTTTGTAGTTTCATCTGCACTTCTTGATTGGAGGGTCTGCCATTACCGTATCAGCAGTTTTCTGACGTTTTCTCCAAAAAAGCTGCGGACATTTTGCCTCCACATCGGGAGTATGATTGCAGCATCAATTTGATTCCTGGTACCACCCCGCCTCGAGGAAGGGTTTATCCATTATCCGCTCTGGAGACCCGAGCCATGTCGGAATATATTCAGGACAATCTACAGAAAGGTTTCATCAGATGCTCCAAATCTCCAGCTGGGGCTGGTTTCTTTTTTGTGGGAAAAAAGATGGGACTCTGCGTCCACGCATAGACTTCCGTGGGCTTAACGCCATTACTATAAAGGACCGATATCCATTACCACTCATAGCGGAGCTCTTTGATCGTTTACAGGGAGCCCAGATTTTCTCTAAATTGGACCTTCGAGGAGCGTATAATCTCGTCAGAATTCGAGAAGGGGATGAGTGGAAGACGGCATTCAACACCAGGGATGGACATTATGAGTATTTAGTCATGCCCTTTGGGTTAACCAACGCTCCAGCGGTATTCCAACATTTCATAAATGAGATATTCAGGGATCTTCTATATGTATGTGTTGTCTTTATCTTAAGAACATAAGAACATAAGAAAATGCCATACTGGGTCAGACCAAGGGTCCATCAAGCCCAGCATCCTGTTTCCAACAGTGGCCAATCCAGGTCATAAGAACCTGGCAAGTACCCAAAAACTAAGTCTATTCCATGTTACTGTTGCTAATGGCAGTGGCTATTCTCTAAGTGAACTTAATAGCAGGTAATGTACTTCTCCTCCAAGAATTTATCCAATCCTTTTTTAAACCCAGCTATACTAACTGCACTGACCACATCCCCTGGTAACAAATTCCAGAGTTTAATTGTGCATTGAGTAAAAAAGAACTTTCTCCAATTAGTTTTAAATGTGCCCCAAGCTAACTTCATGGAGTGCCCCCTAGTCTTTCTACTATCCAAAAGAGTAAATAACCGATTCACATCTACCCATTCTAGACCTCTCATGATTTTAAACACCTCTATCATATCCCCCCTCAGTCGTCTCTTCTCCAAGCTGAAAAGTCCTAACCTCTTTAGTCTTTCCTCATAGGGGAGTTGTTCCAGTCCCCTTATCATTTTGGTAGCCCTTCTCTGTACCTTCTCCATCGCAATTATATCTTTTTTGAGATGATATCTTGATTTTCTCGCAGAACTTACAGGTATATTGACAACATGTGATCTTAGTATTACAACGTTTAAGAGAAAATCATCTCTATGCCAAGCTCGAAAAATGCATCTTCGAACAAGAATCCTTACCATTCTTGGGGTATATAATCTCGAAACAAGGCTTTCAGATGGACGCGTCCAAATTAGAATATATACAATACTGGCCTCAACCCTACGGGCATTGCAACGCTTCCTTGGTTTTGCCAACTACTACCGCAGCTTTACCTTAAATTTCTCCAAGTTAGCAGCACCTCTCACAGCTCTTACATGCAAAGGCGCTAATATAAAAGCTTGGCCTCCAGAGGCAGAGGAGGCATTTCGGGCACTCAAGAATTTGTTTCTCAAGAAACCATGCTTGCGGCACCCGGACCCTAGACGCCCGTTTGTAGTGGAAGTAGATGCTTCTGCGGAAGGAGTAGGGGCTGTTTTAAGTCAGAACGACACTTCGGGAACATCTCATCCCTGCTCTTATTACTTCCAGAAATTCTCATCTGCCGAGTGGAATTACTCTGTCGGTGATAGAGAACTTCTCGCCATCAAACTTGCCTTTGAAGAGTGGCGACAGTGGCTGGAAGGAGCCCAGCACCGTATCACAGTCTACACGGACCATAAAAATTTGGTATACCTTCAACAGGCCCAACGTTTGAACCCCCGTCAGGCTTGATGGGCATTGTTTTTCACATGTTTTAATTTTGAACTCCGGTACCGGCCTGCTAACAAGAATATTAAGGCAGATGCCTTGTCTCGATCCTTCTCGGAAGAAGATATGGAGGAACCCATCCAACACATAATTGACCCGGCCTGCATCAGCTTGACTGCGACCTTCACAGTACCACCCGGAAAGACAGTGGTTCCCAAAAGATTATGAAATAAAGTGTTGGCCTGGGGACATGACTCCCTGCTGGCTGGACACCCTGAACGAGCTCGGACTCAGGCACTGCTTCAGCAGCATTATTGGTGGCCAGGTATGTGCAAGGACATACAAGCTTATGTGGCCTCCTGTCCAACATGTGCACAACATAAGATTCCTACAGGGAAAACACAAGGACTGTTGCAACCATTACCAGCCCCGTTGAAACCTTGGACACACATCTCCACAGACTTCATTGTGGAATTGCCACCCTCAGAGGGCAACACCATTATTTGGGTAGTAGTGGATCGGTTTTCGAAAATGGCCCACTTCATCCCACTACCCTCCCTCCTGTTTGCTCCTTGTTTGGGCCAGCTGTTTATGCGCCATATCTTCAGATTTCACGGTCTTCAGCTACATACATATTGTGTCTGATCAAGGACCTCAGTTTACAGCTCATTACTGGCGTAATCTCTGTAAAAAATTCCACATTGCTCTGGACTTTACCACCGCTTTTCACCCGCAAGCCAATGGACAGGCTGAAAGCACAAACCGTAGATTGAAACAGTTTTTACGATTATACGTCAATTCTTGTCAAGATGATTGGGCGACCCTTCCTACTTGGGTGGAATTTTCCCACAATTCTCACGCATGTGTTCTACGGGGGCTTCCCCTTTTCAGATCGTCTTTGGCAGACAACCCTGACCCCCATTGCTGTTAATGGTTCCATCTCCAGCAGCTCAGCTCACGGCGGACCAATTAAAACAGCTATGGGTCAGTACCCAACGGATGCTTCGTAAAGCGGCTCTCTCTGCTAAAACCTTTGCCAATAAGTGGCATCAGCCTGGACCCCAATTCAGTCCGGGTGAGAAAGTGTGGTTGAGTACCCGGCACATCCGTCTGCGAGTGCCTTCCATGCGTTTGGCTCCTCGTTGCATTGGTCCCTTTCTGGTGCTTCGACGACTAGGGCCTGTGACCTATCAGCTTCACCTTCCTGCGACATTACGAATCCATAATTCCTTCCATGTGTCCCTTTTGAAACCCGTGGTCCTCACGTGGCCATCCCAGAAACCCCCTGATGTACCACAACTTCGGGCCGAGGATGAGACCATTTACCAGGTACACGAAGTACTGGATGTCCGGAAAAGAGGCAAAACTTGGGAGTATCTCCTGTCTTGGGAAGGATTCGGGCCGGAGGAGAATTCTTGAGAACCTGCTAAGAACATTTTACTTTCACAGTGAACATCTGAGTAAACCGAAGCCTTCTAGAGGGAGGCCTAGAGGAGGGGGTACTGAGATGGCCACCGGCCACGGCAGCCCGCAACTGAGGCCGACTGTCATGGCCACCAGCTGCGGTGGTCCGCGGCCGGGACCTGATACTCACCCGTGGCGTCGGGGCTCCAAAGAGGCTCCTGCTGGGGCAGGGAGCCTCAGAAGACGTTCTCCGCGCGGCCCGGGCGCTGTGCGGCTGGCTGCAGGCCTCTGACTCCTGCCGTGGCTCCGCCCCCTTCTCCACTCCACTAGGGCCGTACGCGCACGGCTGAAGACAGCATTTAAAGGGGCCACGACAGGAAGTGTCGTGGCTCCCTTCTGCAGCACTTCCTTTGGATTTGGTATTTAAAGGCAAGGTCTGCTCCTCAGACCTAGCCTTAGTATTGAGGTCTTGCTTTGTTCCTGTGTTCCTGGTATCCTGATTCTTCGTCCCGCTTCTGCTCTGCCCTCCTCGTTGGATTGCTTCTTTCGGACCCCAACCTCTGGACTGGCTTTGGACCGCGCTTTGGACTTCGACCCCTGGACTGGCTTCGGATCGCACTTTGGATTTCGACCTTTGGACTGGCTTTGGACCGCGCTTTGGACTTCGACCCCTGGACCGGCTTCGGATCGTGCTTTGGACTCCGACCTCTGGAACGGCTTGGGACCGCGCTCTGGATATCGACCCTTGGTCTGGCTTTGGACCACGCTCTGGTTTCCGACCCTTGGACTGGCTGCGGACCGCTCGTTGGACTCCGAGTCTTGGACGACGTCTGGATTTTCTCCAACTTCTCTACAGAGATAACTTACGACCTGCTGGAGGCGCCAGCCATCTGGAACTCATGACCTGCAGGAGGCGCCTGCATCCAGACCATCTTCTATCTTCAGGGAGTCGCCTAAGTCCCAGTGGCCGTGTCCCTACGGGCTCCTCCTGGGGGGACCACATGCTTCCAGGGTGAAGTCCGATCTACATCTGCAACAGGCCTCGCCATCTGACGGTAGAGACGGATGAGGAGTTCGCCCCTTGACGGCAGTACCGACTCTACCTCAGAACAAGGGTCCACACTCCAGGTCCTAACATCTTGGGAGTTAGTGTTGTTTTGATATGACAGCTTTGTCTCTTGGGGTAAACTGTATTCTTGGCAGACTGTGATAGCTTTTTTTGGACTGTATATGTATTATCTCAAAATACTATACATGAGCTATTGAGACAATATAGGACTCATCTTTAGATGTTAATGTCTCTGATATCTGATTTGACATCTGAAAAAGAGACCTATGTAATCTTAAAAGCTTTTGTACAATATTTTTAGGTACAGGTATTTTTTATTTTGCAGATATTTTTAGGTAGCCTGAATTGTTCTGTTTATCTAATAGGTGGTGGATTGGTGTTTTAGGACATGATATAATATTTGCAGTACAGAAATAAATATATATATATATATATATATATATATATATATATATATATATATATATATATATATATATAATTTAAGGTACCCCTCCCCACCCCACCACCACCATGTGCACTCTAGTTAGGACTAAAAGGACTAAAACAGCTTTTACACTTGCAATCAGGTGGATTTTAAAACATGCTTGCGTGAGTGAAATACCAGTTTTTTTCAAGTAGTCCACCAGTTTGCCCAGTTCATACTGAGGTCTTTAAGACCCTCTGGTTCTCCATCCTGCAAGCCTCCCACTTGAGCCTCATGCTGTGCTAAATGCTAAATGCTGTCAGATCTAGAGGGAATCTATGATTAAAATCCCAATTGTATTGATGCATTGAGGCTGACAAGGCCAAACCTACACAGTTAGAAATAAAGCTTTAAGTTCCTCTTTCTTCTATATAATGAAATAATGCAGAAACTGCTAAAGGCTGACATGTGACAAGAGGGCTATGCAAGCAAGCGCATAGAAATAAGTAAGGAATTACCAGTTATAACCAGTAGTTGTTTACATTTTAAAAGACTGTTAGGATTGCACAAGTTTAGCTGCACCTGTGATTAATGAATATTAATGCACAAAGTACTGGAATTCTGCTTTTTCTCAGCCAATCAGTGTGATGATGCTGTTCCTCTTTTTTCTAGAGATATATAAAGGTAAATTAATTAATTAATAAGAGAGTGTAGAAAATGTCATTTTATAGGATAATTTGCAATGCTTTATCTTATATGTAAAAAAGAAGCTGAAGTGAGAAAGTGTATTTAGAGCTGAATTGTAGCTGCACAGCCAGGCAATGCTTTCTGAACCTTTTGCCCTTACCAGATGATGGGGAACTCCACGGAGTGGGATGCGGCTGTCCTAGTAGGTAAGAGATTTTCTTCGGATTTATGGATATTCCTCTTCTCAATCCTGATTTCACATTTCATCGATGGCTCTTGCCTTAATGGTCTGAGGTCCTTTCAGGCTGGGTATGCTGTCTGGTTTTCCATCAGAGGTCAATGAGGCTTCCCCTCTTCCTCCCTCTTATGCCTCTGCCCAAGTTATAGAGGTTGTGGATTTAACTCAGGCTTGCCTTCTTGCCTCTTCCCAATTATCAGTATGCCTTTATGGTTGACCACCATTTTAGGAAGAGTTGACATTTTCTTACCTCCCCTGGGTCTCCGATTAGACATCATGATTTCATTCAAACCTTGTTATATTCTCTGTTTTCTTCTTCACAGGTTGTAGTGGTGAAATGTTCAGCCCAGTCTTCTGTGGACACATTTGAGGCTTGTAGAAATGCTTTTGGAAATACTGCTGCCTGTTGGGCTGCCAAGTCAGACTTACCCACTTCCTCTCTTCCTGCTAATTATATTTTTCCAGTACAGGTTCCAGACCAGGTTTCTCTTTCTGACTTTCTTCCCCTACAGGCAGCTTCCACAGATGAACACTCAAGTTGGAAATGTCAGAATTGCACCACATTGCTGCCTGGCTTCTGGTTTTGCCCCAATGACCTTCCTGTTGCCCCTTCTACTCTCCTTCCATAACTTGCTTGTTTGGCTCACTCTAGTTCTCATTCAAGCAAGGCAGGGGTAATGATGGAGATACAGTCCCACTGGTGGGCCCCCAATTTAGGTCCCATTGCCACCTCAGTTGTATGGAGATGTGATACCTGTGTGTTTCATTACATTGGGAAAGGTCTGTGGGTTGATCCTGAACATTTGGGCTCCTCCAGATGCAAATTGTGATGCTGCGAGTTTTACAATGGAAATATATTTTACCATTTGCATGTATGTTTACTGGGTAGAATTATGTATTCCCTAGAGCTAGAGATGATACTGTCATGGTAGCAAAGAAATTATTAACAGAAGTCATTCCAAGATTTGGTATTCTAGAGACACTTGAGAGTGACAGGGGTACTCACTTTACTGGACAGGTGATGCAAGATGTGGGAAAAGCTCTGGGGATAAATCTCAAATTTCATTGTGTATACAGATCACATACCTCCTACTTCATAGAGTGACTAAACCAAACATTGAAAAGTAAATTGGCCAAGTTTACCCATAAGACATCTTGAAATGGCCTGATGCACTTCCCTTAGCTCTTATGAGTATGATAAATATGCCAAATCATACACATTGACTTACTCTACAATAAATCCTCATGGGAAGACCCATGCCAATGCCATCCATGCCAAAACTGCCTGTTGACATAGAATTTGCTCAAGATGAATTGATCCTACATTTTGTCTCTTAACTGCAAAAAGGGTTAGAAGAATTCATAAGAAAGACTCTCCAGCTTTCCAGAAACTGCCCAACCAAGCTCTTTTAGATATTCAACCTGAAGATTTTGTCTATTACAAGGTATTTTAGTGAAAGAACTGTTTGTGGCCAAGGTGGAAGGCCCCATATCAAGTACTGTTGGTAAGTCATTCAGCCTTAAAATTGCAAGGACTTGATCACTGGGTGCACTCCAGCCATTGCAAAATGGCCTGTAAACCAGAGCCAGTGATTCTTATCGATAGAAGTAAGGCACATCTGGAACCCGCAGAAGCAGAAGAACACAAAGCATTATCTAGTCCTCACTAGTTCCCTGACATAGCCAGGTGTCTCCTGGATGTTATGATTCATATTACTGTGCCTGGCTAGCTTGGATAGCTAAAATCTTAATGATAATCACTTTATTCAAATAACTCTATCAGGTTGGACCTTAATCTCACACATTGATAGATTTGCACCCAACTTCCCATGTTGTCTCAGCATTCCTTCACTACTTTTCCTCTTGCTCTCTCCTTTCCTAATCCATGGGGGAAGTTTCTGTAAGAGATATGCTGGACTGCAACACCCAAAACCTGTTCCCTTTAAACTGATCATTTTGTCTGAGGATTTTATACACTGCTGAGTGATGTTTCAAGTCCTTAAAAGCCACTCAGACTCCTTCAACTTTGTTAAACTCTTCTGATGATTACCCCTTCTGCCTTTATACTGTAGTGTTTATGGTTACCTAAATGGAAGCTATATACTTGATGGATGGATTGAAACTACTACCTGCATGTTATGTTTCCCCAGTGGCCAATTATTGGACCATGTTATAAATTTGCAGCCCATACCCCAATAGACATTTATCAGAATTCCACTTTTGACAGCTATCCCAATTATGTATTTATGCCTAATACTACTGTGACTTTCTAGAATTGTACTATATAAGCTAACATATCTCTTCAGCCTCTGACATCTTTTCTAGGTCTCTGAACCCAAATGAGTCACTCATCAAACCCTCTCAATCCAAAGGAAACATAGAAACATAGAAATGACGGCAGAAGAAGACCAAATGGGTCTTGTACCCACCTCAATTACAAAACAACCCTTAGCGACCCTTCTTCCTAACCTTTACAAAACTGGGTAGCATCAACTTTCTGATATGCCTGAACATCCTGAAATCCATTGGTTGCAAATGGCTCTATCCACAGACATTTAGATCCTTTTTCAGCCTGAATGCATCAAAAGGGAGGAGTTGCCAGATCTACAGGGAATCTATGATTAAGATCCCATTTGAATCGATGCATTGAGGTTGACAAGGCCAGAACTATGCAGTTAGAATTAAGGTTTTAAGTTCCTCTTTCTTCTATATAATCAAATAGTTCAGAAACTGCTAAAGGCTGACATGTGACAAGAGGGCTAGAGGGCAAGCACATAGAAATAAGTAAGGAATTACCAGTTATAACCAGTAGTTGTTTACTTCTTCAAAGACTGTTAGGATTGCACAAGTTTAGCTGCACCTGTGATTAATGAATATTAATGAGCAAAGTACTGCAGTTCTGCTTTTTCACAGCCAATCAGTGTGATGATGCAGTTCCTTTTTTTTTCTAGAGATATATAAAGGTAAATTAATTAATTAATAAGAGAGTATAGAAACTGTCATTTTATAGGATAATTCTCAATGCTTTACCTTATATATAAAAAAAACCACAGACGTGGGAAAGTGTATTTAGAGCTGAATTGCAGCTGCTCAGCCAGGCATTACATTTTGAAGTTTTTGTGACAGCTATCTCCATTTACACATATATTGCATATAGGGAAGTGGTTTGACCACTATGAGATGGACTATCTGATTTAATTATTTTTTACAGTCTTATCAAGGGAAATACCAGTTTTTCCAAGTAGTCCACCAGTTTGCGCAGTTCATACTGAGGTCTTTAAGAACTTCTGGTTCTTCTTCCTGCAAGCCCCCTACTTGAACCTCACAGTATGCTAAATGACATAAAACTCAATATCTCCAGACCTGCTCCTCAGCAGGACCTGAAGTAAAGTTACGGGGATAACAAGCCAATGCATGCCATGGTCAGTTTTATTTTTAAAATTGGGATTTATGTGCATAAGTCTTGGCCCCAGCCCAGAACACCCATACCCAAATCATGCCCCATTTATTCTTCACCCCTTTACTTCCCCCTTCTCCTTGACATGTGCATGGGTATGTACGCACATACTTCACAGCTTCCTAAAATGCATGGTCCTTGTGTGACGCCTGCATATGCACTTTGTGGCCATTTTTGCATGAGCAACACTTTTAAAATTCACCCATTAGACTTAAAGCCATCTTGTTCAAGGTGTACCTGAATTGTAATCCACCTGTAGCAGAGGATTGGAAAAGCAAGTAATTAAAAACATAGTTATAGATGTTCTTCCAGTAATCTAATCAAGTAGTGGAATTTGAAATAAAAAAAAAATACACAGTCCCTCATGAGAGATTCCTTAGCAAATTAAAAGGTGTCACAGGATAGGAGGCAATGTCCTACTGCAGGTTGGTGCATGATTAAAATTTAGAAAACAGAAAGTTGAACTAAATGGTCAGTTTTCCCAGTAGACAGCCATGAATAGTGGAATGCCCCAGGGATTGGTAATGGAACTCGGGCTCTTAACCTTTATTTATTTATTTACTTATTTATTTATTTATTTTTATATACCGGTGTTCGATTTTACATATCACATCGGTTTACATTTAAACAAAATTTGCAGGAACTCATGCGTTACCTTTGTCAAATATATTAAACATTTAAATATGGGGATTGTTAACAAGGGATATAAAAGAACATGGGGAATGGCTAACTCTACGGGATGCATGAAGGGGTGCACAAAGGGGAGCGGCCCTTTGTCATGCCCCTTTGGCGCGCAACGAACGGCGTGCAACGCCTGGTGTTTTGGCGCCGATTAACGTCTGTCACAGTCGTCAGTGACGTCAGAGGGGGTGGGTCTCCCAATCGAGGATCACTCACCTCCCCTCCCCTCTCAGTTCCAGGTGGATTCTTTCACCTTTTTTTTCTTTTTTTCTGTCTTTCTCATCACTGTTAGTTATTTCAGGGAGCCCGGTGGTGATGGTGTGTGGCATCCCTGTGCGCAGGCACCCAGTGTTCTGGCGCCATTTAACGTCCATCACAGTCGTCAGTGACGTCAGAGGGGGCAGGTCTCCCGATCGAGGATCACTCACCGCCCCTCCCAGGTGGATTCTTTCAGCTTTTTTTTCTTTCTTTCTGTCTTTCTCATCACTGTTATTTGAGGGAGCCCAGTGGTGATGGTGTGTGGCATCCCTGTGCGCAGTCACCCGGTGTTCTGGCGCCATTTTACATAAATGATCTGGAAAAAAAAGCAATGTGTAAAGTGATCAAATTTCTAGATGACACAAAATTATTGAAAGTTGTAAAAGCAGGTATATACTTTGTGGAACTGCCAAAGCACCTTCTGATACTGGGAGACTGGCCTTCTATATAGAAGATGAAATTTAATGTGGACAAGTACAAAGTAATGCGCTATGGATGTACATTCTTTTAAAATGAATGTGAATTCTGAACTGAATGAGACCAAATTTGTGTTTTGCTAAATCAAAAACTAATTGAAAAAGCCTTCAAAAACTAAAAAAAATTCAGATTTTTCACTTCTGAAAATAGCATATTTTATTTCTAAACAGTGCATGCTATTTGCAATTAGAGCATAAAAAATAGTGCTCATTAAATGCCAAAATGAAAATTATATATTCAACAAAAAATCCACATACAAAATAAAATAAAATTTGGAAAAAAACAAGTTGAAAATGAATAAAATGAACTGTACTGAAAATTCTTTGCATGCAAATTCCTGTATTCCAAAAAGGAAAAAGAACAATGCTGGATTTCAGTTAAAAAATCACCACCTAGTAAAAGGATCTTGGAGTTAGTGTAGATATTTCATAATCCTCAGTATGCAGTGGTAGCCATAAAAACAAATATAATGTTATTACTCATTTGAAAAAGAATGGAGGATAAAACTGATAATATCATAATACCTTTGTACTGATCCATGGTGTAACCACACCTTAAGTATTGTGTATAGTTCTAGTCACTGCATCTCAAAAAAGACATAGCAGAACTAGAAAAGGTACAGAAAAGGCAATACAACTAATAAAGGGAATGAAATGGCCCCCTTTTGAATAAATTCTAAACAGTTTAGGATTCATGAGCTTAGAGAAGAGATGATTGAGAGGGAATATGATAGAGATTTATTAAATCATGAATGGGGTAGAATCAAACAGCTATTTACCCTTTCAAATAGTACTAAAACTAGGGACATGCCAAGAAAATAACAGGTAGCAGATTTAAAATGGAGAAATAATTTTATTTTATTTAATTCACAATCAGTCTGTGGGAATTATTACAGAAGATGGGTTAAAGCAATAACATGGAGTTGGGTTAAATAGAGGTTTGTACAAGTGCTTGGATGAAAAATCCATAAACAGTTATTAGCCAGGTAGATGTGGAAAGGCACCACTTACTTATCCCTGGGGATGAGCAAAAGGAATGGATAAACTCTTTGGGATCTTCCAGATGCTTTCCTACTGACCTGAAATGTCCATTGTTGTAGAAAAATGCAGGGCTCAATGAATCTTTGGTTTGTCTCAGTATGGTGCATCTTATGTGTTTTTTATTTTCTCATGTAACCCTTGGGTGGGACAGTTCCTTTGATTTGCACTCAAGAGCACATAGAAAAAGAAAAGAGATGGACCATTTCTGTACAAAACTCCTTCAATGTCTCTCAGTCTCTCCTTCACCCCACAGATAGCTTGACACTCTGTCCCAGGATTCCAGTGTGGGGACAAACAATAGTTCTTATACCCTACTTTTGTAAGACCAGTCCTTTCTACACTATCTCTGCATCCAATAAACATACATGAGAAGATTGGCAGTTTCTAAGTTATTTACTGATAGATGATTAGATGATGGAATAATATTTACAGCTTCAATGCATTCTTAGATAAAGTCAACAAATAATAATACAGCAGAAAGATTTAATAAACTTGTGACTCCATTTCTTTAGCAAAGTCTCTACTTGTCTTTGGAAGAACTTTATTTACACTAAATTCCTTCTTCTAAATTACTCCAAATTCTTCAAGTGTATCAGATTGAAATCAGTTCAAGCCAAATTGCATCAATAGCATTTCCCTCTGAAGGTAGTTAGAAATACAATCCCAATAATTTATCAGAACTTATCTCTGATTTAACACATTTTCCAGATCTTCTTGAATCCTTTAACTCCTTGGGCAGCACCTGGATGGAAAGAAGTCGAAGGGAGTTATTTTATTTTATGTAAAATCTGTTGTGAGACCCGATCGCGATTGCACACGATCGGGTCTCCCTACCTGTTCCCCGCAGGTCACCCGGGACTCCTCCACTAGCGGTCGGCAGGGCACGGGTCGCGGCGTAATGGCGTCCTGCCGCCCGAAGACAGCATCGAAGGAGCCGCGGCTGGCCCCGCCTCTTAAAGGGGCCGGGCCGCAGAAACGAGGTCGGCCCCGGAGATGACGTCGGAGGGGAGGGAGATTTAAACCTCCTCCGTGGTGATTCAGACGCCTTTTCAACAGGTCCCAGTTGTGTTCGGTCCGGTTTTCCTGCTGTCTCCTGCCTGGTCTTGACTCTGTTGTTTTGCCTGCCGCCTGCCTGATACCTGGACTGCCTTTGACCTTGTTTTGCCTGCCGCCTGCCTGATACCTGGACTGTCTTTGATCTTGTTTTGCCTGCCGCCTGCCTGATACCTGGACTGCCTTTGACCTTGTTTGCCTGACGCCTGCCTGAACCTTGGATTGCCTTTGACCTTGTTTGCCTGCCGCCTGCCTGAACCTTGGATTGCCTTTGACCTTGTTTACCTGCTACCTGCCTGGACCTCAGACTGTCTTTTGACCTCGTTGCTTGCTGCCTGCCTGGACCTCGGACTGCTTCGGATTTACCTTGTCTGCTGGAATCCCAGATTGGAGTCTACAGTACTTCCTGGGAAATCCACTATACCCCTGCCTGGAACTTGGACTTACTTCTGACTCTTCTGGCCTGTACCCAGCCTGCCGAGGACTGCGAAGGGTACTGAGGGGTAGCAGTACCGAGACGTCCACCATCCGGAGTCGTGGGGCACCTGGTTCCTCAGGTGGGTGTTTCTCTTTCTCCGGGGCAAGGGTCCACAGTATACCGAGCATAACAGATTGAAAAGGCCATGGACCCGGTGGATCTATCAGGGCTTCAGGCAATTCCGGGCCTGGCCCAGCAGTTATTGCAGCAACGTCAACAACAACAACAACAGCAGCTAAGTCTGGAGGCCCTCACAGCTACGGTGGAGCGTTTAGTGCGGCACCTGGAGACACCCCGTGGAGCTGAGGCCGCTGTTCCTGCACCACCTCCGCCTAACGTGTCTGCTTCAGTTTCTCATCTGCCTGCTCCATCTCGCTTCTCAGGGGAGGCCAAGTTATGTCGTGGCTTCCTCAACCAGTGCTTCATCAGGTTTTCTTTACAAGCACAGCAATTCCCAAACGATCAAACGAAGACAGCATTCATCATTTCTCTACTCGACGGAAAGGCTATGGCATGGGCCTCCCCCATATGGGAGAAGACGGATCCCATCTTGAGTGACTTATCCAGATTTGTTACCACCTTCCGCCAAATATTCGATGAACCTGGAAGATCAGCTACTGCTGCTTCTGAACTTCTAAATCTACGACAGGGGTCCCGCACTCTGGCGGACTTTGCCATCGAATTCCATACCCTGGCCTCTGAAGTCGGATGGCAACCAGACTGTCTACGAGGCATCTTTTTGGAAGGTTTATCTCCCCGTATCAAGGACGAACTTGCGGGTAGAGATCTTCCCGAAGATCTAGATTCCTTGATTAATCTGGCAGGTCGGATAGACCGACGAATCCAACAAAGAGCCAAAGAGGCTAAAACCTCTCGTCGAATGTTTTCCTTGGCCCCCAACTTTTCTCGTCCTTTGGTTACACCTGGTCCGGCTGAAGCTCCAGAGACGAAAGACGAGCCTATGCAGTTGGGTAGGAGTCGGCTGACGGCGGAGGAGAAACAGCGTCGACGAAAGATGGGGCTGTGCTTATATTGCGGCAACCAAGGTCATCTTTTGGCTCAGTGTCCCGAACGTCCGGGAAACTTCCGGTCCTAGGAGTCTTGGGGGGGCAGACCCTAGGGAGTACTCCTGCTCCTCAATTTATAGTACCCGTGACTCTTCAAGGTGAAACAGGACCTTTCACCACTCAGGCCCTGGTTGATTCCGGAGCGGGGGGAAACTTCATATTAGCTGAACTGGTCCATCAATTACAGATACCAACTCGGCCTAGGGAAACACCATTGTTTGTGTCTTCCATTCTTGGAGAGAACCTCCCGGGACAGATTTCCTCATGCACTGCCCCTATACGCCTTTCTACAGGGGTATTGCACCATGAAGAGATTACTTTTTTTATTTTGGAAAAAGCCATCCACCCAGTGGTACTGGGTCTGCCCTGGTTACAACGACACTCTCCTACCATTGATTGGACAACCCTCCAAATTGCGGCCTGGGGTCCAGATTGTCAGAGGACTTGTATTCATTGGACACATCAATCCACCGTCTCGATCACTGCCACTAAGGTGGTTATCCCATCTCAATACTCGGAATTCATGGACGTATTTTCCAAAGAGAAAGCGGAAATTCTACCCTGCCATCGAAGATTTGATTGTGCAATCAATTTACTTCCAGACGCCATTCCTCCGAGAGGACGAACTTATCCTCTCTCAGGTCCAGAATCCCAGGCTATGTCGGAGTATATCCAGGAGAACCTCGCACGGGGTTTCATCCGTCCATCCACGTCTCCTGCAGGGGCAGGGTTTTTCTTTGTGCCCAAGAAAGACGGGTCATTAAGACCCTGTATCGACTACAGGGGTCTCAATGCTATAACTCGCAAGGACCGTTATCCTCTTCCCCTGATACCTGAATTACTGGACCAACTACACGAAGCTAAGATATTTTCGAAACTGGACTTACGGGGAGCATATAATCTGGTTCGCATCAAACCAGGGGACGAGTGGAAGACCGCTTTCAACACTCGTAATGGACACTACGAATATCTGGTAATGCCATTTGGATTATGCAATGCTCCAGCAGTTTTTCAGAACCTGATGAATGAGGTTTTTCGGGACATGTTATATAAACAGGTGATTATCTATTTGGACGACATCCTCATTTATTCTAAAGATCTGGCTACCCACCGTAAGGACGTTAAACTGGTTCTCCAACGATTACGAGAAAACCAACTATTCGTAAAATTAGAAAAATGCCTCTTTGAAAGACAGTCCCTACCTTTTTTAGGGTTTATTGTATCCACCACTGGATTCCTAATGGACCCTGAGAAGGTGGCCTGTATTCGGGACTGGCCACAACCCACTGGACTCCGAGCCATCCAGCGTTTTCTCGGCTTTGCTAATTTTTACCGGAATTTTATTCCGCATTATTCACATATCATTGCACCCATTACGGCCCTGACCAGAAGAGGGGCTGATACCAAAGAATGGTCACCTGAGGCTCGGCAAGCTTTCGAGAGAATCAAGAGTGCCTTCCTTCAAGAACCTTGCCTTCATCATCCGGACCCTAGCCGACCTTTCGTGGTGGAGGAAGACGCTTCAGATATAGCGGTCGGGGCAGTCCTCAGTCAGCATTCGGTCCGGGGGGCATTACTCCCGTGTTCATTCTTCTCTAAAAAATTTTCACCTGCCGAAAAGAACTACAGTATCGGCGCAGCACCTCCGTGAGCTTTGGATGGCCACCAATGCCCGACTTCATCATGCGGCCGCTGCGGCCAAACGTATGGCTGACCGTCATCGGAGACCTGCTCCCCTGTTTAATTCAGGAGATCATGTTTGGCTGTCCTCCCGTCATTTACGACTGCGTGTTCCATCCATGCGTCTTGCTCCTCGATACATTGGACCATTTTTCATCTCCAAACGCCTGGGCCCGGTGACCTACCGTCTGCGGCTCCCCTCTTCCCTTCGGATCCACAATTCTTTTCATGTTTCCTTGCTCAAGCCTCTGGTCTCCTCCCCGTTTCATGAGCCTCCTCCTCCACCTTCCACGATTTCGTCTGAGGACGACTCTGTCTATCAAGTTCGGGACATTTTGGATGTCCGTCGCCTTCATCGACGATGGGAGTATTTGATCGCCTGGGAGGGGTTTGGCCCGGAAGAGCACTCGTGGGAACCGGCTGTCAACATTTTGGATAAAAACTTGCTCCATCAATTTCATCAGGCTCATCCGGATAAGCCAGGTCCCTCCAGCAGGGGGCATAAGAAGGGGGGTACTGTTGTGAGACCCGATCGCGATTGCACACGATCGGGTCTCCCTACCTGTTCCCCGCAGGTCACCCGGGACTCCTCCACTAGCGGTCGGCAGGGCACGGGTCGCGGCGTAATGGCGTCCTGCCGCCCGAAGACAGCATCGAAGGAGCCGCGGCTGGCCCCGCCTCTTAAAGGGGCCGGGCCGCGGAAACGAGGTCGGCCCCGGAGATGACGTCGGAGGGGAGGGAGATTTAAACCTCCTCCGTGGTGATTCAGACGCCTTTTCAACAGGTCCCAGTTGTGTTCGGTCCGGTTTTCCTGCTGTCTCCTGCCTGGTCTTGACTCTGTTGTTTTGCCTGCCGCCTGCCTGATACCTGGACTGCCTTTGACCTTGTTTTGCCTGCCGCCTGCCTGATACCTGGACTGCCTTTGATCTTGTTTTGCCTGCCGCCTGCCTGATACCTGGACTGCCTTTGACCTTGTTTGCCTGCCGCCTGCCTGAACCTTGGATTGCCTTTGACCTTGTTTGCCTGCCGCCTGCCTGAACCTTGGATTGCCTTTGACCTTGTTTACCTGCTACCTGCCTGGACCTCAGACTGTCTTTTGACCTCGTTGCCTGCTGCCTGCCTGGACCTCGGACTGCTTCGGATTTACCTTGTCTGCTGGAATCCCAGATTGGAGTCTACAGTACTTCCTGGGAAATCCACTATACCCCTGCCTGGAACTTGGACTTACTTCTGACTCTTCTGGCCTGTACCCAGCCTGCCGAGGACTGCGAAGGGTACTGAGGGGTAGCAGTACCGAGACGTCCACCATCCGGAGTCGTGGGGCACCTGGTTCCTCAGGTGGGTGTTTCTCTTTCTCCGGGGCAAGGGTCCACATTATACCGAGCATAACAAAATCTTTGCACAAGCAGTTGGGATAGTGGAACATAGCGATCACCAAAAAATAAATGAATAAATGTGGATCAATATTAACTGCACAAGAGCTTAGGAAAAGATTATTTTTAAAACATGCCAGTTTCACCTGCGTTCACTTAAGTCTGCTTAGTAACAAGTTGAAAAAGGAACAGAAAACATCTGCTGACGCTCAATATGGCCAGTGTCTGAACTGTTTGTGACTCGTGCAGCAGCAGGAGGTCCCCTGGCAGAACCCACAATTAAGGCATAAATCTGCTGAAGCTGCGAGTTCTAAGTAAGACCAACTGAACTCGCAAAATCTGGACTAGAGCCCAGAAAATGAGAGTATAAAGTTAATTTCATTTAATAGTGTAATTTAGATCATCAGAGAGCAAGAACACTTTAGCCATCTCATTTGAGGTCTCCAGCCCTGCTTTTCTCTTGATTTCTTCCCAGATATGTTGACTTCTGAAGGAGGTATCTTAAAGCAATACATAAGATTTGCATAATTTTCGCTATACTATTTGTCTTTATTGATTTATGCAATATTTTCTGTTTTACCATATTTTATAATATTTAGTAAACCAAATACTTGCTTTTACAGATCTGTGTTGTGTTCTCGAAGATATAATATACCTTTTCCTTACTTTCACTTAAGCTGTAATCAGTGTCAGTGTTGGTTTTTTTATGATCCAGACTTCAAGGCAAAAACCACCATTCTCACAACCCACTACACCCTGATGGGCACAGTATTCCTCATGTAATACTTAATATAGCAGCAAAAATGTTCTTCTACCTTTACTTTTATTCATAATTGTCCTTCACTTGGCCAGTTGCCTTGGTGCTTTCCTCTAGATGACTTTATCCACACCTCTGGTTCTAATCAGAATGAAAGACACCAGTATCCCAATGGTTTGGTCACTGAGTCCCGGGAACCAAAGGCCATTAGCAAACAGAGGAACAAAAATAGTAATTAGACCCATAAATGGGGAAAAAATCATGCAAGAAGCAGGAAGGATGGGCTAAAACTTCCTCACATCAAGATAGAGGAGATAGTGTAAAAAGACTGTTAATTCAAATTGAAACTCCTCTGCATCAGCTAACTCTCAGGTCTTTCCTCGAAAGAAGAGATTGCACTTTGCAGGTCTTCTTACCCCAAATCCTGCCTTTAACACAGGGAGACCCCAACCCACTGTAACAAGGGGGACTGGCTTCACAGGGAATTCTACACATTTGGCTTAAAATCTTAAAGGCTGGATAAACTGGTGAACAGGAGTCTAACCCCTAAATGAGAAATCTTCCTTTCTCTTTTCTCATAAATTCAGTTGGAAAAATAGCAAGCAGGAGACAATTTCTGCTTGAAACTGTAGCTAAAAATAAATGAAGATAGTGCTATGGAATGATAAAAAGCTAGGTCACACCATCTGCAGCCCCACATGGGGGAGCAAAACCCAAACCTCACTTACAAATATCCACACAGAACCTCCCCGATCAAATGGAAAATTCCTTTTAGTTAGGGAAACCAAAGATTCCCTGCACTTAGGGGTAGATTTTTAAACTTACGTGCGCGCCTCCATGTGCCAATGCTTCCCGGTGCACACACACTGATGCGTGGATTTGATAATGTGCGCAAGCTGGACTTGCATGTTAAAAAATCCAGGGGCCATGAGCACATGTGCCAGATTTTATAATCTGCGTGCATGTTTGGGCGACACGAGCAGTGGGGGTGACATGCAATCTTTCACATGGTAACTCATCCCGGCCTTCCCCAGTTCCCCCCCTGTCCCCTGTACTGGCTGCTTGCAGCCCTGCCATCCCAGTCCTCTGGATAGCTCCTCCCTGCCCCTTTCCTTCGGCCCGGCACTTCTGTGCGTGTGCGTGGCCACGAGCATAACCTCCATTTTTTTACGCATGTGGCCGGTTAAAAATTTGGCTGTTATGATTTTAAAATTTGAAACATATAAATGTGATGGCAGAGAAAGCACACACAACAGAAAATAGTAGATGGTGCACAGAATACACACAGGTAAGAAAAACAGACAAATATAATTATGTGCTGCCTTAACTCTTAATGTGGTTGCATATAAGCAATAAATTTAGAAAACTTCAAGAAAATGGATGCATTTCATCATTAATCAAATAGCAAAAGTCCTTTTAATCAGAGAATGTCCTCTACAAGTGTAAATCTATTCAAGCAAAAATCCCCAACCTTGTGCATGTTAAACAACTGCTCAATGAATGGATGTTACATAATTCAGTCCCCCCAAAAATATAATTGTGTGCTGTGTTAACTCTTAATGTGCTTGCATTTAAACAATACATTTAGAAAACTTCAAGAAACTGGAGGCATCTCTTCATTAATCAAATAGTAAAAACCCTTTTAATCAGAGAATGTCCTTTACAAGTCTAAATGTATTCACTCAAAAATCCCCAGTCTTTTGCAGTTTAAGCAATTACTCAATGAATGGATGTTAGATAATTCAGTCCCTCAAAAAGGGACTGCGTTTCGCAAGGCTGCATCGGGAGGGACATATGCAGACTGAATAGGTATCAGGTATACTTTAATTCAAAACGAACCATATACAATATTGTAAAGGGATATCAGTATTCAGTAACAGATTTAAATGCAAAGTAACATTTCCCCGATTAAAAGCTGAGATGTTAAAAGGGAGGCTGACAGCAGGCTCACAGTAAATGTCCATATTGAATGTTCAAAAAACCTTTCATACAATTGTGAATAGGGACTGCAACAAGCATCCACAAAATCAAATGAAATAACAGTAAACTGCAAATCCACAAAAAAGGCATAAATTGAGAGGCATATGAAAGACTTACATACCTAATTCAAAATAAACTATATATATTAATATTGTAAAGGGTTATCAGTAACAGATTAAAATGCAAAGTAACATTTCCCTAATACATAAGTCCAATACTTAAATGAGGAAGGATATAACAATATTCTGAATCAGAAAGAAGAAAATAAAGCCACTAAGTTTATTATTGAGTGTGTGAGAAATGTATTGGAAAATGGGAAAAAGGGGCTAGGCAAGCTTCAGAACAATAAAGAAGGCACACACACAAAAACAAAAAAAAACATTTTAAAATGGATCAACAATTAGAAGGCAGAGAGAACATGAATACATGCTATACCTGAATCATATTGATAGACCAAATAGTAGTGATAGTGATGACTCGAGGGTGTCCAAAATAGGAACTGCTGAAAAGGTGATTATCACACAAAGGAAATTAACAGCTCAAGATAAACAAAAGTAGACAGTGAGAAATGTGTGAAAATGATGAGTAAAATAGAACAATGAAGATGTACTGAGTGAGAAATTACATTCCCGATTAAAGGTAGAGATGTAAAAAAGGGGTTTGACCACAGGCTCGAAGTTAATGTCTGAAGAATAAGATTTACGATTCGTCAGATGGACAGAGAAGGTAAACATGTTTTCAGTAAAAAAAGGGGCTAGAGCAATATCTTAAATGGTATTTAAGGTACTGTAAAAATTAATCAGAGGTGAGGGAGAAACAAAAATCAGAAAGATGAAAATATTCTGAAAAAGCATAAACATTCAAATGTTGAATGCTCAAAAAAACTTTCAAACAATTGTGAATAAGGACTGCAATGAAAGTTCAAGGCTGATTCAGTGAGCAGAGAGGAGAGAAAACATGACGATTTAAATACAAATTGGCTTCCTGAGTGTGCCAAAATTTATTTATTTGTTTATTTATTTAAAGATTTTTTATATACCGAGGTATAGCAAAAAAATGCCTTCACTCCGGTTTACAATGACAACAACTTGTTACATCTAAAGCATTTAACAGTAACTGAAACTGGTTCTGAAACAAGTAAATTAATATATAACAAAATAACAATAAATAAATAACTTGAACCATTCAAATGTTTACAGTATAACGAGGTATATATCTGTGCTCAAATCATGTGTGGGGAAAGAATTGATAATGGGTGAAAATTGATAAGGTTTTCAGTGAGACAGTCATATAGTCATTGAGGTGAATATTGCATATCCGAAGCGGGCATGCGATATGTGTGATTTGTTGTATTATCCTATGCCATCTTTGAATGTTTGACTGAATAGCCATGTTTTGAGTTCTTTTTTAAAATATTTTATGTTTTCTTGTGAGCTTAGGTGTTGTGGTAGGGAGTTCCATAGAATCGGGCCCGCTATAGAGATGGCTCTGTTTCTTTTGGAGGATAGTTTGGATAGCGGTAGTGATGGTACCTCTAGTTGTAGTTTGCTTGTCGTCCTGGTCATTCGTAGTGACCTGTGTATGTGAATGGCATTGTCCAGAGCTGTGTTGTCTGCGTTATGAATGGCGTAATGTAGAATTGTTAGTACTTTGAATTCTATTCTTTTTATGACCAGAAGCCAGTGTAAATTGTTGAGCTCGGGGGTGATGTGGTCTGATTTCTTTTTACCAATTAGGATTCTGGCAGCCGCATTCTGTAGTAACTGAAGTGGTTTTAAGTCAATTTTAGGTAGACCTATCAATAGTGAGTTACAGTAGTCAAGGCTGTTGAAGATGAGGGCTTGTAAGACTTCTGAATTCATGGTGGTGAAGCATCGGTTTTAGGTGTTTGAGTATTTGGAGTTTATGGGAACCTTCTTTTGTTTTTGTTGCTATGTGTTTTTTGTAGTTTAATTCACTGTCAATCCATATGCCAAGGTCTTTTATGTTGTCTTTGAGCTGTATGCGGATGTTATCGATTTGGAATGGTGGTGTGGTTATTGCTCCTGAGTTTTTTCTTACGATTAGAATGCATTCGGTTTTGCTCATGTTTAAACATAATTTTAGTTGGTTTAGCATTTTTCGAATTGCATCGAGGTGTGAGGCTGCTATCGTTATTGTATCTTCTATGGTTGAAGTGATTAGAATGAGGAGTTGAATGTCGTCCGCATACATGTAGTAAGTTATGCCTAGGCTCGATAAGAGTTGGCATAGGAGTAGTAGGTAAATATTGAAGAGTGTGGCCAATAGAGCAGACCCCTGTGGCACTCCTGTTTCAAGGGGGATGGCTTCGGATGAGTTGTTGTTGATAGAGACTTTGAAGAACCTGTTTTTTAGGAAAGAGGTGAACCAGTCTAGAGTTTTGTCAGTGAGCCCGATGGTTTCTAGGCTAGTTATTAGTCTCTTGTGGTCAACTGTATCAAAAGGTGCGGAAAGATCGAGGAGGATCAGTAGGTGGCCTATTTTGTTATCGAATCCTCTAAGTATAGTATTGGAAAGGTTTATTAGTAGTGTTTCTGTGCTGAGATTTTTCCTGAAGCCGTGTTGGGTGGGGTGTAGTATTTTGTGATTGTAAAGATGTTCATTGAGTTGTTTCAGGACCGCTTTCTCAGTCAGTTTAGCAAGGAGGGGTAGGTTTGATATTGGGCGGTAATTGTTCAGGTCTTCTGGGTTAAGGTTTTTCTTCTTTAGTATTGGTTTGATTGTTGCGATTTTTAGCATGGACTGTCATTCAAGATGACATCAGCAAGCACCTCCCTAGAACCACTCAGACCCCCCTAAAGGACATTTCCCATGTAGCCACTCCTTCTAGAGCAAACAATCCTGAACAATGCACATCCACCCATTCATGTCTTAGATGATATCTATCCCAACACAAAGAGCGTATAGTAGGTCCTCAAAATTAAATCCAAAAAACACAATAGGCACCTATTCTATTAATTGTAAACCAACTAAGGCGTGCAGACAAACAATAAAGGAAAAAAGGAAAAAAAAAATTCTTAAAGCAGGAGCCGCATCTGCAAGCCTGACGACGTGCCTAACCTTACCCGGTCGGACCGTCCGGTCTGTTCTTCATCTGCGGCTCTTTCCCAGCCATGAAGCCTGCTAGTAATTTATGATATCAATGAAGCCTTGAAAATGTATCAACCTAATAAATGAAGGTTGACCGACGTGCTGCAAATGCGCAGTAGAGAGAAACTCTACTGAGCATGTGTGGGCGAGCACATCGGTCACAGCAGAGCGTCAGCTGCTTGAAAACATGGCGGCTGCAGCGGCGGCGGCATCAGCGAGGAGCTGTAGTGGCGGCGGCATCGGCAAGGTGCAGTGGCGGCAGCGAGGAGCTGTAGCGGCGGCATCGGCGAGGGGCAGCGGCGGCGGCATCAGCGAGGGGCAGCGGCGACGGCATCAGCGAGGGGCAGTGGCGGCGGCGGCATCGGCGAGGGGCAGTAGAGGCAGCGGCATCAGCGAGGAGCTGTAGTGGTGGCGGCGGCATCGGCAAGGTGCAGTGGCGGCGGCGAGGAGCTGTAGCGGTGGCGGCGGCATCAGCGAGGGGCAGCGGCGGCGGCATCAGTGAGGGGCAGTGACGGCGGCGGCATCGGCGAGGGGCAGTAAGAGGTGGCGGCGAGCAGTAGCAGCGGCGGCGAGAAGCAGCGAACCCGGTGGTGAGGGAGGAGAGAGTGAGGGGGAGGGGAGAGAGAGTGAGGGGAGGGGTGAGAGGGGAAGCAAGGGTGAGTGAGGGGGTGGGAGGGTGAGAGTGAGTGGGGGGTGAGAGTGAGTGGGGGGTGGGAGGGAGGAGAGGGTGAGAGGGAGGGGTGGGAGGGTCAGAGTATCCAGTTGTTATGGGCTGTGAGCGTCAGCTGGATATCAACATGGCGGCGACAAGGAGCGGCGGCCAGTAGCGTCCGCAAGGAGCAGCGAACTCTGTGGGGAGGGAGGTGAATAGTGGGAGAGAGGAGAGTGTTGGGAGAGAGGGGACGGTAGGGGTGGGGGAGAGGGGAGAGGTGGGAGGAGGTGAGGGGAGAGGGAGAATGAGAGGGGAGAATGAGGGGGAGGGGTAAGAGACAGAGAAAAAGGAGTGGAGGAGGGCTGAGGGAGAGGGGATGGGATTGAGAGAGGGTGGGAGTGACTGAGGGAAGGGGAGGGAGGTGAGGGGGAGGGAGGCAGTGGGGAGGACAGAGGGTGAGTAAGATTGAGTGGAGGGAAGGGGTGAGTGAACGAGGGGAAGGGGAGTGAGGGAGAAGAAAAAGTGTAGAAGGGTGCTGTGTTCAAAAATGGACAGAAAAAAAAATTTAATGTTGCCCGTTTTAACGGGCTTAACGGCTTGTTATTCATAAATGACAATTGTTAACAAAGAATAATGTTCAGTGTCCCTTGGATGTTTTAGCAAAATTCCCGACAGCTGCCGGTGTTTCGTTGCATGGCTGGCAGCTTCATCAGGGGTAACAACCTTACAAAAAAAGGAAAAAATCAATACAAATAACGGGACAATTAAAGAAACTGTACTTAGCTTGTATTAGCGCAACGCCAACCTCTTTAGAAACGAACTCCCAGTCTCTCAATAGTATCTTCAAAAAACATGGGACAGAGACCGATTACTCCAGGATAGAATGATTAAATAGCCCGCGTGAAATCAGACGTGATGACGTCTTAACGCAAGGTCACTATGGAAACTGTGTCAACAACCTGTTCCTATAAGAAAACTTGCAGCTCAAGAGCAGAATTGAGAACATTAGGATGTGCAGTGTCTAGCAAATGTATCCAGCGTTGTTCTTCCTGTAGCAGGGCTCCATTAAAATCTCCTCTACGCCAAGATTGAAACAGCTGTTTCAAAACACAAACACGTAGCGAATCACAATCATGAGCTTTTTCCAAACAATGTGTGACCAAGCGGGCCGTGGTACGTGCTTTGTTAAGACACGATCTATGCTCTATTATCCGAGTTTTCAACTGTCTTCTTGTTTTGCCCACATACCACAGATTGCATGAGCATTAAATCAGATAAATGACACCTGCAGATGTGCAATCAGTCCTGTGTTTCAGTGACAAAGTAAAATTCAATCTTGAAAAAAAGAGAACTTCCATATCAATCATCACTTTACATACAGAGCACGAACCACAGGCTTTATGAAACCCGGTGCTACAGGTTTGTAATGTTCTACTAGAATCAAAATGCACTAAACGATAGGGGTGTGCATTCGGTCCCTACATATTGGCAATAGTAAGGACAAAGGCTATCGGCACCATTTTGATTACTGGCAGCTGACGGCCCGAGTGCAGATCGCTCCCAGACCCCTTCTGGACCACCAGGGGCTTTTGGAAAGTCTTGGGGGACCCTTCTGAGCCCCACAAGACGCAAAAGTCCAGCGGGGGTTTGGGAGCAACCTCCTGCACTTGGACCATCAGCTGCCAGTATTCAAAATGGCGCCAATAGCCTTTGCCCTCACTATGTCACAGGGGCTGATGGTCGACTATCGGCTGCCAGTATTCAAAATGGCACCATCCATTGCTCCTACCATGTGACAGGTGCTGACCAATGGCACCGGTAGCCTCTGTGACAAAGTAGGTCAAAGGCTATCAGCACCATTTTTAAACTGGCAGCTGAGGGTGTGAGTGCAGGAGATGGCTCCTGGACCCCCCGCTGGACCACCAGGGAGTTTTGGTAAGTCTTGGCGGGTTCAGGAGGGTAGGGGGTTTGTTTAAATTGGCTCCTTTAGATGGCCGAATAATTTGGTGAAGATTTGTTGTATTTGTGGGGAATCGCGATACGTTTCGCTTCCCCACGAATACAACAAATATGTCCCTATACGTTGTGGATTGCCAATTCGTAGAGAATGAATGCACACCCCTGGCATTGAATCACTATGCATTGGGGCCAAGGAAGAAGAGGCCAAATGAAGGGGAGCCAGCAGGTTTTAAATTTCCTGCTGGTCACCTCCCCCTGCCGACATCATCACACCGCTCCTCCGGGCCAATTGAGTGGTCTGTCATCAGGGCATGTAATGATGATGTCACTGCACCCGACACCGGACCAGCTGGACCCACCTCCCTACCATGCATCTACTGTAAACCTGGTGCGGCGAAGGCATCATCAACAAAATGCATCGGATGCCCGGTTATTTGCAGCACCTGCACATCTGTGCTGGGGGGTCGGGGGGGGGGGGGGGCTTCCAGCATTGTTCAGGTCTAGTTAGCAGTGCGCTAACTAGACCTGAACAATGCTGGATTTTTGAATTTCATTCCTTATCTCCCACTGTTCTCATTAAAGAGATTGAATGGGGCTCCCTTTTGTAGATTTTTTCTTTTTTCTCTGTTTTTGAAAATTTTACTTTTTCTTTCATCTGAATTATTTCCATTTCAAACCTTTTTTCTCAATCCTAGACTTCTTTTTTACTCATGTACCTTTTACTGAGGTTAATGTTTTATCACTTAGATTTGCCCCCCACTTCTGCTCTATTCCCAATTTGTGGTTACAACTCATGATTGTTTAACATAGTTGTTCATAGGACTTCCTTTTATAATTTTATTTTCTCTATCTTGTTTTCCCCTTTTCTCTTTTTGACTGATTTTATATTTTGTTTCTTATATCTTGCAGAACAAAAGTGTCTGGATTCCTTATTTAACATTGACATCATGCTTGTTGACGGCCCGTTTTGGTGCACTCGGGAAGCCGGTTTGCATTTAAATTACTATGTTTTCTCTTCTCCCCACTCACTGAATCAGGGGATGCATGTTGCAGCCCCTATTCACATTTGTTTGAAAGGTTGTTTTTTTTTTAACAATCATCATGGGTATTTTTAAGCTTTTTCATAATATTTTCATCTTTCCCGATTTTCATTTTTCATCTCACTGCTCATTAATTTTCACAGTACCTTAAATGCTATTTATGACATCACTAAATCCCCTTTTTTTGCTGAAAATATTTTTACCCTTCTCTGTCCATCTAACTGATCCTAAATCTTATTCTTCAGACAATTACTGTGAGCCTGTGGTCAGACCCATTTTTTGCATCTGTACTTTATAAATAGGTTATGTAATTTTTCGCTCAGTACATCTTCATTGGTGTTCTATTTTACTTATCATTTTCACACATTTCTCTCTGTCTGCTTTTGTTTATCTTACACTGTTAACTTCCTTTGTGTCACAGTCACCTTTTCAAGCAGTTTCTATTTTTCAACACCCTCGAGTCATCACTATCACTAAAATTTGATCTATCAACATGATTCAAGTATAGTATGTACTCATATTCTCTCTGCCTTCTAATTGTTGAGCCATTAAAAACATTTTTTTTAACCTTCTTTATTGTTTTGAAGCTCACCTAGACCCTTAAGTGGATTTGTGGCAGTTCTCCGTCTTGCTTCCATTTTCCAATACATTTCTCAGACACTCAATAACTTAGTGGTTTTCTTTTCTTCCTTCTGATTTGTAATATTGTTATATTGTTTCTCATTTAAGTTTTATTTAACTTATGTATTAAAAAATTTCTTCTCTTTTAGGGAACATAAGAACATAAGAGCATAAATCTGTTACTGATATCCCTTTACAATATTATATATGGTTCTTTTTGAATTAGGTATGTAAGTCTTTCATATTCCTCTCACTTCATGCCTTTTTTGTGGATTTGCAATTTACTGTATTTCATTTGATTTTGTGGATGTTCGTTGCAGCCTCTATCGACAATTGCTTGAAAGTTTTTTTTAACATTCAACATGGACATTTACTGCAAGCCTGCAGCCAGATCCCTTTTTTACATCTTTGCTTTTAATTGGGGAAATGTTACTTTGCATTTAAATCTGTTATTGCTATTTCTTTACAAAATTATATATGGTTCATTTTGAATTAGAGTATACCTGATATTTATGCTACATTTGTCCCTCCCAATGCAGCCTTGTAAAACACCATCCCGTGTCAGGGGACTGAATTATGTAACATCCATTCATTGAGCAATTGCTTAAACTGCACAAGATTGGGGATTTTTGCTTGAATACATTTAAACTTGTAAAGGACATTCTCTGATTAAAAGGGCTTTTAATATTTGATTAATGATGAGATGCATCCATTTCCTTGAAGTTTTCAAAAAACTTTTGCAACCACATTATATATATATATTTATAAACATTATATATATATATATATATATATATATATATATATATATATATATATATATATATATATATATATATAATATATAATATGTATATTATATATGTTGCGGTCCCGGTCGCTAGGCTAGCGACCGGGTCCTTACCTTTCTGCTGCCTCTCCCGGTCTCGCCGCGTTCCGTTGCTCCTGGGGCCTGCAGGGCCGCATGGCAGCGTCTCTCTCCACGTGGAGACGCTGCCGAGGGACGACTCAGACTCCTCCCACTGCCAGGCAACGCGCGCGCGCGCGCGAGCAGGGGGCTCTTAAAGGTCCAGCACCCGGAAGTGCTGAACCGCCCCGTTCCTGACGTCAGACGCTGGCCGGCTATTTAAACCAGCGTCTGACTTCCTTGCTTTGCCTTTGCAACGAGGTCACTCTACTGTGTGCTTAGTTGCTTCCCAGCGTTGCTTTCAGCCTTGGTTCCTGCTTGTTCCAGCCGTGCCTTGCTTCCAGCCCTGGTTCCTGCTTGTTCCAGCCGTGCCTTGCTTCCAGCTCCGGTTCCAGCTTGTTCCAGCCGTGCCTTGCTTCCAGCCCTGGTTCCTGCTTGTTCCAGCCGTGCCTTGCTTCCAGCTCCGGTTCCAGCTTGTCCCAGCCGTGCCTTGCTTCCAGGTCAGGTTCTGTTTGGTCCTGCTGTGCCTTGGCTCCAGCTCTGGGCTCTACTTGCTGTCTACATATCCTGACTCCAGCTCCGGTTCCTGATTCTCCTTGTCTTCAGCCAGCCACGAACCTTGGTCTTCTTCACGATTCTCCTTTGTCTTCAGCCAGCCACGAACCTTGGTCTTCTTCACGATTCTCCTTTGTCTTCAGCCAGCCACGAACCTTGGTCTTCTTCACGATTCTCCTTTGTCTTCAGCCAGCCACGAACCTTGGTCTTCTTCACGATTCTCCTTTGTCTTCTGCCAGCCTCGAACCTTGGACTCATTCACGATTCTCCTAAGTCCCAGCGACTCGGACCCCTACGGGCTCCTCCTGGGGGGGTCTTGGGTTTCCAGGGTGAAGACGCCATCAGTCCGCTCCAGCTGAGTGCCGCCTCCCGGCTTATTAACTCCTGTGGACGCTGTCCACCTCAGCCGGCCCAAGGGTCCACTATTGACTTTACTCATAACATAACAATATATACATTATATTTTTTTTGTTTAGAAAAAAAACATATGCCTATCTAATATGCCCAGCCACACTTACTACTTAGCTGTACAATCTCTCTGATTCCCCCAGACATCTCTTGTGGTTTTTTTTCCCTATACTTTCTTACATTCAGATACTGTCCTTGTCTCCACCACCTCCTCTGGAAGGTTGTTACATGAATCCATCACTTTCTCTGAAAAGAAATATTTCTGCAGAGTATTCCTGAATCTACTCCTTTTCCCCCTCATCCTAAGACCCTCATTCCAGGACATCATTTCCTTTAAGAAAGACCCACCACCTTGATTCCTTGGAGGTATCCTGCCTTTCTTCTAGGGTATACATGTTTAGATATTTAAGTCTGCTCCTATATGCCCTATAATGAAGATCAGTGATCATTTCAGCATTCACCCTCTGGATTGAATCCATCCAACTTAAATCCTTTTGAAGATGTGGTCTCCAAAACTGTACACAGTATTCTAAAATGAGGTCTAACCAGGGACTTATACAGGGCAATATAACCTAATTTATCCTGCTGCATATCCCTTTCCTTATGCACTCAAGCATCTTTTTGCCATTTTCTTACCTACCTGTTGGCCACCCTAAGATGAACCCTAGATTCCACTCTTTTTTTATTAGAGAATTTATTCCTTTACTATTCTGTTACTTTCAGTTTTTGCAGCTCAAATGCACAATTCTTCATTTGTTAGCATTAAATCTTAGCTGCCAAACTTTAGAAAAAAACTTTAGAAAACTTTAGAAAAAAACTTTAGAATATATAAACAAGATCTCAAGAGAGAAAGCTACTGTGTACCTATTTATAGCTCTATAGGAGGGCACCCTGATAGGTTGAGGTCAGGTGTTAGTGATGGTTTGGAGTTTAGGGGCCAGTTTTGCATGTAGAGTGAGATGTATGAACAGCACAGTACACCTTGATACTATAGAGTCCATCAAGCTAGGGTGAGAGAACATAGTATAAATTTCATCTTTTTGAGACTTTCCTAACTCAAAAAGATGTCAAATCTTCAACAAAGTCTACCGTGCTGTTCGTATGTCTCACTCTACATATGAAACTAGCCCTTAAGGCCTAAACCACCACCACCTCACCTCCACCTATTAGGTGAGCCTTCTATAGAGATATAAATAGCTGCACACAGTGAATCTTCTCTAGTCTCTCTCTCTCTCTCTCTCTCTCTCTCTCTCTCTCTCTCTCTCTCTCTCTCTCTCTCTCTCTCTCTCTCTCTCTCTCTCTCTCTCTCTCTCTCTCTCTCATAGTTTCCCCTTGAAAATCCTAACCACTCAGACCTATTTTCAAAACTTTTTCTGCATTAAGTATAAAACTATTGAAACTAATAATAAAAAAGAATGAACAGAGTTTTCTCCTGCTAATATTGTATTGGGAAGATTAAATGCAAGCAAAAATACCCTGTGGATTTATTTTAATTACAAAACAACCCTGAAAATATTGTAATCCAAAATCTGCAAACCTAGTTAGACTGTTCTTCTGAGCCCAAGTGATTGTAAAGTGTGCCCTCAGGCGTACCTGTAGTAAATGAATGTCCAGTACCTGTTCTGACCTTTCACTTCACATTTTATTATGTTGCTCATCCTAGCTGAGATGATTTGAGAACTTTCTTGCAAGCATGGGCTTTCAGACAGTATATTAAAAGAAATTCAGAAAAGGTTATGTTGCTGCATAGTAAAGACCTCCATTTTTGCCAAAAGAAAAAAAAAATACAAAATTCAGATACTGAGCAATTCTGGATCTCTTCCATGAAACTGTCAATAGAAAGTTGTGGCTTTTAACATTCAGAAAAGTCAGTGTTCAGTTGGATGTAACTAGATGAAGCAAGAATTCAAAATGAATCTCTTTACTGATTGAGATGTAGCATGGCAAGAGAAAAGATTCTCCCAAGAGAGGCAATTTCTATTGAGTAAGCAAGTATGGAACCTGATTTCAGACTCTGAGGTGTTCTTCAGACGGCGCGTGACTTGAAATTATAATATAGCAGCAAGCCAAATTCATCCACATGCTAGTTAAGTGAATAATAAAGACAATAAAATATCCATCTGTTAATAGTGAAATGTTCTTTAACCATTCTAGAGAACTGCAGGAAACTGACATCCTATATGCTACATTGTACACCACTCTGAAGTGGTGTACAATGTAGCATTACATTTTAAACATTTGTTTTCCATGTTGTATGCTATATCAAATTGAAAACTGACAGTCAGTAGTATATCAAGTAGCATCAGCAGTGGCATAAAGCTTCTTGGCATCTTAATCTATTGAGAAAAGGAAAAATATATTGTTATAATATTGATAGCCGGGATGTCCCCCTCCTCTCCACCCTCTACCTCCCCCCAAACCATCTCCTTAGATCAACCGATTGTTAATGAACACACAGTACAAGTTGTAGGAGGATATACAAATCTGCAGCTTTATAAAACAAAACTTAGAATCCTATGAGTAACCAAGCCAGTGTCACCTCTTAATGAACATTAATGAGCCTTCGTTTATCTGTCGTTCACCGTAGCCAAGTAAGACAGCCCAGTGGCATCCGGCTCCCTGCTGTGTTTCCAAGCAAGGAAGCCACTTTACAGGCATAACATGCCTAAACGGTACCCAAACTACCAACCAAAAATACACTGATTTGCAGATAGGCTTTGGGTACCCCTTCCAAAGGGGTGCCCCCACTCTGGCTCGATACAATAGCCATAACAGTTAACCTACAATCATTTCTTTTTTCTTTTGATTAACAAAATTCACGTACCTAATACCCCATCAATACTCTACTGCTAGACTGCACATATCCCTAATAGCTTTATCGATGGTGAGTGAGTGTGAATGCTGCAGGAAAAGGAGCAAAAGGGGCTGTGTGTGTCAGCACTGTGGTTTTAAACTGGTGGCTGCAACATCAAAGGACACTTAGCCCTCCCCTCCCCCTTACTCGTAGCTAATCTAGACCCACCACCAGCACAACTTGCGCCACTGTGTGAAGTCATCGAGGGAGAAGGTACCACCATGGGAGAGGTAAGGAGATGGAAAAAGAGGGTGATGCCCATTGCACTGGGGGTCTAAGGGCTGCTATATTGGGAAAACAGGTCCACCCAGCATAACGTTATTGTGGTCTTCTGCTCGGGGGCCCAGGCCTTTATTTTAACATTGGTAGCCGGGATGGCCCCTTCCTCTCTACCCTCTACCACCCCCAATACCATTTCCATCCCTTTGAACAACCCATCAATAATGAACACACAGTGGCCAATCCAGTGGCCTGGATTGGCCACTGTTGGAAACAGGATGCTGGGCTTGATGGACCCTTGGTGTGACCCAGTATGGCATTTTCTTATGTTCTTATGTTCTTATGTTCATACATTGTAAGTGGATATAATGGGCAAGCAGCTTTATTATGTTCAATATTTTTATTACATTTTCAACAAAGCAACATTAGAAAACAGAGACACATCAACCTCAAGTATACGACTCAACAAGTGAAAAGCAAAACAGGATACTATTTGTCATCTTTTAATCATCTTTCAATCAATCCCATGCCCATCCACTGCTTTAAATAAAACAAAACAAGATAAAACAAAATAGGAGTCTAGGGCATAGACCACTTGAACCAGGGCTTCGAAGCAATAGAAATTTGATAATTAGAACAGCCTTATCAGTATCTGCAGGTTAATTTGTATCTCTACATAATACCCTGCCTGAATTTAGGAATATTGGAATCCTGGAGAGAGAAAATCTTTGAATTTGTGCAAGTATTCATAAGAACAAAAGAACATAAGAAAATTCCATACTGGGTCAGACCAAGGGTCCATCAAGCCCAGCATCCTGTTTCCAACAGCGGCCAATCCAGGCCATAAAAACCTGGCAAGTACCCAAAAACTAAATCTATTTCATGTTACCATTGCTAATGGCAGTGGCTATTCTCTAAGTGAACTTAATAGCAGATAATGGACTTCTCCTCCAAGAACTTATCCAATCCTTTTTTAAACACCGCTATACTAACTGCACTAACCACATCCTCTGGCAACAAATTCCAGAGCTTTATTGTGCGTTGAGTAAAAAAGAACTTACTCCGATTAGTTTTAAATGTGTCCCATGCTAACTTCATGGAGTGCCCCCTAGTCTTTCTACTATCTGAAAGAGTAAATAACCGATTCACATCTACCCGTTCTAGACCTCTCATAATTTTAAACATCTCTATCATATCCCCCCTCAGCTGTCTCTTCTCCAAGCTGAAAAGTTCTAACCTCTTTAGTCTTTCCTCATAGGGGAGCTGTTTCATTCCCCTTATCATTTTGGTAGCCCTTCTCTGTACCTTCTCCATTGCAATTATATCTTTTTTGAGATGCGACGACCAGAATTGTACGTAGTATTCAAGGTGCGGTCTCACCTTGGAGCGATACAGAGGCATTATTACATTTTCCGTTTTATTCACCATTCCCTTTCTAATAATTCCCAGTATTCTGTTTGCTTTTTTGACTGCCACAGCACACTGAACCGACGATTTCAATGTGTTATCCACTATGATGCCTAGATCTCTTTCTTGGGTTGTAGCACCTAATATGGAACCCATATTGGGTTAGATTTTAAAAAATAGCGCAATTGCATACTTTTGTTTGCGCACCAGGCGCAAACAAAAGTATGCAATCGCGCACACAAAAGTGTGCGCCGAGCTGCACAGCCTGCCTCCGTTCCCTCCGAGGCCGCTCCAAAATCGGAGTGGCCTCGGAGGGAACTTTCTTTCACCCTCCCCTCACCTTCCCCTCCCTTCCCCTACCTTACCCACCCCCCCAGCCCTATCTAACCCCCTCCCCCCTACATTTATCCATGGATTTACACCTACCGGAGACAGACGTAAATCCGCGCATGCCAGCGGGCTGCTGGTGCGCCAAGACCTGACCCAGGGGCTGATCCGGAGGGCGCGGCCACGTCCCCGGAATGCCCCCGGGCCGGCACCACACCCCCGGGCCCGCCCCCCAAACGCCGCATCACGCCCCCGAAATGCTGCGTCATTTGGCGACGCCCCCGACACGCCCCTTTTAAAAAGCCCCGGGACTTACGCGCGTCCTGGGGCTCCGCGCGTGCCGGTGGCCTATGTAAAATAGATTTGCCGGCGCGCGAGGGCCCTGCTCGGGTAAATCCAGCCGGCATTTAAATTCCGCCCAATTGTGTAATTATAGCATGGGTTATTTTTCCCTATATGCATCACCTTGCACTTATCCAAATTAAATTTCATCTGCCATTTGGATGCCCAATTTTCCAGTCTCACAAGGTCTTCCTGCAATTTATCACAATCTGCTTATGATTTAACTACTCTGAACAATTTTTTGTCATCTGCAAATTTGATTATCTCACTCATCTTATTTCTTTCCAGATCATTTATAAATATATTGAAAAGTAAGGGTCCCAATACAGATCCCTGAGGCACTCCACTGTCCACTGTCTTCCACTGAGAAAATTGTCCATTTAATCCTACTCTCTGTTTCCTGTCTTTTAGCCAGTTGGCAATCCAAGAAAGGACATCACCACCTATCCCATTACTTTTTACATTTCCTAGAAGCCTCTCATGAGGAACTTTGTCATATGCCTTCTGAAAATCCAAGTATACTACATCTACCGGTTCACCTTTATCCACGTGTTTATTAACTCCTTCAAAAAAGTGAAGCAGATTTGTGAGGCAAGACTTGCCCTGGGTAAAGTCATGCTGACTTTGTTCCATTAAACCATGTCTTTCTATATGTTCTGTGATTTTGATGTTTAGAACACTTTCCACTATTTTTCCTGGCACTGAAGTCAGGCTAACCGGCCTGTAGTTTCCTGGATCACCCCTGGAGCCCTTTTTAAATATTGGGGTTACATTTGCTATCCTCCAGTCTTCAGGTACAATGGTTCACCGTGATTTGATTCAGTCCATCTGAATCATTACCCATGAAAACCTTCTCCATTACGGGTACCTCCCCAACATCCTCTTCAGTAAACACCGAAGCAAAGAAATCATTTAATCTTTCCACAAGGCCTTATCTTCTCTAAGTGCCCCTTTAACCCCTCGATCATCTAACGGTCCAACTAACTCCCTCAAAGGCTTTCTGCTTTGGATATAGTTTTTGCCGCACATTTTACTTTCAGAAATTAGCACCTACCCAAAGTTATGCATTAATTTCTCTTGGCACTGGGAAAGTGTACAGAAGGGATGTGCATTAATTTCCAATGTATTGGTAATCTGCAACATATAGGGCCATATTCGTTGTATTCGTGGGGAAGTGAAACGTATCGTGATTCCCTAGAATACAATGAATCTTCACTGAATTATTTGGCCATCTAAAGGAGTGAATTTAAACAATCCCCCCAACCTCCTGACCCCCCCCCCAAGACTTACCAAAATTCCCTGGTGGTCCAGCCGGTGGGGGGGGGGGATCCGGGAGCCATCTCCTGCACTCACGCCATCGGCCGCCGGTATTCCAAATGGCAGCGATAGCCTTTGACCTTATCTCACAGGGGCTACCGGTGCCATTGGTCAGTCCCTGTCACATGGTAGGAGCAATGGATGGCCGGCACCAACTTGTGCTCCTACCATGTGACAGGGGCTGACCAATGGCACCGGTAGCCCCTGTGACATAGTAAGGGCAAAGGCTATTGGCGCCATTTTGATTACTGGCTGCCGACGACCTGAGTGCAGGAGATCACTCCCGGACCCCCACTGGACCACCAGGGACTTTTGGCAAGTCTTGGTGGTCCCATATGACCCCCACAAGACTCTCCAAAAGTCCCTGGTGGTCCAGCAGGGGTCCGGGAGCGATCTCCTGCATTCGGGCTGTCAGCTGCCAGTAATCAAAATGGCGCCGATAGCCTTTGCCCTCACTATGTCACAGGGGCCGACCAATAGCACTGGTAGCCCCTGTGACATAGTAAGGTCAAAGGATATTCGCACCATTTTGAATACTGGCAGCCAACGGAGTGAGTGCAGGAGATGGCTCCCGGCCCCCCGTTGGACCACCAGGGAGTTTTGGTAAGTCTTGGGGGGGTTCAGGAGTGTGGGGGGTTGTAGTTAATTCAATTTTAGCCGGGAAACGAATAAGAATGAACGCATGAAAATATAGGGGGGGCCCCCCTTGCCGAATGCAACGTATCTGCCCTCTGATGAATACGAATACCGAATGCAACATATTCCATCACTCTGCACATCCCTAGTGTACAGAAAAGCAGTAAAAACTGCTTTTTTGTACACCCTCTGACTTAATATCATGGCGATATTGTTGGAGGTCCCAAAAGTAAAAAATAATTAAAAATAAAAAAATAGAAAAATGTAAAACAGCCCGCGGCTCGCGGGTTGAAAACCGGATGCTCAATTTTGCCGGTGTCCGGTTTCCGAACTCGTGGCTGTCAGCGGGTCTGAGAACCGACGCCGGCAAAATGGAGCATCGGCTGTCAAACCCGCTGACAGCCGCCGCTCCTGTCAAAAAGGAGGCACTAGGGACGTGCCCTAATTAGCATAATTTTATTTACTGTATTGCACACACAGGCACTGGCCTGTGCGCGCGCCGGGAGAGCGGGCACTCTCCCGCTCTCCTGCGTTTCTTTCTGTATCGGCCTGTTAGAAAGGCACAACTCTGTCTTATCTGAGACCAAAAAGACTGTATTAGAGGGCAAGACCAAAAATAATGATAATAGTCACAGGGGGGGCAGTCTCACATTTAGGACATAAGTTATTAGCAGACTGTTTGGCCAAGAAGGCTTTGTCCGGAGACCAATAGAAGTTTTTTTGGTTAAGGTTGGGATCTCACCAAAACAAGCTAAAAATTCTGGAAAAGAGAGACTAAACTCCAACCATTTCTGCCATTTTTCATGCAGAACTTGAAGTCCCAATAAGGAAGGGGTGACCTCTACTGATTTGATAAACTTGGTGACCAAATGTTTACGCTTGCCATCCCTAGTATAATATCCTGCAATGTCCTAAAGGAGGAAGAAACTCAAAAGGAAGCTTCAAAGGTCTTGACAAAATGCCTGAACTGTAGGTATGGAAAGAAGTGTTGGCAAGACAGAGAAAACTGTGATTGAAGTTCCTGAAAACATAAAAACAACCCAATGTTTTGGGAAAATAATTGGTAAATATAAACCAGGCCTTGTTCCTTCCAACAGTGAAAGGCTGATTTACTCATTCCTGTTTCAAACATACCATTGCTTAAGAGGGGAGTTAACCTATGTAGGAGATAAAGCAGAGAGCGTAAGTACAACTAGGCATGTCAGCTACATGTTACCGTGATGTGTGAGTGTAATTCAGGCACAAAGAGAGCATGAGCTACTTGCGGCAATCTATTCAGTCAGGGTAAGCAGTACCAATCTAGCAAATGGAAGTAAGGAACAAAATGTGAGCTTCCCAAGGTCCAATCTCTCAGGAACCTTAGCAAACATGCTAAATTATACAAATTCAGATAAGGACATCCCAAACCCCACTGAGAATGGGTTGGGTAAGATTTTTCTTTTTTTTTTTAATTTAATCTTTATTGAGTTTCAATCACTTTAAATGATTACAATTTTTCCTTCACTAATAAAGTAAATCAATTTTGCAAAACATAAAAATTACAATATAACCTTGTTAGAAGAAAAACATATACATTTGCTCCATTTAACTCATAAAGGGAGCCATTAAACAATAAACAAATAGGAAAATATAAATTTATCTAAGGAGATAGGAGGACACATTTCAATTTAATTCAACCCACTGTTGTTACTGAAGCTTGATTCAACTTTTCCAATTCCTTATCCCTTAAAAAATTCTCCATATGTTCAGGTAACGAAAAGATAAACTTATTCCCTTGGTAATTTACAAAACATCGACAGGGGAACTTTAAATAAAAAGTTGCCCCTGACTCCAATGTTTTGGCCTTCAACATAAGGAACTGTTTTCTATGACCTTGCGTGGCCCTAGAAACATCAGGAAATGTATAGACTTTTTGACCACAGAATAATATCTCACGATTTTTTAGGGATTTCTCAAATATTGACTCCTTATCCCTTTCCTGCACAAAAGAGACAAAGTTGTCCTTTTGTTTATCATATCCAAGGAATCTTCAAGGAAAGTTGATATTCCTGGGGACTGTATATCATCCACTCCCCCTGGTTTATTAATTACCTTAAAAGGGAAATAATAGATTTTGGAAATAAGTGGAATTTCCTCATTCTTTCAAGACAGATTTTCTTTGAGATATTTAACAAACATCTCATATGGAGATAGTAACCTTGTATAGGGAAAATTGACAAATCTTAAATTCTTAATCTGCATCAAATTTTCCAAATTCTCAATATCATTATGCAGCATCACATTATCAGAAACACGTGCTGTTTCCACACTCTGAATATTTTGAACATTAGTTAATAAATTATTTACCTTCACATCCATATCTATTAACTTTTTCCCATGTTCAGTAATTGACACCTTATTATTGTTAACCATCATTGAAAGAGAGGAGTTCATTTAGGTAACATTAGAGTCAAGTTTCAGTAACATCCTCCAAAGATCCCCTAACGTAACTTTAGATGCATCCAGATCCACTACCTGGATGCTTGCTTGAAGTGGAGATGGAAATCCACTTTCACCTTCCTGATGTAAGGAAGACAAATGATGTAGAGCTTCAACACCCACCTCTTCGGGAGGGATTTCCTCTCTACTTACGTTTGCAGCCTCATTTCCCATGGATCCATCCACGGTCGCTTCTCCTGGGGGTTGAGAGGGTGTGGCTCCCAAGCCAGGACTTAAAGAGACTTCAAAAGAGTCTCTAGCATCATCCTCAATTGGCTTATTGAGTCTATTCAGGAGTGTATCCATCGGTCTGACTCTAGGGGTAACAGGGGATGATGTATAGGCCCCTGGCCTTCCTTTTACGCCCATAAATCTAAATTGAAACTTTCCAGGCAAGCAAAGCAGTCAAAGGCGGTCAAAGCCGGTCTAAGCCGCGCGCACCCCTTTGGCACTCTCCCTCCTTCAGCTCCGAGGTACTCCAGTTCTCACGGGATTTTAAATCCCCAGATCAGGCTGATGACACATGGCACTCGCGGCTCTCCCAGCTGTGAGCAGTTCTTTCAATTTGCCGCCGCCTAAGGGACTCCGGCGGTCCTCCACTCTCCCTCCTTCAGCTCCCGGGTAAGATTTTTCAAGAAAATTCTGGCTCTCTTCCCATTCCATAAGAATTTTCAAAACAGTTTCTCTACATCTCTACAGTCTTGTTTTGTAATCCAAATTGTTAACATATGAAAGATATAGAGCCATTTAGGCAAAATAATCATTTTCAGTAAGAGAGACAGTGGTAGTTCTTGCCACTGTTTTAGGGAATTGAGACCTACAATCCATTAATGGTCTAATATTGGCAGAGTAAATTTTGTTAGGACTTGTTGATATCCAAATTCCTAGATATTTCATTTCCCTATGTACCCATTTGAGGGAAAATTGCCCTGCCAATAAATCTTCATATTTCCATAAACATCAAGTGCCTCCAATTTATCCTGATTAATCTATAAGCCCACAAAACTACCATATGTGGTTTGGAGTTCCAGCAATAAAGCCAAGGAATCCTCAGGCTCAGTAAGGAAAAACCAGGACATCATCCACAAAAGCGATGACTTTAAAGATATGCTGCATCCCTGAAAACCAGTAATTTGTTGCATCATCTCAATTTTCCTTAACAGGGGGTCATTAGCTAGAATATAAAGCAGCATAGAGAGCGGGCAACCCTGCCTAATCCCTTGTTGAATCTCGACCGCAGTGGATTTATACCCATTAGCTATTATAAATGATAAGGGATTATGATACAGCATAGAGATGTAGGAAACTATGTCTCCCTGAAACCCAAAGCTGTGAAGGACTGACAAGGAATAAGGCCATGATACCTGATCAAATGCCTTCTCAGAATCAAATCCAATAACAAGGGCTGGAATATGGTAAACATTACAGGTGGGAAATAGCCGTGAGCAATTTAATAATACAAGAGCTAGTTAACCTCCCCTTAAAGAAGCCTACCTGATATTTCAAAATGAGAGAAGGGAGAATTGCATCCACCCTTTCCACCAGAAGTTTTGCCACAATTTTCAGGTGTGCAATTGAGAAAGTGAGATGGGTCTATATGAGGCTGGAGATAGTGGATCCATCCCAGGCTTAGGTAACATGATATATGAGCTTTGCTAAAATAAATTTGGAAGGTTAATGGGTCCACTAGCTGTGATTTTAACATTTAGTAAAAATCATATGAAAAGCCATTGGGGCCTGGTGCTTTCCCTGCTTTACTGGTACTAATCACATTTAGAATTTCAAAAGTTTAAATGGATCTATCTAAATAGAGGGAGGATGACGAGGCCCTGCAGGACACCTGCAGGGCGGCCTGGGAGGTTGAGGGCCTGGACGGAGCAGGAGATGCCAACGAGGAGCGTCATGGACTGCAGCGACTGGCTGCGGCTGCGGGAGAAGCTGAACCAGGGCCTGTTGGAGTTCAAGCGAAGTGAGCAGGGCTGTCCATTGTGGGGCCACAGCAGAGCGCGCAACAGTATCCCTCCCTCTAGGCCTCCCACTCATTGGTCGGGGCTTCTCAGGGTGAGCATGATGGAAGGCCTGGAGAAGGTCATTGTCTAGAATTTGATGTACTGGCTCCCACAAGTTTTCCTTGGGGCCGAATCCCACCCATGCGAGGAGGTACTCCCATCTCCTCTGACGGCGTCACACATTGAGGACCTCCCAGACCTGGAGGATGCCGTTGGGATGGCCAGGAAAGAACGAGAGGCTTTAAAAGTGACACGTGAAACATGTTGTGGATACCCATATTTGGGGGTAGATGCAGTTGGTAGGACATGGTGCCAACTCGCCGAAGGACTGGGAAGGGTCCGATGAAGCAGGGCACAAATCGCTGCGAAGGCATCTGTAGGTGGATATGCTGGGTGCTCAACCATACCTTCTGTCCTGGAAGGAACACTGGAGCCGCTCGCCGGTGGGCATCCGTGAAACGCTTAGCAAAGATCTGCCACCTGCGGATTTGTGTGTCACATGGTCCCACACACAAGCAAATCTTCTGTGCTGTAGCTTGGGGCCCGGCAGGAGAAGGGACCTGGAACGAATGGGTAGCAGTCAGTTGTGGCTGGCCGTCCAAAGACGCATGACAAATTGGATAGGGTTCCGAAAGCAAGCTGCCACATGGCTATTGTGGGAGACTAGATCATGGGAGTTAGGTCTGCCCAATTGTTATGCTGATCATTGACGTATGCTATATGAAGGTTTCAAGGAATGGTTAGTCCGTTCGGCCTGTCCGTTGTCCTAAGGGTGGTAGGCCGAGGTCAATTGAGGTTGATTCCAAACTTCTTACATAGCGATCTCCATAGCTGGCAGCAAACTGCGGGCCTCGACAGAACAAGTCTCTTGTGGTGGCCCCATGAAGGCGGAACACGTGAGTTAGGAACAGTCGAGTGAGCTTGGGAGCCAAAGGAAGGCTTGGTAGTGGTACGGTGAGCTATCTTTGAGAAATGATTGATGATGACCCATATAACGGTGTTCCCCTTGGAGGGGAGCAAGTCTACAATAAAGTCCATGCCAAGTGGGACCACAGTCCGGTGGGTGCAGGTAATGGCTGCAGAAGGGCATCCAGTGGGCGGCTTCTGCTGGGCACATGTAGGGCAGGAGTTGAAGTAGTCATGAGTGTATTTGACCATGGAGGGCCACCAGTAATGGTGATGGAGCATCTCTAGGGTACGGGTCCGGCCTGGGTGGCCGGCAAGACTTGAATCACAGGCCCATCGTAGGACTCATTCCCGGAGACACCATGGAACTACGGTCTTCCCGGGCAGTACAGTCAATATGGCTGCCAAACAAATACATGCTGGATCAATTATGTGTGCTGGCCTATCTGCTGTGTCCTCGGGTTCCAGGGAGCGAGAAAGAGTGTTAGCACGGGTGTTTTTTCTCAGCCGGGCAATATCGGAGCTCAAAATTGAATCTTGCAAAGAATAGGGCCCAGCGGGCCTATTTAAGTGCTCCAAGTTTTTTTCGTCCGTGAAGATAGTAAAATGGTTCTGGGCCCCTTCAAGCCAGGGGCGCTATTCCTGGAGGACCAACTTGACGGCCAACAGCTCACGATCCCCAACGGTGTAGTTACGTTCGGCTGAGGAGAACTTGTGAGAGTAGAATGAGCATGGCAGTAGTTTACCCTTTGAGGAGTATTGGCTGAGAACTGCGCCGGCTCTGATGGCTGAAGCGTCCACCTCCACCATGAACGGTCAATTCGGGTCCAGGTGTCGAAGACAGGGTCCAGTCTGGAAAGCCTCCTTGAGGACCTGGAAGGCTGCTTGGGCTCATTGGCTCCACTCCTTGATATTACACCTTTTCAGGGTCATCACGGTTAAGGGTGCCGCTAACGTGGAGTAGTCTGTAATGAAATGGCGGTAGTAATTGGTGAAGCCCAAGAATCTCTGGAGGGCTCGTAGCCTGACAGGTTATGGCCAGTCACTGATTCCTTGTAGTTCTCACCATGGACCCTTTTAAAAGGCTGCAGGATCCACGTGTGCCCGCCTAGGGGTGTGGTCCTGGTGAGGCCCTCGTGGAGCGAGTACCGATTCCTATCTGCAGTCTGCAATAATACCTAACGATCTCCATACCTGCGATAACGTCTTAGACAAAAGGGAGTCTTCAGAGATTAGGAACATAGGCCCTCGTGGAGCGAGTACCGGTTCCTATCTGTAATAGAACTCACAGTGTTCACGTTTGCGATCGTTTCCAGGCAGTAAGGAGTCTTCTGAACATTCAGGGACGTAGGCCCTCAAGGAGCGAGTACCGGATCCTGTCTTAGACATCTGAAATCAAGAAGAGAGATCGGGGCCCCCGAGGAGCGGGTACCCCTTGGTAAGTTTGTGGAGGCAGAGCAGCAGAGAAAGAATTCCCCTTGCTAACTCAATTCATAGTAGCAAACAAAGACCTTTTAAGTTGGAAGCGGATGACATCACTATGGGGGGATGCCCCTGATGTTCGCGCCCTTGCAGGTACAAACTCTGGAGCGCATGCGCATGCCCTTACGTCATCAGGAACATGGCGGATCCACAGAATCAGGCCAGCCCGGGGATTCCGGGGAGAAGCGGCGAGGAGAAGCCACGGCAGCATCTGTCCATCAGACCCGAAGGGAGTTGCCACAAAGGTAGAGAGGGTGGAGCAAGGACGAGAACAGGCATGAATGCAACAGAGGGGAAGGGAGGAGAAGGTGGGGGGGGGGGGGGGGGAACAGAGAAAGCCATCGGGGCTCCCCTAGGGCTCGGCACGCCCGAGGTGCACAAGTGTGCACCCCCTTGAGCGCGCCAACCCCGGATTTTATAACTTGCGCACGGCTGCACGTGCATGTTATAAAATTGGACGTAGATTTGTGCACGCCGGGTTGTGCGCACAAATCTATGCCGGCGCATTGGTACTAAAATCTGGCCCTAAATCTAGCATTTGATATCAATTATGTTTTCAAATGATTTAACAAAACAAAAACCTCACAAGGAATATATAAAGTGTGTGGCTACAGGTCGGTGTTATCCACTGTACAGTTGTGTTAACAGGTCAGATGCAAAAGCACACTGTATATGACAAAACAATTTAAAATAAAAATAGGATAACATAATTAGGCAATTCTAAGGCTCATCTTATGGCCAACGCATGGAAAAATGCCTTATAGCATTTTGATAAATGACCCTATAAATCAGGAGCTCCTGTGTTTCTAATATAAAATTCTCTCTGTAATGTGCCTGATATAAGTCTGTGGAGGAAGAGCAATAATCACAGTATTAAAATGACATAGCATTGCAAAAGCATTCTGAGGCCCCAATGAAATACAAATTTGAAAAAGCATCTCTGATGTCATTTCATGAGAAAAAAAGGAAAAAAGAAAAAAAAGAAACATACTTAACAAGTCTGTTAATACTAATAATAAGGGATTCCTTCATAAATAATTCTGGCCAGATACAAAAAAAAAAGGATGTGTGTCGGTATCAGCCAGTGTCATACAAAAGCAGAAGTGAAAAAATAAGAAACGTGATGTTTTCCAAAATGCAACTTTGGATTTCTCTTCTTAGAGAACAACAGAAATAAAAGGTAAAATATTGACATCTGTATAAATATTTAGTATAATTAATTATATATTTTCATTGATAGCTTTTAAAAAAATACAATTTCTTCAGATAAATTTGATAGCTGAAGAATTGTTAAATTAACTAATATTGCATGTTCAATTCCTTCCTGTAATTTTCTTATGCTCTAACTTATTTCAATATAACAAAAATTTTAAGTTTCCTTGCTTATAAAATAGTTAAATACAGGTGAAATAATGAAGCAGTAAGGCTGAACAGTAGATATTGTAAATAGGGTCCTCACATTTTTTTATTTCCAGCATTTATAGTGTCAGACTGGCAATTTGTTCTAATAGCACAAGGGTATTTTAGTAATGTTTTACATCCTGTTGTGAAAATCTTCAATCACTGGGCATAATCTTTTTAGAGCTTCAGGTTTTAAATCAAATTGTGGTTTCCAAGTTTAAACAACAGAGCTTAAACTGTTTTAAATAGGAAATCTGGGATAATGATAAAAGGGAAAAGGAACAGTACTGATTTTACGGCTAAGTCCATAAATGAAGCACATCTTTTATGGGTTATCATAAGGCTTGTGGGGATAACCACATGGATCAGCAATTATTACTACATTAATGAAACTTGCGAAGCAGACTAAATAGAGTATTTAATCCTTTTCTACTGTCAATGTTCTGCCATGAGCCATTTTTGCTAAAATGACGGACTATAAGTACTGTATATAAATACATTTCTATGTTTAAGTATCAAAGGAAGTCTCTATTTGGAAAACAGCATGTAGTTCACCTAAATTTTGTCCCTAAACTTTCTCTGGAAAGTAATGAATACGTTAATAACTAGAAAGTAAAAAAAAAAAAAGCATGTGAAATGTCTAGGGAACCTAGTTACATTAACACAGGTTTTACATAGGCAATGTTCGTGTAACATTTTCCATACCAATTGCTTTTTAAACTTTTTACAAAAATTAACAAGAGAAAGATAGATGTTACCTGCATCATTAAACAGACAGCCCTTATGTCTACTTCACACTAAATCAGATATATTTTTTTCCAAACTCTCTCCACTATGACAGTTAATCAAGATCAAATTTACTCTCTACAAAAAGTTGCAATATTATTTATTTATTTTGTAAAGCCATGCCCAACAAAATGTACATACTTCCATTCTTGGTTAAAATAAGACAAAATCTGCTGAGCACAGGCTGGGAGTGCTTGTGAAGTAGCTCTCCCTATGATAAACTCTAAAACTCAGCAATTGTGTCTGATCCAAATCACCAAGCATTCAAAGACTCACCTATATCCCACACCCTATTAGCACCTTTTGAAATCTCTTTTAATCATCTATCTCCTCTTTAACTAACAAAAAGACTATCACAAGATAATACCTTAAAGACAAAGGAAAAAAAAATCTACCCACACACTACAAAATCTTAACAGCTGCGGTGTACATCATCAGTGGCACTTTTCATAGTGGAATCCTCATTCCCCTGTAACAGTTCGCAATTGCATTAAAAATCTGAGACTTTGCTCAGAGACATCACCCTCTCCCCTCCCCAGCTTCAAACTGATCAAGGGTACTCTAATACACTACTTAGAGATAAAGCCACACACACACACACACACACACACACATATACACACATACATGCCCTACTCAGACTTTAACTACTAGGCTCCCAAACATATGGAGTCTTCCTCCCAGACTTTTACTGTCGAGAGGACAGGCAAAGGGCCCAAATCGACTTTCATCACTTCATGCCCACTTTGATCCCCAAATGAAATGTTTAGGACTCTAGCTTCTGCCTATGTACACTGGATAAATCAAAGAAAAATAAAGAAACACACCATTGTAGTAACTGCAAAGAAACACACATATAGCTTTGTGTCAGGTCTAAAATCCCAAAGGGTTCTTAGCCTGCACAAAATACAGGAGGAGATAAAAGAACAAAAGGGACACAGACAGATAGAAAAAGAAAAAGGGAACCAGCAAACAGAGGCCTAGATTAATCATTTAGCTATAATTATAGCAAAATAATTGCCCCCGGCCAAAAAAGGGGGTGTGAAAGTGTTTAGCTGGCTGCATTATGGCGGTGTGGTATCACATGCCGCGGTTGTGGCCATGCTGAAAACTTTCACCCCCTTAGCACCACTAGAAAAGATTAAGGTATTTCCTTTACTACTGCAGGTGATAATATGTGAAATGTTCACACCCGGCCCCCATTTTAATAAACCCCGCCCAAACTCCTCCCCTTTCCCTCATTTGCATTATAACAATGTGATGCAGTAGTTATGTTGTGCTTTAGGACATTATTGCATGTGATAATGCCCTAACACCCATGATAACAGCCCATCTTAATATGGAAAATGATCCCCAGAGAGAGTAAATTATATACTCACAGAAATCTGGAGACAAATATTGGTCAGACAGGGTTTAACATCATCTGCAGAAATTTGAAAAAAGTACCATATAAATGTCTCCACAGAACAACTTCTAAAGTGGCAAATTGTCTGACCATGTTCTGCTTATGTACTTGTTATTGCTTATACACTCTAAGGTCAACATTCAAAGGGGCTAATGCAATATGGTGTGCTCAGCCGAGCACACTCTTAACGTTCAGTTGGATGTGAGTAGAATAGGCGCCAATCAATCCCCTAATGCAATAAGGGGATCAGCGCCTATTCAATGCACGTCTAACGTGGAGAGATTGTAATAGCACTCTTCACATGCAAATGCATGTGAATGAGGCTATTAGGAATTCACTCCCGATGCAAAAACTGCCATCTATTAACACCAGGAGCAGGCATTAATAGATGTGCACATCAAAAAAAGAATTAATAGAAAAGAAATAAAAGAAAGAAATATTTTTAAAAATTGATGATCAGGCCAAGTTTAACGGCGTTGGTTTTCATTACCGGTGGACAGCCATGAAAACCGATGCCGATAAACCCGGCATTGGTTTTTGTGACTAGGTCGCTTAAAACTGCTGCCGAGTTTATCAGTATTGGTTTTCGTGGCTGTCCGCTGCTAAGGAAAAGCAACGCCGATAAAAACCAATACCGAGTTTATCAGTGTAGGTTTTCCTTAGCGGCGGACAGCCACGAAAACCAATGCTGATAAACTCAGCATTGGTTTTCAGCGAACTAGTCACAAAAACCGATGCTGATAAACTCGGCGTCAGTTTTCGTGACCGGCAACTTTCAACTTGTCACTGACCTACACCTCACTACCACCTGACAATAACCTCAACAGCTTCTCCACAAAATTCTCATCTTTCACACGCTACCTATACTCCCTATGTCCCCCCCGCCCCCATTTTCTCATTTCCTTCCTCATGCAATGATCCTGTATTTCCTGGATGCAACTTATAACTCTTCCTTGTTGTGGCCCTCCCTGCCTCTATTCAAATGACTGATATATCTGCACTCTGAGCACTGACCTCCACCTCCCAGAATAGAATGTCATCTCTAGGGATGTGCAGAGGGAAAAGATATGTTGCTATTCGGTATTCGTTGTGCCAGGACCCAAATCCATTGCATCCGTTTTCATAGGGGGAAACCTGATTCGTTCATTAGTTGCATTCAGTATTCGTTTTCCGTTAAAGTTGGAAAAACTAAAAAGAAAACCCCATCCCAACCCTTTAAATATAATTAACCTCAACCCCTCCCCCCCCCCAGACTTGCCAAAAGTCCCTGGTGGTCCAGCGGGGGTCTTGGAGCAATCTCCTGCACTCGGGCTGTTGGCTGCTGGTATTCCAAATGGCACCGATAGCCTTTGCCCTTACTATGTCACAGAGGCTACTGGTGCCAATGGTCAGCCCCTGTCACATGGTAGGAGCAATGAATGGCCGGCACCATCTTGTGCTCCTGCCATGTGACAGGGGCCGAACAATGGCACCAGTAGCCCCTGTGACATAGTAAGGGCAACGGCTATCGGCGCCATTTTGAATACCAAAGCCAACAGCATGAGTGCAGGAGATCACTCCAGGATCCCTGCTGGACCATCAGGGACTTTTGGCAAGCCTTGGGGGGATCAAGAGGGTGGGGGGTTTATTCGTTAATGATATGTTGCATTCGTGGGGGTTCGACATACGTTTCGCGGACCCACAAATGCAATGAATAGGGACCTATAGATTGCAGATTGTGCATTCGTTCAAAATGAATGCACATCCCTAGTCATCTCCCTACCTCCAAGCTATACTAAAAATCTCACCTCTACTAAGAACATAAGAACATAAGAAAATGCCATACTGGGTCAGACCAAGGGTCCATCAAGCCCAGCATCCTGTTTCCAACACTGGCCAATCCAGGCCATAAGAACCTGGCAAGTACCCAAACACTAAGTCTATTCCATGTAACCATTGCTAATGGCAGTGGCTATTCTCTAAGTGAACTTAATAGCAGGTAATGGACTTCTCCTCCAAGAACTTATCCAATCCTTTTTTAAACACAGCTATACTAACTGCATGAACCACATTCTCTGGCAACAAATTCCAGAGTTTAATTGTGCGTTGAGTAAAAAAGAACTTTCTCTGATTAGTTTTAAATGTGCCCCATGCTAACTTCATGGAGTGTCCCCTAGTCTTTCTACTGTCCAAAAGAGTAAATAACTGATTCACATCTACCCATTCTAGACCTCTCATGATTTTAAACACCTCTATCATATCCCCCCTCAGTCGTCTCTTCTCCAAGCTGAAAAGTCCTAACCTCTTTAGTCTTTCCTCATAGGGGAGTTGTTCCATTCCCCTTATCATTTTGGTAGCCCTTCTCTGTACCTTCTCCATCGCAATTATATCTTTTTTGAGATGCGGCGACCAGAATTGTACACAGTATTCAAGGTGCGGTCTCACCATGGAGCGATACAGAGGCATTATGACATTTTCCGTTTTATTCATCATTCCTTTTCTAATAATTCCCAACATTCTGTTTGCTTTTTGACTGCCGCAGCACACTGAACCGACGATTTCAATGTGTTATCCACTATGACACCTAGATCTCTTTCTTGGGTTGTAGCACCTAATATGGAACCCAACATCGTGTAATTATAGCATGGGTTATTTTTCCCTATATGCATCACCTTGCACTTATCCACATTAAATTTCATCTGCCATTTGGATGCCCAATTTTCCAGTCTCACAAGGTCTTCCTGCAATTTATCACAATCTGCTTGTGATTTAACTACTCTGAACAATTTGTGTCATCTGCAAATTTGATTATCTCACTTGTCATATTTCTTTCCAGATCATTTATAAATATATTGAAAAGTAAGGGTCCCAATACAGATCCCTGAGGCACTCCACTGTCCACTCCCTTCCACTGAGAAAATTGCCCATTTAATCCTACTCTCTGTTTCCTGTCTTTAGCCTGTTTGCAATCCACGAAAGGACATCGCCACCTATCCCATGACTTTTACTTTTCCTAGAAGCCTCTCATGAGGAACTTTGTCAAACGCCTTCTGAAAATCCAAGTATACTATATCTACCGGTTCACCTTTATCCACATGTTTATTAACTCCTTCAAAAAGTGAAGCAGATTTGTGAGGCAAGACTTGCCCTGGGTAAAGCCATGCTGACTTTGTTCCATTAAACCATGTCTTTCTATATGTTCTGTGATTTTGATGTTTAGAACACTTTCCACTATTTTCCTGGCACTGAAGTCAGGCTAACCGGTCTGTAGTTTCCCGATCGCCCCTGGAGCCCTTTTTAAATATTGGGGTTACATTTGGTATCCTCCAGTCTTCAGGTACAATGGATGATTTTAATGATAAGTTACAAATTTTTACTAATAGGTCTGAAATTTCATTTTTTAGTTCCTTCAGAACTCTGGGGTGCATACCATCCGGTCCATGGATTTACTACTCTTCAGTTTGTCAATCAGGCCTACCACATCTTCTAGGTTCACTGTGATTTGATTCAGTCCATCTGAATCATTACCCATGAAAACCTTCTCCATTACGGCTACCTCCCCAACATCCTCTTCAGTAAACACTGAAGCAAAGAAATCATTTAATCTTTCCGCGATGGCCTTATCTTCTCTAAGTGCCCCTTTAACCCCTCGATCATCTAACGGTCCAACTGACTCCCTCACAGGCTTTCTGCTTCGGATATATTTAAAAAAGTTTTTACTGTGAGTTTTTGCCTCTACAGCCAACTTCTTTTCAAAATCTCTCTTAGCCTGTCATCAATGTCTTACATTTAACTTGCCAATGTTTATGCTTTATCCTATTTTCTTCTGTTGGATCCTTCTTCCAATTTTTGAATGAAGATCTTTTGGCTAAAATAGCTTCTTTCACCTCCCCTTTTAACCATGCCGGTAATCGTTTTGCCTTCTTTCCACCTTTCTTAATGTGTGGAATACATCTGGACTGTGCTTCTAGAATGGTATTTTTTAACAATGACCATGCCTCTTGGACATTTTTTACTTTTGTAGCTGCTCCTTTCAGTTTTTTTCTAACAATTTTTCTCATTTTATCAAAGTTTCCCTTTTGAAAGTTTAGCACGAGAGCCTTGGATTTGCACACTGTTCCTTTTCCAGTCATTAAATCAAATTGA